>NC_053454.1:813763-1123941 GCF_015227805.2 Hirundo rustica | reverse complement strand
ATTCCATTATTATTATTGTTGTTGTTGTTGTTGTTATTTACGAGCTCTATCACCCCAAACAAAACTTGACTTCAGTACTAAAAGGAGGCAATTGTGACCCTCATAAACCTGGATTTTTGGTTTAAATTTCCTGTAACTACCCCAGCTCCAGGAGAGGCACTGCACAGACGCAGGGTGTGGATTTTCCTTCGGATAACAGAACACGTGAACGCCCGAATTGCGACCCTGCGAATCTGAATTACGTGCTCGGGTTAAAATCCGCGTAAAAGCAACGTTCAGGACAGGTTTATGTTGCCTCCAAATAAATGTCATAAATAAAAATATTAAATATTTTTAAACCGTTCTTCACCCTCAAGAAGGTTGTTTCTCCCCCAGATTTATTTAGTTATTTGCATTATTTTTCACTATCTCACAATTCACTGGCTTATTTGACAAACAGACTTGGGGTTGTTTTCATAAAATAAATTGGCTAATTGCAATTAAATCTGGTAGCAATGATGCCAGTTCCACTTTCTTCTGGAAACACAAAAATAATGAAAGAAGTAATTCAATATTCCTCACTCGCTCTGTACTTTTCTGCATTCCCATGTATTACAGAACCCCCAAAGTCTGTAATTCCTTACTCAAACCACCAAACCCAGGCTGAGTCCCTCTTTAGGAACATTTCCCTCCCTCCTGCAAAGGGCAGCAGCCAAATTCTCCTGATGGAATTACTCCCTCCCCTTTCAAAGAACTGCACCGCAGAGCTCTGACCCGGAACTCTCAGCACTTTAAAGTTCACAACCACCCAGACAAAACCATGGCACTGTGCACGAGACAAACTGCAGGAAAACCCCAACAGCTGCACGGATCCTTGCCCAGGGATGTTCAGGCAGGAATCTGGATCAAATTTACAGCTGGTGCCGGGCACTGCCAAAGCCAGAGCCCGCAGGTGCCAGGGAAGAGCAGGATCTGCTCCCCCAGGGACACACAGAGCAGGGAAGGTCCCGGCCGTGCTTTGGCATCCCGAGCTCCCGCAGCGCCGCGCCGGGGCTGGGGCCGCGCACACGGAGGGCAGGAACCTGCCCTGGGAACAAACTCTGTGACTCCAGAGGCAGCAGCGGGGAATTGCCGTGGGGAGCTCTTACCTGGCTCTGCTGCCCCTTCCCGGGGCTCTGGGCAGCGCCCTGGGGACATCCCAGAGCTCCGGCACCCTGCTCATCCCACTGCTCATCCCACTGCTGCGGGCGGCTCTGCTCATCCCACTGCTCATCCCACTGCTCCAGGCGGCTCTTCTGCTGGCTGATGGCACCGTAGAGCTGTGCCAGCCGCGGGGACAGCCCCAGCCTGTGGCGCCCAAAGGCGCGGAGCAGCCTGGCCGTGTCGATGGTGGACAGGGACGGGGAGCTGCTGTCCCCCGAGGCAGGGCGGGTGTCCCACCCCGAGGTGCTGCAGGTGCTGCAGGTGCTGGGCTCTTCGCTGGGCCTCGTCTCCGAGGAGCTGTCGCTCGTGATCTCCAGGTGTGGCGGTGGCTGCTCCAGGACCCCGCGCGGGTGCGGGATGCCGTCGCGTCCCGGCTCCCGCAGGCCGGCCCTGCCCAGGGTCACACGCGTCTCCTCCGCTCCCTGGGGCTCCACGCTGTTCCCGGATCTCCCTTTTCCTGCCAGGCGCCTCTCCAGCCGCTCCCTCGCCCGGGTCTCCTCCTCAGGAAGCCTCTCGCCAGGCGCTGCGGGTGCCAGCGCGTGCCTGACGGGGTTCTGCAGGAGCCTGGCCAGCCGCTCCAGGCGCTCCACCAGGGACGGCTGCCCGCTCCTGCGGGAGTCCTGCTGCTGCTGTCTCCTCTGGCGCTGCAGGAACTTCGCCCACAGCTCGTCCAGGCTGCCCCCGGGGTGGCCTCTCCGCCGCGGCGCTTTCCCCGCGCTCTCGCCGGGGTTTGCTGGGTCCCTTCCATCGCCTCCCTGGGGCGGCTCCGTCCCGGCGCCGGGCTCCTCGCTCCTGCTGGCATCGGCCTCGGCGGCTCCCGAGGAGGGCGCGGCGTGCCCGGCTCCAGCCCCGGCCCTGGGGAGCTCCCCGGGGCGCGGGCAGCGGCCGCCACCCGCGGGCATCGCGCCGGGCAGCGGCGGCCGGGCGGGACTCACACGCCCGGAGCCGAGGGAGAGCTCTGCAAGAGAACACATGAGAGAGCGGCATGTCTCGTTCCTCAGCCTGAAGCGGAGGGCTTTCATCCTAAAACTTCCCAATGAAACCTCATCCTAAACGTCATCCCATCCTAAAACGTCAAAGGATGGAAAGCGGGAGCACCGAGCTCGCTCCTGAAATGTGGTGAACTGGGAAATGCAGTCTGAGCATTATTAAAGTCAAATGAACAGGATTGAGCATCATTAAAATCACATGAACGGTATTGAGCATTGCTAAAGTCAAATGAACAGTATTGAGCATCATTAAAATCATATGAACAGTATTGAGCATCGCTAAAGTCAAATGAACAGTACTGAGCATCAATAAAATCACATGAACAGTACTGAGCATCATTCAAATCATATGAACAGTACTGAGCATCGCTAAAATCAAATGAACAGTACTGAGCATTGCTAAAATCAAATGAACAGTACTGAGCATCAATAAAACCACATGAACAGTACTGAGCATCATTAAAATCACATGAACAATACTGAGCATCGCTAAAATCAAATGAACAGTACTGAGCATTGCTAAAATCAAATGAACAGTACTGAGCATCAATAAAACCACATGAACAGTACTGAGCATCACTTGCAACATGGAATCCAAGAGATTGTTTATTCTATCCAAGCGAATCTGGGGAGGAACCCAATTCCTCCTCAGGGAACTGCCCTGAACTGAGCCTTCACTGAGAGCCACGGCAGGGACCCCAAAGCGCACCCAGTGCCACAGGCAGGGACATTCCCCAGCACCCCAGGGTGCCCCATTCCCCCCCAGCCTGGCCCTGGGCACTCCCAGCCACGGGGATGCCCTGGCCACCCATGAAACACACACAGCATGTGCCAGGACCACTCTCCAAAACAGCTTTAGAGTCATTTTTAACGTAACGTACAAACTATCGGGATTTAAAACGTGCTTTGTGTCGTGTTTTTTGTGTGAAGGACCGGACGATGGGATCTCCTGCCCAGCACAGGGGCTGTGGTGGAACACAGACCTCGGATGGTGCAGCCAGGCCCAGCCTCACTGACTCTGGAAGTGCAGGAATTTTTCTTCCCATACAAGGGCAATGTTTATAAACTTGTGTAAGAGGCTTCCTCCACATCCTCCTGACAAATGAGATCAGGCTTGGGAATGCCAGGCAGAACTTTGCTATTCCTGGCTTTTCAGAAAGTTACCAAGAAATGGAAGGAATGTAAACAGGCAAAAAAAAGAAAAATAAGTTTGTATAGAGAAACTCTTTTTTTTTTTTTAATACATAACTTGCATAATTTTAAGCCCTAGACAAGCTCTGTGGGTAGAGGTAATCTTTTATTAGATCATCTAAAAATACAGTTGAAGAAGTCAGGGAAGATTTAAGACATGCAAGTCTTCCCTCTGAAAGCCTCTTTCAAGTTCCAGCTGCACTGGCTGCCTGCACAAAAGATTCTTTCTCCTTACACTTCTTTTCTTACCTGGGCCTTTAGACTACTAAAAAATGTTAGGAGATAATTCTACATTAACACTCTGGTTCCCCTCTCATTTTTATCCAGGTTACTGATGTTGCAGCCTTACATAATCATTGAAATTTTCCTCTGCAAATGGAAAGTGTCTTCTGGAAACACCAAATCTCTCCATTCTGAGAGGAAAAGTTCAAAGAAAAAAAAGCCCCACCTGAAGTGAGAAATGAAAATGATCAGACCACAAATGCCTATCAAGACCCACCAAACAGAGCCCTGAGAGAGCCAGGGGCTGATCCCACCTGGCAGCATCCTCACCAAACAGAGCCAGGAGAGCCAGGGGCTGATCCCACCTGGCAGCATCCTCACCAAACAGAGCCAGGAGAGCCAGGGGCTGATCCCACCTGGCAGCATCCTCACCAAACAGAGCCTGGAGAGCCAGGGGCTGATCCCACCTGGCAGCATCCTCACCAAACAGAGCCAGGAGAGAGCCAGGGGCTGATCCCACCTGGCAGCATCCTCACCAAACAGAGCTCTGAGAGCCAGGGGCTGATCCCACCTGGCAGCATCCTCACCAAACAGAGCCAGGAGAGAGCCAGGGGCTGATCCCACCTGGCAGCATCCTCACCAAACAGAGCCAGGAGAGAGCCAGGGGCTGATCCCACCTGGCAGCATCCTCACCAAACAGAGCTCTGAGAGCCAGGGGCTGATCCCACCTGGCAGCATCCTCACCAAACAGAGCTCAGAGAGAGCCAGGGGCTGATCCCACCTGGCAGCATCCTCACCAAACAGAGCCAGGAGAGAGCCAGGGGCTGATCCCACCTGGCACCATCCTCACCAAACAGAGCCTGGAGAGAGCCAGGGGCTGATCCCACCTGGCAGCATCCTCACCAAACAGAGCTCTGAGAGAGCCAGGGGCTGATCCCACCTGGCAGCATCCTCACCAAACAGAGCTCAGAGAGAGCCAGGGGCTGATCCCACCTGGCAGCATCCTCACCAAACAGAGCCCAGAGAGCCAGGGGCTGATCCCACCTGGCAGCATCCTCACCAAACAGAGCCTGGAGAGAGCCAGGGGCTGATCCCACCTGGCAGCATCCTCACCAAACAGAGCCAGGAGAGAGCCAGGGGCTGATCCCACCTGGCAGCATCCTCACCAAACAGAGCCTGGAGAGAGCCAGGGGCTGATCCCACCTGGCAGCATCCTCACCAAACAGAGCCTGGAGAGAGCCAGGGGCTGATCCCACCTGGCAGCATCCTCACCAAACAGAGCTCTGAGAGAGCCAGGGGCTGATCCCACCTGGCAGCATCCTCACCAAACAGAGCCAGGAGAGAGCCAGGGGCTGATCCCACCTGGCAGCATCCTCACCAAACAGAGCTCTGAGAGAGCCAGGGGCTGATCCCACCTGGCAGCATCCTCACCAAACAGAGCTCTGAGAGCCAGGGGCTGATCCCACCTGGCAGCATCCTCACCAAACAGAGCCAGGAGAGAGCCAGGGGCTGATCCCACCTGGCAGCATCCTCACCAAACAGAGCCAGGAGAGAGCCAGGGGCTGATCCCACCTGGCAGCATCCTCACCAAACAGAGCTCTGAGAGAGCCAGGGGCTGATCCCACCTGGCAGCATCCTCACCAAACAGAGCTCAGAGAGAGCCAGGGGCTGATCCCACCTGGCAGCATCCTCACCAAACAGAGCCAGGAGAGCCAGGGGCTGATCCCACCTGGCAGCATCCTCACCAAACAGAGCTCTGAGAGAGCCAGGGGCTGATCCCACCTGGCAGCATCCTCACCAAACAGAGCTCAGAGAGCCAGGGGCTGATCCCACCTGGCAGCATCCTCACCAAACAGAGCCAGGAGAGAGCCAGGGGCTGATCCCACCTGGCAGCATCCTCACCAAACAGAGCTCTGAGAGCCAGGGGCTGATCCCACCTGGCAGCATCCTCACCAAACAGAGCCTGGAGAGAGCCAGGGGCTGATCCCACCTGGCAGCATCCTCACCAAACAGAGCCAGGAGAGCCAGGGGCTGATCCCACCTGGCAGCATCCTCACCAAACAGAGCCAGGAGAGCCAGGGGCTGATCCCACCTGGCAGCATCCTCACCAAACAGAGCTCAGAGAGAGCCAGGGGCTGATCCCACCTGGCAGCATCCTCACCAAACAGAGCCAGGAGAGAGCCAGGGGCTGATCCCACCTGGCAGCATCCTCACCAAACAGAGCCAGGAGAGCCAGGGGCTGATCCCACCTGGCAGCATCCTCACCAAACAGAGCCAGGAGAGAGCCAGGGGCTGATCCCACCTGGCAGCATCCTCACCAAACAGAGCCAGGAGAGAGCCAGGGGCTGATCCCACCTGGCAGCAACCTCACCAAAGAGAGCCAGGAGAGCCAGGGGCTGATCCCACCTGGCAGCAACCTCACCAAACAGAGCCTGGAGAGAGCCAGGGGCTGATCCCACCTGGCAGCATCCTCACCAAACAGAGCTCTGAGAGAGCCAGGGGCTGATCCCACCTGGCAGCATCCTCACCAAACAGAGCCTGGAGAGAGCCAGGGGCTGATCCCACCTGGCAGCATCCTCACCAAACAGAGCTCTGAGAGCCAGGGGCTGATCCCACCTGGCAGCATCCTCACCAAACAGAGCCTGGAGAGAGCTAGGGGCTGATCCCACCTGGCAGCATCCTCACCAAACAGAGCCAGGAGAGCCAGGGGCTGATCCCACCTGGCAGCATCCTCACCAAACAGAGCCAGGAGAGAGCCAGGGGCTGATCCCACCTGGCAGCATCCTCACCAAACAGAGCCAGGAGAGAGCCAGGGGCTGATCCCACCTGGCAGCATCCTACCAAACAGAGCCCTGGAAGAGCAAATCCCGACCTTCCCCTGGAGCAGGCTCCTCCAGCATGGCAGGGATGGGGACAGGGATGGGGACAGGGATGGGGACAGGGATGGGGACAGGGATGGGGACAGGGATGGGGACAGGGATGGGGACAGGGATGGGGACAGGGATGGGGACAGGGATGGGGACAGGGACAGCAGCACACCAAGCTGGAGGTCAGGGACACCCAGGGGACAGAGGAACCTGATGTGACATCACAGCACAGCAGAGTGTCCCTGGGCAGGGCCAGCCCCAGGGAACTCCTGAAGGTTCTGGAGACAGAGGAATGGCAGCAAACACCGATGGCCAAAGGTTCCACGGGGTCATGGAATGATTTGGGCTGGAGGGACCTTAAATCCCAGCCAGTGCCCCCGTGCCAGGGCAGGGACACCTCCCACAGTCCCAGGCTGCTCCCAGCCCTGTGCAGCCCGCCCTGGGACACTGCCAGGGAGGCAGAGCCCACAGCCACCCAAGGAAAGCTGTATTTTATCAGCCAGGGAGAAGCAGAGAGACAAAACTGAGTCAAATTCTGCATTTTCTGCCAGGCTGTCAGCCAGCAATGTCACCGGAACCAGAGATCCTGAAATGCCCACCTTTGCTCTGACTTCTTCCAAGTGCACGAACACCTTTTAACAACTAAAAAATTAAAACTGCTGGAGCCCTGGGCACTGGGAATTCCAGAGTTTCTGTGCTCACAGGCACTGACCCCCAAGCAAACACTGCACTGACCTGAGGCCGTGGAACAGCTCCCAAAATGGAGTGACAGCACTGGGATTGTGGGTGTGGATAGAAGTGTGTGAGAGCACAGGGGGCAAAACTCAGAGCTGAAGGGTTTAGGATACAGGAATAGAGAGAAAGCAAGGTGGAGGATTTAGGGCAGAGGCTGCGTCCTTCTCTTTCACCTTCTTCTCCATGGTCTGGGTGGGATTTTGGAATTGGAGAGAAAAGTCCACATTGAGAACCATGGCTGGTCGGTTATTGGGTTAAAAGTGAAAATAATTTAGGTGTCATTTCTTAATTGGACAGTTTGTGCTTAAAAGGCCTTGTAGAGAGAGAGAGATGGGGCCATTTTTAATTTATTAGCTGGAAATGCTGTAGAACTCAAGGTTTGTGAGACTGCAATACAGATGGGAATTAATAAACATAAAACCCCCTTCTCATTACCTGAAGGCCATTCCAGCGGTGTCCTCTGCTCCTCAGCCCAGGCCAGCTTAGGCCCAGCCCCGTGGGCTGTCCCTCCGTGCTGGGCAGCTGCCCTGGCTGCAGGGGGATCGTCCCCCACAGGCAGCCCTCGGGCCAGGAGCGCTGCAGGAGCATCCTCTGAGCCTGCACACAGAGAGCAGCATGAGGGGCAGGGAACAGGAGGAGCAGACACAGAAAATGCCACCATCAACCAGCAGTCAGGAGCCCTGCAAATGTCCCAGGCCAGGCTGGATGGGCTTTGGAGCAACCTGGGTCAGTGGGAGGTGTCCCTGCCACGGCAGGGCTGGGATGGGATCACCTTTAAGGTCCTTCCAACCAAATTATTCCATGATCCCGTCCCTGTCTCAAGATCAGAAACCTACAGCTGTCCCCAGCAACTTCTCACCCTTCCAGCCCCAGCTGGAGACATCCCATGGATCTCCTGCACTCAGTTCCCTCAGCTGCTCCCCCCGAGCTGAGCCCTGAGTGCAGCAGGGACTGGGAAAAACAAAATGTGTTTTCATCCTGCTCTATGTTCTCCCGGAGCCTTGTGCTGCCTCATTTGCACAGTGAATTTTTATACACGGCATCGTCATCTCTGCAAAACAACAGATTTGTATCACATTTGTTTCTCTCATTTTGGACACGTTTCCCCAGATAAACTCGGGAAAGGTCAAGAGCAGAGACACTTAAACCACGCCCAGCACAATTTGTGGCTGCAGTGACTGATCTGAGCACTTCTGGCACTGTTGGATCAGCCTGATCCCTTGTTCCTCACTGCTGGAATTCGGGAACTGTGCATCTCTAACGTGAATTTTGTCTACAGACAACTTTAGATATTAAAAAGCTCTGAGTGAAACCAAGCAGCAAACAAACCCTGCAATGCCCAGGGATCAGTTTTTTCCAGGAAAAGTTCCTGCTGGAATTCAGGGACTGGTTATCTTTAACATGAGTTTTGCCTACAGGTAACTTTGGATATTAAAAAGCTCTGAGTGAAACCAAGCAGCAAACAAAGCCTGCAATGCCCAGGGATCTGTTCTTTCCAGGAAAAGTTCCTGCTGGAATTCAGGAACTGGACATCTCTAATGTGAGTTCTGTCTACAGATAACTGGATATTAAAAAGCTCTGAGTGAAACCAAGCAGTAAACAAACCCTGCAATGCCCAGGGGTCCGTTCTTTCCAGGAAAAGTTCCTGCTGGAATTCAGGAACTGGACATCTCTAATGTGAGTTCTGTCTACAGATAACTGGATATTAAAAAGCTCTGAGTGAAACCAAGCAGCAAACAAAGCCTGCAATGCCCAGGGATCTGTTCTTTCCATGAAAAGTGGCAGAGATCTGAAGGGATGCCAAGCGAGCAGTGATTCCCAGAGGAAAGGAAGGGATGCTCAGGCTGTAAAACACCGAGTTCTGCTCCTTTCCACCGCCAGCACGGATCAAAACCTCCCCTGCCGGCCCAGGGACGGGCAGCAGAGCCCGCAGGCAGAACTGTCCGTGGGGCCCAGCCATGGATCACACCGAGAGAATTCAGAAATCAGAACATCCCCCGGGGGAAGGGAAGCATACCTGAGTGGGAGCTGTCTGCGCTGGCCTCGCCCTCCTCTGGGGCCAGGGCGGCTCCTGGTTTCTGGAGAGGCACGTAGTACATGCCACTGCTTCCCCAGGGCTTGTACGGCAGCAGCAGCGGCTGGGCTGGGCCAGGAGGGAAAACCAGTGAGCAGGAGCAGGGAACACCCGGAGCAGCAAGGCTGGGCCTGGGGAGGCTGCTCGGGATGTGCCTGCTGCTGAAGCCTCAGAAACGCACTGTTCTTCAGCAAAACGAACGGCAAGTGCTATTTCAGTGATTAAATGAATTGGATTTTTTAAATCCCCGCCCACAGGTGGAAGGTCACCATCGCTCACCTGGAGAAACAGCTTCGCCTGTTCAATGTTAAAATTGTGACCAGCCTGGCAAACACTGACTCTCAGGAACATCTCCTGGACCCACAGAGCTCCCAGCTGATCCCAGTTTGAGGGAATCATTTTAAAGGAGCAGGGATGTGTCCCTCAAATCAATAAAAACAACATCAGAGCCCCAGACAAAGCATCGCTGGGGCGGGAAGCCCCCGTGAACATCCACGTCCCTCTGGTGACAGATACCCCAAACCCTGCAGTCTCCTGGTTCAGTCCGTTAAATGGAATAAAGCATTTATGGAAAGCACCAATGTGCGGATTTCCCCCTGATTTTCTGGCGCTGCTTGACTAGAGAGTAAATCAGTAATCAGATCCAGCTCTCACTGAGCTCCAAGTGAATCAACTCCAATCATCTACACACAGACACCAGGAAATACTCTCCAGCCACACTTGGACACAATGAATTCAGCTCTAGAGAAACGTGAACTGCATCCCACCAGTACCCACACAGATCCCTCCCGACAAGGCTGAAAAACCCAAGTTTAAGGGTTGGGTTTCACCCCCCAACATGAGCAGCTTTAAATATCCAAAAAAAAGCTGGGTTTGGGTTTTGGGTTTTAACATTTATCTATACCCTAACAGGTTCCAGCCCACAGACACACAGCAGTTTGCTCACCAGGCTGCCTCGGGAACGGGGGGATCTCCCTGTGGGATGAAGCCGTAACGCCGGCAGCTCCAGGGGCGCTGGGGGCTGACGGGCGCCGGGCAGCAGCTGTCCCCTCCTGGGGACGCACGCAGATCTCTGCTGAGAAGGTGGCTTTGGTGGGACTCTCCGTGGTGATCTGAGTGGCGGCGTCTGAAGTGCTTCTGGCGGGTTTTGGGGTCCCCTGCGCGCCCCCAGCCCCCGAGCCCCTCTGCAGCCGGGCTCTGGGGGAAAGCGCCCGGCCGGGGTCCGCTGGCACGGCTGGGCCGGGCTCCTGTGCAGCACCCTGGGCAGCAGGGAACTCAGCAACACCTTCCTCTGAGACTGCTGGAGCTGCCTTTGGAGTCACTACCCGAGCCTGCCCCGGAGCTTTGTCCCTCACCTCCACCCCGCTCCCAGCACGGCCCAGCTCGGGGTGCCCGACCCTGGAGGAGAGGGTGATGTGCACACAGCTCAGGAATTTCCTCACTGGGGGTGAGGGAGGCCTGGAGGTGGCAGATAAAGCCTCATCTGCGGGCACAGGGCGACACGGACCCATGTGCTCCCTCACAGCCTCTTCTGGAACCAGAGGCGGCTCCTCGGGGCTTCTCCTCCCCTCTGCCAACGCCTGGCCGGGGCCCCTCAGCAAATGCACGGGTGTAGCGGGACCCGAGCCTCGGGAGCCCTGGCACGGCCGGGTGTGGGCAGGTGGGAGCTTCTCCTGCCGGGGTGAGCCCAGGCTGTGGGGGTCACTCGGCAGCTGGAGCCCCTGGCTCACTCCTGTGCCATCCTCCCCGGCCCTGGCACTCTGTGTGTCCCCTGCAGGCTGCCCTGCCCTCTCTCTGTTCCCAGCGTGTTCCGGGCTCTCTCTCAGTGGCTGGAGCCCCTGGCTCACTCCTGTGCCACCCTCCCCGGCCCTGGCACCCCGTGTGTCCCCTGCAGCCACGGCAGGCACACACTGCGGCTGCCCTGCCCTCAGCCTCTGGCTGTTCCCAGCGTGTTCCGGGCTCTCTCTCAGCGGCTGGAGCCCCTGGCTCACTCCTGTGCCGCCCTCCCCGGCCCTGGCACTCCATGTGTCCCCTGCAGGCTGCCCTGCCCTCTCCCTGTCCCCTGCAGGCTGCCCTGCCCTCTCTCTGCTCCCAGCCTGGATGTTCCCAGGCTCCTGGGCTCTTTCCCGAGCAGCTGCAGCAGGGACAGGAGGAACCCAGGCAGCACGGCCCAGCCCGGGGCTGTGGGGACAGCTGTGGCTGCTGGCCCAGGGCTCTGTGCCCAGCCTCTCCTCCCCAGGCAGGGTCCCGCCCAGGCCGGGGCCGTGTGCCGGGGAGCCCGGGCAGCAGAGGGTGCCGAGGGTGTCCGGCCGCTCCCGGCCCTGCCCCGGCTGCGTGGCTGCCAGGGACCGCGGGGCAGAGCTCCCTGCGGCGGGACCCCGCGCCAGCGGGGCACGGAGCTCTGCCACAGCACTGCCGCGTCCCACGGCCGGGTGCTGGCTGCACGCCGGCGGCTCAGCAGCGGTCTGGGGCTGCAGCTGCACGTCCTGCAGCTCAGCAGCGTTCTGGGGCTGCAGCTCAGCAGCGTTCTGGGGCTGCAGCTCAGCAGCGTTCTGGGGCTGCAGCTCAGCAGCGTTCTGGGGCTGCAGCTGCCTGTCCTGCAGCTCAACAGAGTTCTGAGGCTGCAGCTCAGCAGTGTTCCAGGGTTTCAGCTGCCTGTCCTGCAGCTCAACAGTGTTCTGAGGCTGCAGCTCAGCAGTGTTCCATGGTTTCAGCTGCCTGTCCTGCAGCTCAGCAGCGTTCTGGGGCTGCAGCTCAGCAGTGTTCCATGGTTTCAGCTGCCTGTCCTGCAGCTCAGCAGCGTTCTGGGGCTGCAGCTCAGCAGTGTTCCATGGTTTCAGCTGCCTGTCCGGCAGCTCAGCAGTGTCCCAGGGCTGCAGTTCAGCAGTATTCCATGGTTTCAGCTGCCTGTCCTGCAGCTCAGCAGTGTTCCATGGTTTCAGCTGCCTGTCCTGCAGCTCAGCAGCGTTCTGGGGCTGCAGCTCAGCAGTGTTCTGGGGCTGCAGCTCAGCAGTGTTCCATGGTTTCAGCAGCATGTCCTGCAGCTCAGCAGTGTGCTGGGGTTTCAGCAGCATGTCCTGCAGCTCAGCAGTGCTCCAGGGCTGCAGTTCAGCAGTGTTCCATGGTTTCAGCTGCCTGTCCTGCAGCTCAGCAGTGTTCCAGGCCTTCAGCTGCCTGTCCTGCAGCTCAGCAGTGTTCCAGGCCTTCAGCTGCCTGTCCTGCAGCTCAGCAGTGTTCCAGGCCTTCAGCTGCCTGTCCTGCAGCTCAGCAGTGTTCCAGGCCTCCAGCTGCCTGTCCTGCAGCTCAGCAGTGTTCCACGGTTTCAGCTGCCTGTCCTGCAGCTCAGCAGTGTTCCAGGGTTTCAGCTGCCTGTCCTGCAGCAGGGAGGAGTGCCAGGGGTCAGCTCTAGGGAAGGGTGCAGCTGGTGGGGAGCTGGGCTGGAAGAGCTCCCAAGGCCTGGAGAGGTGTCTGTGCCCACCCCTGGGAACCCCGAGAGCCTGGCAACGCTCCCGGTCCTGCTCCTGCCTCCTCAGAAACTCAGAACCTGCTTCCAGACCACAGGGCCACGGATCCTGGAAAACAGAGCAGTCACACAGGTCACGTGGAGAACGTCCCACCCTGGCCAAAACCTGCAGGGAGGAGGCAAAGATGAGAGCTGCCACTAACCAAGAGTCTGTCATCAGGAAGGAACTTGGCTGTTAACGACCTAATTAAAACTTCAGCCTTTTTAAGTGTCAGGTTCCCATTCCCAACCATTTATCACTGCCTGGGCTGATCCGGCCCACAGGGGTGATGCCCTGGGGCACACCCAGAGCAGCACCCACCTGAGCTGAGATCTCATCCAGCAGCACCCACCTGAGCTCAGATCTCATCCAGCAGCACCCACCTGAGCTGAGATCTCATCCAGCAGCACACAGCTGAGCTGAGATCTCATCCAGCAGCACCCACCTGAGCTCAGATCTCATCCAGCAGCACCCACCTGAGCTGAGATCTCACCTGGAATCTCACCTGGACTGATCCCAGCCCACAGGAGGTGATGCCTTGGGGATCTCACCTAAGCTGAGATCTCATCCAGCAGCACCCACCTGAGCTGAGATCTCATCCAGCAGCACCCACCTGAGCTCAGATCTCACCTGGACTGATCCCAGCCCATGAGATCTCATCCAGCAGCACCCAGCTGAGCTCAGATCTCACCTGGATTGATCCCAGCCCATGAGATCTCATCCAGCAGCACCCACCTGAGCTCAGATCTCATCCAGCAGCACTCAGCTGAGCTGAGATCTCATCCAGCAGCACTCACCTGAGCTCAGATCTCAACCAGCAGCACTCAGCTGAGCTGAGATCTCACCTGGACTGACCCCAGCCCACAGCAGGTGATGCCCTGGGGCACTCAGCTGAGCTCAGATCTCACCTGGACTGATCCCAGCCCACAGCAGCTGATGCCCTGGGGCACTCAGCTGAGCTCAGATCTCACCTGGACTGATCCCAGCCCACAGCAGCTGATGCCCTGGGGCACTCAGCTGAGCTCAGATCTCACCTGGACTGATCCCAGCCCACAGCAGCTGATGCCCTGGGGCACTCAGCTGAGCTCAGATCTCACCTGGATTGATCCCAGCCCACAGCAGGTGATGCCCTGGGGCACTCAGCTGAGCTCAGATCTCACCTGGATTGATCCCAGCCCACAGCAGGTGATGCCCTGGGGCACTCAGCTGAGCTCAGATCTCACCTGGACTGATCCCAGCCCACAGCAGCTGATGCCCTGGGGCACCCAGCTGAGCTCAGATCTCCGGGCCTGGATCTGCACTGGTTCACAGAGTGATCCCAGAGCTCTCCCAGCCCTGGCACAATCCCACACCCCTGCAGGGTCCGTGGCAGGGAGCAGCAGCTCCGTGCCGTGGGGCAGGATCAGGAACGCTGCGAAGGGACAGGACACCACTCCATGGGGATCCATCCCTCCCATCCCCACGGCCACCTGTGGGGTTCAGGCCGTCACCCTCCCGTGCAGAGAACTTCTGAAGCGGCCTCAGGCTGCACCAGAGGGCGTTCAGACAGGATTTTAGGAAAAACCTCTCCATGGAAAGCGTTAGCAGGCACTGGAAGGGGGAACTGGTGGCGTCACCATCCCTGGAATGGCTCCAAGGATGCGTGGATGAGGCACTCGAGGACACCTCGGTGCTCAGCACGGTGGTGCCGGTTGATGGTTGGATCTTGGAGGTCTTTCCCACCCTGAGTGGTTCCAACCATCAACACAACCGGATTAATTCAAGCGTAATCCAAGATTCCACTGCGGAGAGTAACTCTGAGATAAATGTGCTGCCATGGAGATGGGCCAGATGAGCTCACTCAGAGGAAAAAGACACAAAAATCTAGGTTATATTTACTTCTTCCTGCTGACTGGGACAACTGTGGAAGCAGCAGAGTGTGCTCCAGTAATGAAGCAACGCGGGTCCCTGGGTGATTTTATCCCCGTCAGCCACCGGGAATTTGGCAACAAAAAGCAGCGGGGAACGTTTCTGGTGTAAACCAAACACATAAACAAGTATTTCACAACAGCTTTCCCAGCCTTCCTCCATCCCAGATGTCGAGACAGCAGCAACTCCTCCAGCAGGGCCTGGATCCTTACCCCACTCCTCTATTCCTTGACGGATTGGGAGGCAATAAATCAGTTTATCTGGCATTTCCAGCCAGGAGGGAGAGCCAGGGCGCGTGGAAGAGCGCAGGGATGATCCCAAGACTTCTCCTCCCTGCACCACGTGCCAGTTCAACGGCCTGAGGTAACGCAGAGCAACTCCCACCAGCGAGAGCAGGCACAGAAGTTGTGATAAACTCATCTTCCCAAGCCTTTCACATGTTTTATTGTGCCTGTTATGTGTCATCCTTCCAAAAAAGCTCCCTGTGCCATATGATCCACGGGAGCCTGCAGAGCAAATTTAGAGCTACAACTCCGTGAACTTCCTGGAGAAGTGAGAAAGCTCAAGGAGTGGAAAAGTACAGCAGGGAGTGGAGGAAAACACTGCACCAAGGGGGAGTAACTCCCAGGAAAAGGGGAGAGCGAGCATCCGGCACCCCAAAAAAAAACAAATGGGGGAATCGGGTCCTTGATTCAGGAGGAAAAATCCTGGGGTTGAAGATGCTGGAATCGTATTTACATCCAACATACAAACCTGACATGGCAGAGACAGCTCCCACTGTCCCAGGTGGATCCAACCTGGCCTGGGACACTGCCAGGGATCCAGGGGCAGCCACAGCAAAGCTGGGAATTCCACAATTCCCAGCCCCTCCCCACCCTCCCAGACAGGAATTCCCAATGCCCAAGATCCCAGCCCAATCTCCCCTTTCCCAGTGGAAGCCATTCCCTGTGTCCTGTCCCTCCAGCCCTTGTCCCCAGCCCCTCTCCAGCTCTCCTGGAGCCCCTTGAGGCACTCTGAGGATTCCCTGGATTTTTCCCTTCTCCAGGGGAACATTCCCAGCTCTCCATTCCCAGCCTGTCCCTGTAGAACATCCCAGGGGTTCTGAGCCCCTCGCTGTGCCCAGCCCAGGCCCCCCTGAACCCTCAGCCAGCCCTGGGACATCCACAGGACCTTTCCTGGGCTGACAAACAGCTCTCACAGACGCACACAAGATGGGAAATCATCCCAGGTAAAACGTCCCAGGGACCTCCCCCAGAGCGTCCTGCTCCCTTCTCTGCCCACAGACTTCACACACTTCCCGTGGCGAGCAGGGAAATGCCAAGAAAATTCCTGAACTCCTGGAGCTGTCACCTCTGAAAGCGAGAGGCAGAGTGTGACATTCCCAACGAACATCCCCCAGCCTGCCCCACAGAGATCCTGCCGCAGGAATTGTTTGCTGGAGCTGTAGGAACAGTTTGTGTGTCCCAGCCTTAAAGGCTCAGTAGAAGGAAAATGCATTTTCCTGATTTTCCTGATCTTTGTTCTGTTCTTTTTAAGTCCACTCAGGGCACTTTGGCTCTAAAACTTCCACGCTTATTGTACACAACAGCTCCCATTAAATTTACAGGAGATTATTTTGCCTGGTTGTGGGGTTTTTTTTTTTATCAGTGCAGTAGTTTAGAACAATCTGTATTTTTCAGTGACAGTGTTTGTCTTGGAGGGAAAAACACATTTATCTTAAGCACAATAAAAAAAAAAAAAAAACACCCAGTCACCTTCACTCTGCAAATTCAAACCATTTTTTAATCTCAAATTAAAAACACTGCAGCGCAAAAATATTTTCGAGATCAAAGCACGAGGTGCTGTGGTTGAGCTAAAGCAATTCCTTGGGAGCTTGGTTTGCAGAATGATGGTGAATTTTTTCTAAATGGGGATAAAAAAGTCCCCAGCTGACACTGAGTCACAGAAAGGTAAAATCCTCGGTAAAATCACTGCACAGAGTTCATTGCAGGGATAAAGCTGTGATCAAACAAAATCTAAAAGTCGGGCGGGGGGAAAAGCTTTGATGCCTCTGGTTTTGTATTTGTGTTTTGCTCGCTTTTGAAGAAATGTGAATTTTTTAAATAGTAAATAATACTGATATAATTTATCTCTATAATAATTATTAATAGAATAGGCAATTTCCTTCTCCCCAGCTGCCCGGGGATCCCGCCAAGGCAGGGACACGCGGGAGGTTTGGGAGCTGCTGTGTCTCCTCCCAGCACTGCTGCTCCAGAGCAGCTCTAAACACAGAGCCCTGAAGCGCTGCCTGTCACTCCTGCTAATGCAGGGCTCTAATTAAAACAGACAAACCAACCAACCCCTGCTGCTGCTCCTCCCGGCAGGCAGGCAGGCTGCAGGAGCAAACAGGAAAAAAATCAAGGGAGGAGAACCAAAAAGGAAGCTCTTCCTAAAGCTCAGGGCACTTGTGTGAAACACCAGCCCCTAAAAACCCTGCCACGATCACCCTGGACACCAGAGCAGCGCCAGAAACGGACACTGAAAGTGAAAACAGAGGGGAAACACTGCTGCCCAAATTCCAGCCCAGATCTGCGTTTTACACTGAGCTGGGAACACGCAAAAAGAGGTGCACAAACCACCTAGAGCTGCATTTTACAGAGGTGCATCTTACAGAGCTGCATTTTACAGATCTGCATTTTACAGATCTGCATTTTACAGATCTGCATTTTAAACATCTGCATTTTACACTGAGCTAGGAACACTCCAGAGGAGGTGCACAAACCACCTAGAGCTGCATTTACAGATCTGCATTTTACAGATCTGCATTTTAAACATCTGCATTTTACAGATCTGCATTTTACAGATCTGAATTTTACAGATCTGCATTTTAAACATCTGCATTTTACAGATCTGCATTTTACACGGAGCTAGGAACACTCCAGAGGAGGTGCACAAACCACCTAGAGCTGCATCTTTTACAGAGTTCCATCTTACAGATCTGCATTTTAGAGGTCTGAATTTTACAGAACTGCATCTTACAGATCTGCATTTTACAGGTCTGAATTTTACAGAACTGCATCTTACAGGTCTGCATTTTACAGGTCTGCATTTTACTGATCTGCAATTTACAGGTCTGCATTTTACTGATCTGCATTTTACTGATCTGCATTTTACAGGTCTGCATTTTACAGACCTGCATTTTACAGGTCTGCATTTTACAGACCTGCATTTTACAGGTCTGAATTTTACAGAACTGCATTTTACAGGTCTGAATTTTACAGAACTGCATTTTACAGAACTGCATTTTACAGACCTGCATTTTACACTGAGCTGGGAACACTCCAGAGGAGGTGCACAAACCGTGGCAGCTCCAGGGAAATCTCTCCCAGACAGTCAGAGCTGCTGAACCTCCCCAGCCCCGGCCCAGCCCCGACACCTCCACACTCCCACAGACAATTCCCAGCTCTCCTGGAGGACATCCTGTGACCAGCACTCCCCGATTTCCCCTGGCACCCTCACCTGCAGCAATCCTGGAGCAGCTCCTTCCCCCTGAGCGGGCACAGGGACAATTCCCTCGCTCCTGCCCCAGCAGCTCCAGGTGGGAGTGGCAGCAGACCTGGCGCTGCCCAGGGCACTCCAGGGACACCCAGCTCCTGGCCCAGCAGCTCCAGGTGGGAGTGCCAGCAGACCTGGCACTGCCCAGGGCACTCCAGGGACACCCAGCTCCTGGCCCAGCAGCTCCAGGGCACAGTCAGCACCTCCATGAATACTTTGTGGGAAGAATTCCCCCAGCCAGTCCAGAACGAGCAGCTCTGGCTCCTTTCTCACAGCACCACCAATTCTGCCCCCACATCTCTGTCTCTCACTCTCCTCTGGGACACCTGCAGCAGCGTCACCTCCAGGGCCAAACCACCCCAAACTGCCTGGGACAACCACAAAACCCCCCCAGGAGCAGGGGCAGCAGCCTTTCCCCCACCTTGGTTTGTACCTTGGCCCGTGCAGGTTTCCTGGCCTTCGGGAGCAGCTCTGCCTTCATTCCCTCCATCCTGGGCTGGCTCTCTTCATCCCAGAGCGGCCCAGACTCCTGGGACTGGCTGGCCAGCTTCAGCTTCACCCAGGCTGCCAAAAACACAAACCACGAGAGGTTCCCTTCGCCCTTTTCGTGTGTGGGGACAGTTTTTAACTTAAAATCAAAGCTGTGCATTTCTGCCCCCCCGCAAGCTGTGAGAACAAAGCCCACACCCAATTCCAGAGCTCCTGGAATGGCCAGGAATACAATGGAAAATGGCTCCTTCAATCATTTCTTTGGAGAGATGGATCCAGGACTCTTTCCTGGCTCGTCCTCACAGTCTCAGACAAAGCCAGAGCTCACTCACACAATCCCTTCCCATATGCCTGACTTTGTAACCGCATGCACAAAATCATTCCTTACAGTGGTGTCAGGAAAAGAGGGTTTTCAACCCGGAAAAATCCAGTTCTCCCCAATTCTATCACAGCACACAAGACTTCTGTCCTCACTGCAGCCCTGTCCCATTAAAGCCCCTCATTACAACCCAGAATAATCCCCTGGAAGCAGGGAGCAGCCTCAGCTCCGCCTGCATCTGTGGGAAATATCAAAAGTATTTCCCACTTTCAGAAAGCTGTGGAACCCCAGGAAGAGAGAGAGCAGAAGAACTCAGAATGAGCTGTAACTGCAAAGCCTGAAAGCAGGAAAAGTTACAATGGTACAGCAGCAAGGACACAAAAGGACAGTCTGAGTCTTGGGTTTGGCTAGGATAGATCCTAAGGCCGCAGAAAAATATGTTTAGCGAGACAGCAGAAGGTTTAAAGCTTAATAATGGAATATTGATTATTGTTACTAGAGAGCAAACAGGCATTGTTTGAAGCAGGAGTGCTCTCAGCGATTGTACAACAATTATCTGTAAGCTTTAGCAGTGTGCTGTTGGCTGGGAAACTTTAAAAACGCCCTGTAACAGAGAGATCTTTGCTGCTGCTGGCAGGTGTGAGCCGCTGCCATCCTCCCACTGCGCAAATCAGTCCTGTGACGAGGCTGATGCTGCAATAACAGCTGGAGGAAAAGTCCCGTCCTGTTTGTGCACAGAGCACCCACATCCCAGCACCCGCATCAACCCCTGAGCCAAACCCAGCCCGGGATGTGCCAAACCTAGCCCAGGACATGCCAAACCCAGCCTGGGATGTGCCAAACCCAGCCTGGGATGTGCCAAACCCAACCCGGGACATGCCAAACCCAGCCTGGGATGTGCCAAACCCAACCCGGGACATGCCAAACCCAGCCTGGGATGTGCCAAACCCAGCCCGGGACATGCCAAACCCAGCCCGGGATGTGCCAAACCCAGCCTGGGACGTGCCAAACCCAGCCTGGGATGTGCCAAACCCAGCCCGGGACGTGCCAAACCCAGCCTGGGACGTGCCAAACCCAGCCCAGGACATGCCAAACCCAGCCCGGGACGTGCCAAACCCGGCCTGGGACGTGCCAAACCCAGCCCGGCATGTGCCAAACCCAGCCCAGGACATGCCAAACCCAGCCGCGCCCTCACCTCGGATCTTCCTCTCCTGCTCCTCTGCGCTCCTCAGGACGCGGTTGGCATCGATGCCAGCGGTGCCGGCGCGCAGCAGGCCGCGGACGCGGGCAGCCAGCGAGTCCCCGCTGCTGCTGCTGCTGCTGCCTGCCCACGCCCCGGCAGCCCTGGGCAGGCTCCTCTGGGGCGCTCCTGTGGCACTGCCAGGCTTCCCCAGCAGGCTCCTGACGCGGGCGCCGAGGGAATCCTCGCTGTCATCGCTGCCCCGTGTCCCTGCCGCCCGTCCAGCCCGGGACCAGGAGCCCAGGATGGGGGGCACGGTGCCCAGGGGCTCCGGGGGCGAAGGACGGCCCTGCCCCGGGGCTGTCCCGGTGCCCAGGGGCTCCGGGGGGAGAGGACGGCCCTGCCCCGGGTCTGCCCCGGCGCTCGGCTCGCTGCCGGCCTGGCTGTGGGCGCTGAGGGAATCCTCACCACTGCTGTCATTGCTGCCCCGTGTCCCTGCTGCCCGTCCAGCCCGGGACCAGGAGCCCAGGATGGGGGGCACGGTGCCCAGGGGCTCAGGGGGTGAAGGACGGCCCTGCCCCGGGGCTGTCCCGGTGCCCAGGGGCTCCGCGGGGAGAGGATGGCCCTGCCCCGGGGCTGTCCCGGCACTGAGCTCACTGCCGGCCCGGCTGTGGGCGCTGAGGGAATCCTCACCACCGCTGTCATTGCTGCCCCGTGTCCCTGCCACCCGTCCAGCCCAGGACCAGGAGCCCAGGATGGGGGGCACAGTGCCCAGGGGCTCCGGGAGGAGAGGACGGCCCTGCCCCGGGGCTGTCCCGGCACTGAGCTCGCTGCCGGCCCTGTTGTGGGCGCCGAGGGAATCCTCGCTGTCATCGCTGCCCCGTGTCCCTGCCGCCCGTCCAGCCCAGGACCAGGAGCCCAGGATGGGGGGCACAGTGCCCAGGGGTTCTGGGGGGAGAGGACGGCCCTGCCCCGGGGCTGTCCCGGCACTCAGCTCGCTGCCGGCCCGGTTCCCATCGGCGGGGACGCTGCTGCACCCCTCCGGCTCCCACCTGCCCGTGGATCTCCCTGCCCGCGGCTGCACAGTGACACCCGTGGGATGTTCCACCAGCCCCTGGCCCCTCACAGCCCCCTGGGCCGTGGATCTCCCTGCCCGCGGCTGCACACCGACACCCGTGGGATGTTCCACCAGCCCCTGGCCCCTCACAGCCCCCTGGGCCGTGGATCTCCCTGCCCGCGGCTGCACACCGACACCCGTGGGATGTTCCACCAGCCCCTGGCCCCTCACAGCCCCCTGGGCCGTGGATCTCCCTGCCCGCGGCTGCACACCGACACCCGTGGGATGTTCCACCAGCCCCTGGCCCCTCACAGCTCTCTGGGCCGCGGCCTCATCCCACGACAGGCGCTCAGGGACCCGGCCCTTCCCCAGCCCGGAGTCCCTGGGATCCTCCTGCTCCTCCCCGGGCAGCCCCCGGGGCGATTCCCCGCTTTCTCCGCAGCAGGCTGTGGGGAAGGCAGGGCGGCCCCGGCCGGCAGTGAGACCCTCCGCCTGTGCCAGCAGCTCCCGGAGCTCCTGCAGGGCGCCCGAGCCCCCCAGAGCCCCCTCCTGCCGCCGGCTGCCGCCACTCCCCGCAGTCGGGCTCTGGGGCGCCCCGTCCGACCCCAGCTCGGCCCCAGCCGCACGCAAAGCCCATCCCCGCGGGCTGCTGCCCCGGCTGCCCCCGGCCTGCCCGGAGAGGGGGGCCCCAGCACCCCCGCCCCCAGCCCCGGGGCTCTCCCTGCCCGAGGAGCAGCCGGGCAGGTCCTGCTCTGCTCCAGCAGCTCCAGGGGACCCCTCTGCCCCCCGGGCTGGGGCAGCACCCTGCAGCCGGGGCCCCGGCACCCTGCCCTGGCTGGATGGGGGCTCTGCAGGGACCTGGGGGGAGCTGGGACACAGCCCCAGGGGGGACAGAACCCCCGAGAGCTGGGGGGAGCTGGGACACAGCCCCAGGGGGGACAGAACCCCCGAGAGCTGGGGGGAGC
This sequence comes from Hirundo rustica, assembly GCF_015227805.2. Lineage (NCBI taxonomy): Eukaryota > Metazoa > Chordata > Aves > Passeriformes > Hirundinidae > Hirundo > Hirundo rustica. Next base: position 1,101,726 of record NC_053454.1, on the reverse strand, counting down.
TGGGACACAGCCCCAGGGGGGACAGAACCCCCGAGAGCTGGGGGGAGCTGGGACACAGCCCCAAGGGGGACAGAACCCCTGAGCCAGCCTGGGAGCCTACAGGGGACCCCACAGGGACAGGGGACAGCACACCCAAGTCATCCCCAGAACCCCCAGGGGACCCCACAGGGACAGGGGACAGCACACCCGGGTCATCCCTGGGACCCCCAGGGGACCCCACAGGGACAGGGGACAGCACACCCAGGTCATCTCCAGGACCCACAGGGGACAGCACACCTGGGGCAGCCCCAAGACCCACAGGGGACCCCACAGGGACAGGGGACAGCACACCCAGGTCAGCCCCAGAGCCCCCAGGGGACCCCACAGGGACAGGGGACGCGCTCAGCGGGGACACGTCGGAGCCAAAGCTCGCCTGTGACATCTCAAAGGCTGGCAGCAAGGCACCTGCAGAGGAACAGAACACTCCCTCAGCTGGGGGCTCCGGAACACAGACATCCCCTCCTGCGCTGGAGGGCGCAGAGAGGGAGGGATGGATTCAAATAAAACTGGGAAATGTTGAAGGTGATGTTCTTAGGGTGAGACCTGAACTAAGATCTCCATGAGAATCGTCTCCCCCATAGAAATCTCAGGAGTATTTCAGATAAATATCAAAGAAAATGCAAAACTTGTCAGAGAATTAGGGAATAGCTTGAGTTGGATGGGCTCATCCCTGCGCAGTCCCACCCTGGGCATCCCTGGGAGCAGTGTGCAAACACTCCTGCAGTCTGGCAGAGTGGGGTGTTACAAAGGCACACTAATTTGGATGATGATGATGATGGGTGGACGGACTTAGGATCAGATCTGGTCAGTTATAAAAATACTGACAACTCATTGTCACCCTGAACGCACCAAGAAACCCCAGAATGCAAAAGAAGCCAAGGATTATTCCTCTCCCGAGAAGAACAAGTCTGGTCCCATCCCTTCAGTCTCAAGATCCAAACCTTCTCCTTGTGAAGACCTCTTGGAGAAGGAGAAATGAAGGGAATAAAGACCCCCTGTCCCTGCACTGCCTGGCAGCTGCCCCACAGCCACACTCCTGGCCCCTCTGGAGGAGGAAGCTTTCCAAAGTTTAAACACTTCCCAAAACCTCCTGCTGGGGGTCTGCGCTGCTTTTGCATTAGGAAAAAAGTGAAGTGTTTTAGAAGATTCAATCTAATTCTCATCAATTTTTTTCCTCTCTTACAGTTTTGTTAATAAAGCTTCCCTGCTTCACTTTTTCTCCTACTCCTATCTCACGGCAGAAAAAGAATAAATCATTCCAGTGAGATAACCCAAGATCGAAAGCAAACCAACCCAAAACCACCAGAGGATGGGGGAAGACGAGGTCCCAGGAAGATCCCTGGCCCGGAGGAGAGCGGGCTCCGCGCCCTGCCCGTACCCTGTGCCCGTGGGGACAGCCCGGCCGGCGCGTCCGCGGCACGCCGCAGCGTCCTGAGCGCCCACGGGGAGAACTCCAGCTCCCGCAGGGGCCCCCGCGGCACGAAGGGTGCCAGGATGGTGCCAGGGGACTGCTCGATGCCCAGGTTCCGCAGGTAGATCTGGGGAAAGAAGGAAGAGCCGACGCTCAGGGAACGGAGCTGGCAGAGCTCCCCCAGCCCAGCACGGGGGAAGCCCAGGGAACAGAGCTTCAGCCTCTCCGGGCTGAACGGTGCCCACCCTCAGGAAAGCACCACGGCTGACCTGAGGCCGTGGAACCGCTCCCGAAATTGAGAGACGGCACTGGGGGTGTGGGGTTTGGATGGAGCCGTGTGATCTCACAGGGGGGAAAACTGAGATTTAAGATTTCAGTGTGCAGTAACACAGGTGAGTCAGGATGGAGGATTTGGGGCATTGTCTGAGTCCTTCCTCTTCACCTTCTCCCTCCTTCTCCTCCTGGTTTGGGTGGATTTCTGTGACTGGGTGAAAAGGGTCGGCGCTGCGGCCTTGGGTGCTCATTGCTGGGTCAGAAATGTCAACAACAGAGGGGTCACTGTGTGATTGGGTAATTAGCAATTAAATGACCTTGGAAAGAGTCGGAGGTGCTCCGTTCCACCTCGTTTCTTTAACCTGCCAGTCAGAGCTCACGGCTCCTGAGGCCGGAAATGGATAACAAACAATAAACATCCGAGGTTCCCGTGGATTAATCCCGACCTCGTCAAGACAAAAGGAAGCCAGAACCTTCACAGAGTGAGAACTGAGATGTTTCAGCCTCACCTGCTTAAAATTCCATGTGCCAGCTGGAAGGAGAACACAAAGGTTTCCTTTAAAAACCTTCTCCCGCCCCACACAGAAAACAGAGAACTCAAAGCTGGCAGACTCAGGGATTCGAGGCAGCAGCAGGGAAGCTCCTCATTTTTTAGGACAAGTCTGTTCAGACCCTCCAGGCAAATGGTTGGGAGCACTTTTGTCGGAGCTGGTTGACACACAGACGTTATATGCAGGAAAAAGCCAAACTTTTCCTTGAGTTCATCACCTGCAGGGCAAATTAACTGCAACTCGTCCACACTATGTCCTAAACTAGCTCGGGAAAATTAAATAAATTGCCTTACCCCTCACAGCCAGCTCCATTTCCTATGATTTATAATAAAGCTTCCACTTTAACAGCCAGGTAAGTGACCTGATCTCCTTTGCCTTCCAGTGACTCAGGGGAGCAGGACAGCTCAGAACTAGGCTGGAGCGTGTGTAATCACAGCCAGGAACAGAAGTCATCTCTCTGTCCCATGAATTCCATTTCAAACGCCCTCCCTCCAACATTTATATTTGTTTCCCCACGGGTTTGCAAAGACAGCAGAGCGAGAAGAGCTTGCAGAGCACGTTCCCAAAGGCCTGGTGATGGTGGAGTCATCCCGTGAGAGGAGCAGCCTCTCTCTCACTCAGGGGTAATTACAGTCTGTAATTACCATAAATCTGCATCTCGTTTGCTGCAGCGCTCACAGCCCCCCGTGCCCTGGGCGCTGTGCAAGGCCTGCAGCCCCCAGCAGGGAGAAATCTGGGTTAGCCCACCACGATGGAAGGCATGGAGAGGCTCTGAAGGTCCTTTACGAGGAACACCTCAGGAATTCAGATCTGAGGCCTCAGAAAGCGGAACAAAGTGAAAAAGCAGAATGAGAAAATCACAGGGGAAAAAAAAAAAAAAAAAAAAAAGAGAATTTAATTTCCGAGGAGTTGTGTTGGGTTTGTTACTCCCACAGAGCTGGGGGCTGGAATTCAGCTCTGCTCACCCAGCACTTGAGTCTGAACCTCCTCTCTGGGTAACGAGAGCCTGATGCTCTGAAAGAGCCACCAGCTCACCCTCCTCCTCCTCCCTCCTGCTCCCCTGACACTCAGCCGCCCTGGGAAGGGCAGGAGACCTCTCCCACATCCAACCCTCTCTCTGCCCATGTTAAATAGCACTAAAAGTTATTTAAGACAAGCCGAGCCAGTGTCACGGATGAAATTCACTGCAGCACAACCCTGTCTGAAAGCATTTGTTTCGGCTTCTACTGATTAGAGCCTCTCCTAAAAAGAGCGGGGGGGGGGGGGGAATGGAAAAGTGAAAAACAAATGGAAAAGTGAAAAAAAAATGGGTAACTCTGGGAAAAGAAATGGTTAACTATGAGAAAAAAAATGGATAACTCTGGGAAAAGAAATGGTTAAGTATGAGAAAAAAATGGATAACGCTGAAAAGAAATGGTTAACTATGAGAAAAAAAAATGGATAACTCTGGGAAAAGAAATGGTCAACTATGAGAAAAAAAAGGATAACTGGGAAAAGAAATGGTTAACTATGAGAAAAAAATGGATAACGCTGAAAAGAAATGGTTAACTATGAGAAAAAAAAGGATAACTGGGAAAAGAAATGGTTAACACTGGGAAAAAACGGATAACCTTGGAATCAGAGTTTAAATTAGAACCAAACTTACCGGGATCCTTTCCTCAATGTTGAGCTCCTCTTTCTTGGGGGTCTCCAGGGCTGCTCCAGGGGGGATGGAGCTGTCCCCTCCTGCACCGGGGCAGTGCCTGGGCACCACCAGGGCGCCCCGAGGCTCCCCAGAACCAGCAGGAAAACTCAAACTCTCCGAGGAAACAGCCCCAAAGCGGTCCACGATCTCGTGAGCGGCGGGAACAGTGGGGCTGAGGGACTGACTGTCCTTCTCCTCACCATCGTCCTCCCGAAGGAGCCGAGCGAGGCCGCACACGAACACAGCCGGCGCCGAGCTTCGCCGCGCCCCGGCGCCCACACCTCCGCCCCGAGCTCCAGGGGCAGCAGGGGCTGGCAGAGCAGGGCTCGCATCCCCCGGGGGCTGCAGGAGCCCGGGGCAGAGTTCTGCTGCGCTGGCCCCAGCCAGGGCTCCGCTCCCGCCGCAGGCGCTGACGGCGCGCTCGGACCTCGCCCTGCTCAGAGCCGGCGCCAGGCGCCTCTGGGCTTTGGGGGGGAAACGCCAGCTCTCCCCCCGAGAGCCTGGCTCCCCGGAGCAAGGAGCAGCACGGTCCCCGGCATCCCCACGGCTCTCCTGCGCGGATAAAACACGGCTGGAGGCCCCGGGAGGTGCGCTGGAGGCGCTCCTGGCGGGAGGACATCCAGCCGGCACCCCCGAGCTGGCAGCACCGGGGCCCTGCTCCGGCTGGCACACGTGCCAGGCGCCCACCTTCTCCAGGAACCCCAGCGATGGGAAGGACTGGATCCTGCCAGGGCCCGGGGATCCCGGCCTCGGGGCCTCCCGGTGATCCTGGCTCTCCGGCACAGCGCTCTGGGGACGCTGCTCCCCCGGGGATCCAGGGCCAGGGGACGCTCCTCCGTCGGAAGAGCCGGGAGAAGGAGAGGCCTGCAGGTCCGAGGGGATCGCCAGGAGCCCGGCTCCCTCCGCCGCAGCGCTTCTCTTGAGGAACAGCCCCGGCGTGGACTGGAAGTTGGGACGAGGCAGGAGCAGGGAGAAGGAGCCCTCAGCCCCCAGAGCGAAGGAAGGGGAGATCTCCGTCACCTTGTGTCCCCCCTCTATGGAGCACTCGGAGGCGGTCAGCTCCTCCCTGCTCCCCGCCGGGGAGCGCCCAGGGCGCGGGGCAGCGGCCACGGCAGCGCCCTGGGGCTGGCTGGGTGGCACAGCGGGGACCGGCCGCTCCCCGCCCCGCGTCCCCGATGGCAGCGGCGCTCCCTGCAGCTCCTCCGTGGGTTCCTCCGAGGCGCTCAGCTCCACCCCACGCTGCCCCAGCCGTCCTCCGCCCGCCTCAGCTGCTGCTGCTGCACGGAGAACACCCCGAGCACACTCGGAGTCCCCTCTCCTCACGCCGCCAGAGAAACCATCCGACAGCTCCGGCACCTTCCTTCCTTCCTCCTGCTTCTCCAGGGCTCCTGCTCCGCTCCCGAGCGCTCCCAGCCGCTCCGGCTGCGCCCCCCTCTCGCTCGGCTCCGACAGTTTGGTCAGCGCGGTTTTATAGGAGCCCCCCGAGGATGAGGATTCCTCCCGCCCTGGGGACTCCTTGTCCCTCTCTGCCGGCTCAGAGCCAGCCGCTGGGCCACCAGCGTCCTGGGAGGGGTGTCCAGAGGGGTGTGCATTCGAGTGTCCAGAGGGGTGTCCAGAGGGGTGTCCAAAGGGGTGTGCATTCGAGTGTCCATTGGAGTGTCCAGAGGGGTGTCCGCTGGGATGTCCACTGGGATGTCCAGAGGGGTGTCCATTGGAGTGTCCAGAGGAACGTCCATTGGACTGTCCACTGGGGTATCCGCTGGATTGTCCACTGGGGTGTCCAGAGGGGTGTCCACTGGGGTATCCACTGGATTGTCCACTAGGATGTCCACTGGGGTGTCCAGAGGAATGTCCACTGGATTGTCCACTAGGATGTCCACTGGAGTGTCCACTGGGATGTTCACCGGGGTGTCCACTGTGTTGTCCACCGCAGTGTCCACTGGGATGTTTACCGGGGTGTCCACTGTGTTGTCCACCGCAGTGTCCACTGGGGTGTCCATCGTTCCCAGCAGTGCTCCAGGGCTGCTCCAGCCCCTTTCCCAGCCCCTCCTCTGGAGCTGGCTCTGCTGGCTCTCCCCTGCTCGGGGCTCCTGGTGCCTCCTGCTCGGGGCCACCGTCCCTGATGTCCCCGGTGTCCCTGATGTCGCCAGAGTCCCTGGTGTCCCTGATGTCCCTGGAGTCTCCGATGTCCCTGATGTCCCTGGTGTCCCTGGTGTTCCTGGAGTCCCTGGTGTTCCTGATGTCCCCAGTGTCCCTGGAGTCCCTGGCATCACTGGTGTCCCCGATGTCCCTGATGTCCCCGATGTCCCTGGAGTCCCTGATGTCGCCGGTGTCCCCGATGTCCCTGATGTTCCCGGTGTCCCCGATGTCCCTGGTGTCCCCGATGTCCCTGATGTTCCCGATGTCGCCGGTGTCCCTGGAGTCCCTGATGTTCCTGATGTTCCTGATGTTCTCGATGTCCCTGGTGTCCCCGGTGTCCCTGATGTCGCCAGAGTTCCTGGTGTCCCTGATGTCCCTGGAGTCTCCGATGTCCCTGATGTCCCCGGTGTCCCCGATGTCCCCGGTGTCCCCGTCCCCAGGGCGCTGCCCGCACACGGAGCGTTGGGAGAGCCGGGATGAAGAGGGAAGGGCTGGGCCCCTCGGGGCTGCTCCTCCATGGACGTGGGGAGGCTCCGGGTGCCCCAGGGACGCTCCAGACACATCCGGGACTCCTCTGCAAGGGGCAAGGAAAGCGGATTCCTGATCAGTTCTTTTATTTCAACGTCTCTGGTTTAAATCAGCAGCAAAGGAACTTCAGGGGACAGCTGGGGGTCAGCAATATTCACACAAATACCCAAAAATGCACCCCCTAAAGGGGCAAAACCCGAAGGAATGGGAAGAAATATCAAAAATCTCCTATAAAATAAAGGCTCAATAATAGTATATAACATATCATAGATATCATATAATATATCATATATCATATATACATTATACATGATATATTATACATGATATATGATATATGATATATTATTACTATTAATAATAGTAATAATAATTCTACTTAGTATAGCAATATTTTTCAACATATTTAGGACCAAAACGTTTTTAACTGACAGGCTGTTATTGGCCACATAAATAAAGAAAATTAGCCAAGTAAAAAATGCAACGTGTACTTACACATATCCCAGCTTGCCTGTGGTTTTTTTAACATAAACCACCTACTTCAGTTCCTAATATCAATTAATTTTTTTAAATGATACAAAAGCAGCCAGGCCTCAGATAAGCAACAAATTCCTATAGAGTTCTAATATTCATATTGGGAATTGCTTAATTAATAGCTCCTTTATATTAAACATACCAGCAAACCCTAATAAAAATTATTCCAAGCAAGCAGAGCACCTCAAAATGAAGGTGACAGAGCCTTTTACTGGAACAGCTCTTTCCTTGTGCGTTTTAACCCCAATTTTGTACTGTAAATTACACATATACATGTGTATACATACAAACCACAACACTGTCCACCTATGTTTTTACTCCTGTAAATACACAAATCTGATTTTTGTCCCCAGAATTTCATTTCAGAAGTTTATTCCCAAGTCTAAGCAAGCTCCAGAGACGCTGAAGAGGGTGGAGTTCCTCATTTTCCCATTTTCCCAGGGTACCTCAGCACAAGCTCAGAAGAGCCTGGTCCTGGTTTTCCCTTGCCCAAACCCTCCTGAGGGCAAAATCCAGAGGTGCCTTCTCCCCACAGCCCCAGTCCCCACATTTCTGTGCCCAGGAAATGCCACTATCCATCATCCTTCACTGCAGAACCTCCAGGGGAAAGGAACAGCCCCAGCACCCCGTCCCACCTCAAGGGGAGGAAATCCAGCTGGGATTCCTGCAGGAACGTCTCAGCCCGGCCTGGGCTCAGCAGCAGGGGCAGGCAGGGGGAGAATCTGCTGTCCTGGATATCTGGGAGAGAGAAACACCAGCAGGGCTGTGAGAGCGGGCAGCACAGCCCCAGAGATCCCAGCCCCAGTCCCAGAGATCCCAGCCTTGTATCCCCAAAGATCCCAGCCTCAGTCCCAGAGATCCCAGCCCCAGTCCCAGAGATCCCAGCCTCGTATCCCCAAAAATCCCAGCCTCAGTCCCAAAGATCCCAGCCTCAGTCCCAGAGATCCCAGCCTTGTGTCCCCAAAGATCCCAGCCCCAGTCGCAGAGATCCCAGCCTCAGTCCCAGAGATCCCAGCCTTGTATCCCCAAAAATCCCAGCCTCAGTCCCAGAGATCCCAGCCCCAGTCCCAAAGATCCCAGCCTTGTGTCCCCAAAGATCCCAGCCCCAGTCCCAGAGATCCCAGCCTCGTATCCCCAAAAATCCCAGCCTCAGTCCCAGAGATCCCAGCCTTGCGTCCCCAAAGATCCCAGCCTCAGTCCCAGAGATCCCAGCCTCGTATCCCCCAAAATCCCAGCCTCAGTCCCAGAGATCCCAGCCTTGTATCCCCAAAAATCCCAGCCTCAGTCCCAGAGATCCCAGCCTCGTATCCCCAAAAATCCCAGCCTCAGTCCCAGAGATCCCAGCCTTGTATCCCCAAAAATCCCAGCCTCAGTCCCAGAGATCCCAGCCTCGTATCCCCAAAAATCCCAGCCTCGGTCCCAGAGATCCCAGCCTTGTATCCCCAAAGATCCCAGCCTTGTATCCCCAAAAATCCCAGCCTCAGTCCCAGAGATCCCAGCCTCGTATCCCCAAAAATCCCAGCCTCAGTCCCAGAGATCCCAGCCTCAGTCCCAAAGATCCCAGCCTCAGTCCCAGAGATCCCAGCCCCACATCCCCAGAGATCCCAGCTGCAAGGAAGGGGAGGGAATCCCACCCTTTAACCCCTGGCCTCCTCCCTCCTGGATTAAATTCATCTTTCTCATCCCGTCCCAAACCCAGGGCTCCAGCCGCTCACTCCTGGCACTGCCATCCCCAGCTTATCCTAAAACTCCTCCTGTGCCATCCCCAGCTTATCCTAAAACTCCTCCTGTGCCATCCCCAGCTTATCCTAAAACTCCTCCTGTGCCATCCCCAGCTTATCCTAAAGCTCCTCCTGTGCCATCCCCAGCTTATCCTAAAACTCCTCCTGTGCCATCCCCAGCTTATCCTAAAACTCCTCCTGTGCCATCCCCAGCTTATCCTAAAACTCCTCCTGTGCCATCCCCAGCTTATCCTAAAACTCCTCCTGTGCCATCCCCAGCTTATCCTAAAACTCCTCCTGTGCCATCCCCAGCTTATCCTAAAGCTCCTCCTGTGCCATCCCCAGCTTATCCTAAAACTCCTCCTGTGCCATCCCCATCCCGTTCCACCCCAGCCAGCGGCTCCCTCCCGATTTCCAGCTGGGATCACACAGGATTTTATCCCATCCCCTTTTACTTCCTCACAAACCAGGGACCCCACTGGTGCCTTCCCTGCTCCCTGTTTTTCCACCATCTCTGATTCCACAAAGGCTGTGTGGCATTTTTCTCGGGAGGGATTCAAGTTAAATCAAGCCTAGCAGGCAGCGATGACTGCTGCAGCAATCAATTTCAGGTTTTATCCTGCATTTCTTTGCTCTTTGGGATCCTTGGCGGTTTATTTCCAGTCCATTGCTTACAAAAACAAATGGAAATTGTTCATACCGCAAGAATCAAAGCAACTCTAATGTATGTGTTATTATCTGCGGGGCTGAGATGTAACAGCGAGTTTGGGGGGGGTTCCTCTCCTTTTTTTTAACTCTCAGCTGATATCTGAGAAGTGTAAATAACTACAGACGTGTCCGAGGGGTGTAAAAAATATCCCCAGTATTCTGAGCTTTTACTTTCAAAGGAAAAGAGCTGTTTGTGCTCAAGGAAGTGACTTTCTGACCCAGAAATGCCATTTATTTCATTTGGGCTCATCAGCTTCCAACCACTCAGACAAGCCACAGTCTGCAGCACTCAGAGGAGCACAATCACCTCAGAAAAATGATCATTACACAAACAAACAAACAAACAAACAAACAAACAAATCCAGTTTTCATTCCGTCAGCTGCACCCCGAGGCTCCTCCACCCACACTGCGTCGCCTGACCTGCGGCAGCCAACCACGAGGCAACCTCGCTTATTCATTTTTAATTTAATACTCCCAATTAACTGTTTTTTTTAATTGCCTTAGAACTCCAGGTAGCGAGAGGCTGATTACACAGAGAGAAATAACTGGATTTGCAATACCAAATATGATTAAATTGCTTGCTCGGGAGTTTAGAGAAAGGAAATGAGATGCAGCTTAAAAAAATGGGTTAAAAAACCTATTTCTGTGCAATGTGACAGCAGGAGGAATTCCAGGGGACTCGGTCTGCACTGGAAAGCAGAGCTGGATGAGAAAATGAGTTCTGACACACGTGGAGGTGTAAAACAGGAGAGGAGAAAGCGGCAGCACCAGCACAGAGGGAGCAGAGCCGAGGAATGGGGTCAGGACAACTCATTCATGGCACAGCAGCTCCTCAGGGCTGCTTATCCAAGGAACACCCCAAATGGGGCTGAGGAACCCCTGATGGGAACTGTGGGGCTGGGGCAGCTGTGGGGCTGGGGCAGGGATGGGATTGGGGCAGGGATGGGATTGGGACAGGGATGGGATTGGGGAGTGACGGGATTGGGGAGTGATGGGATTGGGGCAGGGATGGGATTGGGGAGTGATGGGATTGGGGAGTGATGGGATTGTGGAGTGATGGGATTGGGACAGGGATGGGATTGGGGCAGGGATGGGATTGGGGCAGGGATGGGATTGGGGAGTGACGGGATTGGGACGGGGATGGGATTGGGGCAGGGATGGGATTGGGGCAGGGATGGGATTGGGGAGTGATGGGATTGGGGCAGGGATGGGATTGGGGCAGGGATGGGATTGGGGCAGGGATGGGATTGGGACAGGGATGGGATTGGGACAGGGATGGGATTGGGACGGGGATGGGATTGGGGCAGGGATGGGATTGGGGCAGGGATGGGATTGGGGCAGGGATGGGATTGGGGCAGGGATGGGATTGGGGCAGGGATGGGATTGGGACAGGGATGGGATTGGGACAGGGATGGGATTGGGGGATTGGGACAGGGATGGGACTGTGGGATCGGGGCAGGGACGGGATTCAAGCAGACCTGAATCCTGATTTAAAATCAGAAGAGGAGCCTGAGCTGGCTCCCTGGGATCTCCCTCACGTTTCTCCCAACACACAGAGGTTTGTTCAGGGCTGGCTCTGTCTGAGCCTGGACTTTCCATCCCCAACTCCCAACAATTAACTGGGAGCACACAGAGGTTCCAACGCTTCTGGTGCTCATTCACTCAAGAATTTTTCACTGTTACACTTGGCAATACTGAGCAGATTAATCTGGATACAGAATTATTGCATTAAGGATGCAAAGCAGTGTTTTTTAAGAAACACTAAGCAAGCTGGAATCTGAACTCCCTCGGTTGTTAGGGGGACTTTTCCCCCTCCCGAATCTGGTTTTCTATTTAAAACGGCATCAGTGAACAAATAATATTAGTTGCAGTTATCAAACCAGACTTGTCAGCTCCCATCATGACACACTTCATGTGGCAGAACTGGCACCTTATTTTTAGTCATGCAAGAGAAGAGGAAAACAAGCTCTTCTGATTTCAGCCTAACTTCTCCGCTTTGAATGAAATTTTCAAGCTAAATTGCAAAGCAGGAATGATTAAAGAAAAGGTTCTTACACACACATTAAAAAAAAAAAAAGCTGGGTGTGCTTTGGAAATGAAGAAACAAAGAGAATTAAGGGAGGGAGCAGAAAATAATTGAGGGGAAAAAGCTGTCAGAAGCAGATGTTGCCAATCTTTTGTGTAGAGAGATTAATAAAGTAAAAGTGCACACACAGACCCCACAAATCACAACATTTGGCTGATAAATCAGGCTCCATTATACCAACAGAAACAAAAGTGCCACTTGACATTTGCACTAAGAAACTCAAAGGGATGAACAAGTGACGGAACATTCTCCAGTCAGAGCCGTGAACAGGGAACTCTCACTGCTCCGAGGCCCTTCAAGAGCCACTCATCCCCTGCCCTCCATGGAGCTCCAGAAATCCCAAACACCCCCTGCCCCTCACGGAGCTCCAGAAATCCCAAACACCCCCTGCCCCTCACAGACCTCCAGAAATCCCAAACACCCCCTGCCCCTCACAGACCTCCAGAAATCCCAAACACCCCCTGCCCCTCACAGACCTCCAGAAATCCCAAACACCCCCTGCCCTCCATGGACCTCCAGAAATCCCAAACACCCCCTGCCCCTCACAGACCTCCAGAAATCCCAAACACCCCCTGCCCTCCATGGAGCTCCAGAAATCCCAAACACCCCCTGCCCTCCATGGAGCTCCAGAAATCCCAAACACCCCCTGCCCTCCAGGGACCTCCAGAAATCCCAAACACCCCCTGCCCTCCATGGAGCTCCAGAAATCCCAAACACCCCCTGCCCCTCATGGAGCTCCAGAAATCCCAAACACCCCCTGCCCTCCATGGACCTCCAGGAATCCCAAACACCCCCTGCCCTCCATGGAGCTCCAGAAATCCCAAACACCCCCTGCCCTCCATGGAGCTCCAGAAATCCCAAACACCCCCTGCCCTCCATGGAGCTCCAGAAATCCCAAACACCCCCTGCCCCTCATGGAGCTCCAGAAATCCCAAACACCCCCTGCCCTCCATGGAGCTCCAGAAATCCCAAACACCCCCTGCCCCTCACAGACCTCCAGAAATCCCAAACACCCCCTGCCCCTCATGGACCTCCAGAAATCCCAAACACCCCCTGCCCTCCAGGGAGCTCCAGAAATCCCAAACACCCCCTGCCCTCCATGGAGCTCCAGAAATCCCAAACACCCCCTGCCCCTCACGGAGCTCCAGAAATCCCAAACACCCCCTGCCCCTCATGGAGCTCCAGAAATCCCAAACACCCCCTGCCCTCCATGGAGCTCCAGAAATCCCAAACATCCCCTGCCCCTCATGGACCTCCAGAAATCCCAAAATTCCTCCAGAGAAGCCCAAGGATGAGGCAGGGATTTGCCGGGCAGCGAAAAGCTCAGTGCCCTCAGGGAGGGCAGGGAAGGGAGGGAAGGGAGGGAAGGGAGGGAAGGGAGGGAAGGGAGGGAAGGGAGCGAAGGAAGTGCCCCAGGCTGGACACGGGGGCGTGGAGCAGCCTGGGACAGTGGCGGGTGTCCCTGAGGGATGGGGTGGCACTGGGTGGGATTTGAGCTGCTTCCAACCCCAACAATTCCCAGATCAACCATTCCCAGGCCAGCCAGAGCAGCCTGACCCCACTGCATGGTGGGTTCAGCTCCTCCAATCCAAACCATTCCCAAACCATTCCCAAACCATTCCCAAACCATTCCCAAACAATTCCCAACCCAAACCATTCCCAAACCATTCCCAAACCAAACCATTCCCAAACTATTCCCAACCCAAACCATTCCCAACCCAAACCATTCCCAAACCATTCCCAAACCATTCCCAAACCATTCCCAAACCATTCCCAAACCATTCCCAACCCAAACCATTCCCAACCCAAACCAATCCGGGGGTACATTTGGGATGCTCAGGATGGATCCCTCTGGCACATTTGGGATGCTCAGGATGGATCCTGGGGCACATTTGGGATGCTCGGGATGGATCCTGGGGCACATTTGGGATGTTTGGGATGGATCCTGGGGCACATTTGGGATGCTCAGGATGGATCCTGGGGCACATTTGGGATGTTTGGGATGGATCCTGGGGCACATTTGGGATGCTCAGGATGGATCCTGGGGCACATTTGGGATGCTCAGGATGGATCCTGGGGCACATTTGGGATGCTCAGGATGGATCCTGGGGCACATTTGGGATGCTCAGGATGGATCCTGGGGCACATTTGGGATGTTTGGGATGGATCCTGGGGCACATTTGGGATGCCCGGGATGGATCCTGGGGCACATTTGGGATGCTCAGGATGGATCCTGGGGCACTTTTGGGATGTCCGGGATGGATCCTGGGGCACATTTGGGATGCTCAGGATGGATCCTGGGGCACATTTGGGATGCTCGGGATGGATCCTGGGGCACATTTGGGATGCTCAGGATGGATCCTGGGGCACATTTGGGATGTTTGGGATGGATCCAGGGACACTTTTGGGATGCTCAGGATGGATCCTGGGGCACATTTGGGATGTTTGGGATGGATCCAGGGACACTTTTGGGATGCTCAGGATGGATCCTGGGGCACATTTGGGATGTTTGGGATGGATCCTGGGGTACATTTGGGATGCTCAGGATGGATCCTGGGGCACATTTGGGATGTTTGGGATGGATCCAGGGACACTTTTGGGATGCTCAGGATGGATCCTGGGGCACATTTGGGATGTTTGGGATGGATCCTGGGGCACTTTTGGGATGCTCAGGATGGATCCAGGGACAGATTTGGGATGCTCAGGATGGATCCTGGGGCACATTTGGGATGTTTGGGATGGATCCTGGGGCACATTTGGGATGCTCAGGATGGATCCTGGGGCACTTTTGGGATGTTTGGGATGGATCCTGGGGCACATTTGGGATGCTCAGGATGGATCCCTCTAGCACATTTGGGATGCTCAGGATGGATCCTGGGGCACATTTGGGATGCTCAGGATGGATCCTGGGGCACATTTGGGATGCTCAGGATGGATCCTGGGGCACATTTGGGATGCTCAGCCAGCGCCAGGCCCGGAGCAGCTCCCAGGCCTGGAGCAGGTGCCCGGGCTGGAGCAGGCAGCGATGTCAGCGCCGCTCTCCCGGAGCACCCTGTGCCCAAACCGGGATTTTTCCCGCTGTCCCTCTGAAGGTCAAAAGCCGCCTCAGTGGAGATCACGGAGCAGCAAACCTGGGGCTGCCTCTCCCTCTCCCAGGCTGCTGAGAAGCCGGAACGCCACAGCCAAGCTGCCGTTCGGGGGGGATAAAAAAGGAAAGCAAAACAAAAACAAAGCCTGGGCTCTGTCAAGCTGTTCCACGGAGCAGCAGGAGCACTTCAGTACAACTGTCATCGTCACTCCTCCCCTCCTGACATGAAAGCCGAGACACTTTTGGAGGAGGAGAAGAAGGGATAAATGAGAGTTGCAGCGATGGCTTCCTCCCTCTCACCTCTGCTCCCAGATCTGGGAATTCAGAGCACACACCGAGCCTGCAGCCACCGGCTCAGCTCTAGAGAGCAGCAGGTGAAAGAGCAGAGGAGAGGGTTCTCCCAGCTTTTACACCTTACAGAGCCTTCTGCTTGCTCCTTAACTCCAGCCGCATTTGGGAACTCAAAGCTGGACAAATAGCAAGAAGTTTTTTCCTGATTAAATGGTTTGGAGCCCTGCAAATAATAACAGGGAAAGGGATGTAAAATACAAAATGATGAAACACAAGAATGCTGCTCAGAGAATGTGGGCATGGACAAGGACAACCTTCCATGTCCTGAACCTCACTCTCCTGCAAAAATGGGGATTTATTCACTGTCCATGAACTCCTCGTGGTTCAGACACAGCTTTTAGCCACCTGCAGACCCGGCTGTGACACACCCAAAACGGGGATTTATTCACTGTCCATGAACTCCCTGTGATGCACACACAGCTTTCAGCCACCTGCAGACCCGGCTGTGACACACCCAAAACGGGGATTTATTCACTGTTCATCCCCGTGGTGCACACACAGCTTTTAGCCACCTGCAGACCCGGCTGTGACACACCCAAAAACGGGGATTTATTCACTGTCCATGAACTCCCTGTGGTGCACACACAGCTTTTAGCCACCTGCAGACCCAGCTCTGACACACCCAGGAATGAGGATTTATTCACTGTCCATGAACTCCCCGTGGTTCAGACACAGCTTTTAGCCACCTGCAGACCCAGCTGTGACACACCCAAAACGGGGATTTATTCACTGTCCATGAACTCCCCGTGGTGCACACACAGCTTTGAACCACCTGCAGACCCGGCTGTGACACACCCAGGAGCAGCTTTCGCCTCGGGAAGGAGAACAACTCCTCGGAACCGTCTCCCAGGCGCTTCCAAAGGCAGAGCAGCTCACAGCTCAGCCCCAGCAGCCTCCTGTGCCCTTGCACACAGCAGCAGCTCGCTCCTCTCACCGCCTCCCCTGTGAAACAACCGGCCAAGAGGCTCAAACAGAAACCTCCTCAACCAAAAGCCCATTTAACCCTCGCAGCAAACGCCACCAGGGACGGCTGGGAGGGTTTGGGATGAACCAGAGCCCACCCGAGATGTCCCTTCTCCTCCTACAGGCTCCCTCACAGAGGATGGAGCAAGGCCTCATCAAAATCACCTCAAGAGCTGATGAAAATCACCGAGAGTTCACGTTAAAAAAAGAAAAGTCAAATTCACGACCCCCTCGGGAGCTGCTAGGAGACAATTCCCAAGGCAGGTTCAACTCCGTGCCTTTAAGGGGAGTTTTAACCTCCACAGAGAACCCCAAAAAGCAGCAACACCCAGGAAATGGCAAATTGCACAGCCGAGCTAACTACGGGCACAGAAGGTTCATTTTAAAATACCACAGTTAGGTGATTTGCCTCTCAATAACTTTGTTTGTTTGCGAGGGGACACCGCTGGTGTGGGGACAGGGCTTCGGAGGCACCTTCGCCCAGCAGCTGCAGCCACGGCCTGCTCGGTGAAATTCCCGACAGGAATTCCCTCACGGGCAGGGGAGCTCTCGGCTCTGCAGGGGGGTCAGCGCAGGAAGAACCACCCTGGGCACAGGAACAGCATTTCACAGCCGTGCTTCCAGAGAGGGGGAGCCTCCCCGGGATACTCTGACCCAGGGTGACAGTGAGTGGAACCGAGCAAGCACAGAGGTGAAATCAGGCCTTGGAACCTCCCAAAGCCACCTCTGACTGAGCTGCTGGGGTCAGGTGTGAAAAGGAGCAACAGAGGCAGCGAACCTGGCTGCAGCTGTGTCAGAACTGCAAAGTCCCAGCGGCAGGAACCGCATCCAAACCCCAGGGGTGCCACAATAACAGCAATTAAAGCAGTGCAATGGATTTTAAAGGTGTTTCATTCCTCCCCTGCCATGGGCAGGGGCATTTCCACTGCCCCAGGCTGCTCCAGCCCGGGCCTGGGCACCGCCAGGGCTGGAAGCTGCACTCAGCTGTATCCTTAATTTCACGGGAAAACGAGAGCGAAGCTGTACCTGGGACAAAGGGAGATGCAGGGAACCCCACAAACCCTTCACCTCCCCTCGAGGGGGGCTTTGAGAACAGAACCACAGCGAACACACGGCGTGAGCCTCACTGCTCAGCCCCAGGCGAGGGAGCGGCAGCGGAACACGGACGGTGCAGCAGTCACTGAACGTACCCAGCGGGGACACGGGGGCTGGAGCTCCAGGAGACGCCTCCGCCGAGGGCAGCAGCCCTTCCTCCAGCGCGGGGAACTCCCACAGGTCCCTGGAGGCGCAGCTCGGGCCCGGCTCTGTGCGCAGGGCAGCGCTGGAACAGCCGCTCTCCGCCGCCGCTGCCAGCTGGAACCACGGCTCCGTGTCCTGCGGGAGGAAACGCGGCTGCGGCGTCACCGCGGCTTCAGCAGAAACATCGCCACGGCTTCACTGCAACTTCACCATAGCTTCACCACACCACAGCTTCACCACAGCTTCACCAGAAACATCACCACAGCATCACCAGAAACATCGCCACGGCTTCACCAGAAACATCACCACAGCTTCACCAGAAACATCACCACAGCTTCACCAGAAACATCACCACAGCATCACCAGAAACATCGCCACGGCTTCACCAGAAACATCGCCACAGCTTCACCAGAAACATCATCACAGCTTCACCAGAAACATCACCACAGCTTCACCAGAAACATCACCACAGCATCACTGCAACTTCACCACGGCTTCACCAGAAACATCGCCACGGCTTCACCAGAAACATCACCACAGCATCACCAGAAACATTGCCACAGCACCACTGCAGCATCACCACGGCTTCACCACGGCTTCAGCAGAAACATCACCACAGCATCACCAGAAACATCACCACAGCATCACCAGAAACATCGCCACAGCACCACTGCAGCATCACCACAGTGAGACAGAGCAACTGCTGCTCCTCGCCTGTGATTCTCATACAGACACCCAGCTTGGACAGTGAAAGAACCATGAGGCATTAATAAAAGCAGGGGAAAGTTGTATTTCCCATACAGATACTCAGCCTGGGATGTGAAAGAACCATGATTCATTAATAAAAACAGGGAAAATTCTATTTCCCATACAGATAACCCAGCTTGGGATGCAAAAGAACCATGAGGCATTAATAAAAGCAGGGAAAATTCTATTTCTCATATAAATACTCAGCCTGGGATGCAAAAGAACCACGAGGCATTAATAAAAGCAGGGAAAATTCTATTTCCCATACAGATACCCAGCTTGGAAGGTGAAAGAACCACGAGGCATTAATCAAAGTAGGGAAGTCTCCCAGTGAAAGCCCAGCTGGAGCTCTTCAGCCTTTGGAGACACCACCGAGGTGTTAAAGCTCCTCTCCACAGCAGCATTTTGCTGTATGAGCCAGGATCTTTACAAAACCATTTGGAAATCCATTTTTTTTAAATTAGACCAGGCTGATAAGGCTCAGCCTTTTGAGCTGAGGGAATCCTCAGAGCCAAATCTGCCATTTGGCAGCACATCCAGCAGATCTGCTGCGACCGAGCACAGCGCAAGGTCCGGATGCCACGTAAAGCACCTCCTGCTAATTGCAATCACCTAATTAACCCTCACCCCGAGCCAGACCAGCTCAGCACACTGGCAGCAGCAGTTTCCTGAGGGCTGGATGATCCCAGGGACATCCCAGGGATACCCCACTGATCCCAGGGACACCCCAGGGATACCCCACTGCTCCCAGGGACACCCAAGGGACACCCCACTGATCCCAGGGACACCCCAGGGATACCCCACTGCTCCCAGGAACACCCAAGGGACAGCCCACTGATCCCAGAGACACCCCACTCTTCCCACGGACACCCCATTGTACCCCAGGTACATCCCAGGGATACCCCATTGATCCCAGGAACACCTCAGGGACATCCCATTGATCCCAGGGACACCCCAGGAACACCCCAGGGACACCCCAGGGATACCCCACTGCTCCCAGGGACACCCCAGGGACAGCCCACTGATCCCAGAGACACCCCACTCTTCCCACAGACACCCCATTGTACCCCAGGTACATCCCAGGGATACCCCATTGATCCCAGGAACATCTCAGGGACATCCCATTGATCCCAGGGACACACTAGGGACAGCCCACTGATCCCAGGGACATCTGAGGGACACCTCACTGCTCCCAGGGACATCCCAGGGACAGCCCACTGCTCCCAGGAACACCCCATTGATCCCAGGGACACCCCAGGGACACCCCAGGGACACCCCATTGATCCCAGGAACACCTCACTGTTCCTAGTGACACCCCAGGGACATCCCAGCGCTCCCAGTGACACCCCAGCACTCCCAGGGACACCCCAGTGACACCCCAGGGACACCCCAGCACGCCCAGGGACACCCCAGGGACACCCCAGTGCTCCCAGGGACACCCCAGCACACCCAGGGACATCCCAGTGCTCCCAGAGACACCCCAGGGACACCCCAGTGACACCCCAGGGACACCCCAGCGCTCCCAGGGACGCCCCAGTGCTCCCAGGGACACCCCAGCAACACCCCAGCGCTCCCAGGGACACCCCAGTGATACCCCAGTGACACCCCAGGGACACCCCAGGGACACCCCGGGGACACCCCAGTGATACCCCAGTGACACCCCAGGGACACCCCAGCGCTCCCAGGGACACCCCAGGGATACCCCAGTGCTCCCAGGGACACCCCAGGGACACCCCAGTGACACCCCAGCGCTCCCAGGGACACCCCAGTGACACCCCAGTGACACCCCAGGGACACCCCAGGGACACCCCAGTGACACCCCAGCGCTCCCAGGGACACCCCAGGGACACCCCAGTGACACCCCAGCGCTCCCAGGGACACCCCAGTGACACCCCAGTGACACCCCAGGGACACCCCAGGGACACCCCAGTGACACCCCAGTGCTCCCAGGGACACCCCAGTGACACCCCAGGGACACCCCAGTGACACCCCAGCGCTCCCAGGGACACCCCAGCGCTCCCGGGCCCCGGTGCTGCGGCCCCTCGCCCCTCGCAGCGCAGGAGGTGGTGGCAGTGGCCGGAGGGACCATTCCCTGCCGGGACCCCCAGGTGGTGGCTCTGTACCCCAGCGTGTGCCGCTCTGCCCCACGCACAACAAAACCCACAGAACACCGTGGCCGTGCCCACGGGGGGCAGCTGGGCTCTGCACCCCACATCCTGGGCAGGGATTAACTGCATCCAGAGCTCTGCACCCCACATCCTGGGCAGGGATTAACTGCATCCAGGGCTCTGCACCCCACATCCTGGGCAGGGATTAACTGCATCCAGAGCTCTGCACCCCACATCCTGGGCAGGGATTAACTGCATCCAGGGCTCTGCACCCCACATCCTGGGCAGGGATTAACTGCATCCAGAGCTCTGCACCCCACATCCTGGGCAGGGATTAACTGCATCCAGGGCTCTGCACCCCACATCCTGGGCAGGGATTAACTGCATCCAGGGCTCTGCACCCCACATCCTGGGCAGGGATTAACTGCATCCAGAGCTCTGCACCCCACATCCTGGGCAGGGATTAACTGCATCCAGGGCTCTGCACCCCACATCCTGGGCAGGGATTAACTGCATCCAGGGCTCTGCACCCCACATCCTGGGCAGGGATTAACTGCATCCAGAGCTCTGCACCCCACATCCTGGGCAGGGATTAACTGCATCCAGGGCTCTGCACCCCACATCCTGGGCAGGGATTAACTGCATCCAGGGCTCTGCACCCCACATCCTGGGCAGGGATTAACTGCATCCAGAGCTCTGCACCCCACATCCTGGGCAGGGATTAACTGCATCCAGAGCTCTGCACCCCACATCCTGGGCAGGGATTAACTGCATCCAGGGCTCTGCACCCCACATCCTGGGCAGGGATTAACTGCATCCAGGGCTCTGCACCCCACATCCTGGGCAGGGATTAACTGCATCCAGAGCTCTGCACCCCACATCCTGGGCAGGGATTAACTGCATCCAGGGCTCTGCACCCCACATCCTGGGCAGGGATTAACTGCATCCAGGGCTCTGCACCCCACATCCTGGGCAGGGATTAACTGCATCCAGAGCTCTGCACCCCACATCCTGGGCAGGGATTAACTGCATCCAGGGCTCTGCACCCCACATCCTGGGCAGGGATTAACTGCATCCAGAGCTCTGCACCCCACATCCTGGGCAGAGACTGAACTGTATCCAGAGCTCTGCACCCCACATCCTGGGCAGGGACTGAACTGCATCCAGAGCTCTGCACCCCACATCCTGGGCAGGGATTAACTGCATCCAGAGCTCTGCACCCCACATCCTGGGCAGCGATTAACTGCATCCAGAGCTCTGCACCCCACATCCTGGGCTGGGACTGAACTGCATCCCTAAACTCCTCCCCAGCTTCAGCTCCCAAAAACCTGCCAGCATCACTCTGGGCACAGCAGCCGATCCCCGGTGAGGGACACCAATTTCCCATTCCCAAATCCACGTGAAGCTCAGTGCTGGTATAAAAACCTGGAAATTCAGCACCTCGGTCAGGGTCAGCTCCCGGCACTGATCCTGCCTGGTTTACACCCACTGCTTGCCGGGGTTTCCAGCAGCTTTTCCTAAATTTAATGTTCATTTATTATTCCATTAAAGCAGGATTTAAAGCTAATATTAATGTTTCAAACTATATTTTAAAAGGCATCTCATGCAAATATCCCCAAGCAAGCCCAGGCTGATTTCTCCATCATAATGTGGCGACATCTGCCACACTCTGAGGGCAGGAAGCGAAGTGGAAGTGGATTCCTGCCTGGAAAAGCAGCTGGAACACCTCCTCCCCACCAGCTACCAGGGGAAAGGGAAATTCCTTCTCTCCAGCCCCCGTGCCCCAGGACACCGAGAGCTGTTCCCACCCAGACTCTCACACGGGATTCTCCCTGGGGAGCAGCAGCTCTGGGACACGGGAATGCTGCAGGAGCGGAGCTGCCAGCCTAAAACACCCGGAGACAGGCCCTGGAGAGCATCAGGGACAGCAGCAACAAAGGGTCACAGACAGCAAGGACCTCCCAGAGTGAATGAGGAAAGCCCAGAACACGGAGCTGCTCCAAGGGAAGGGAAATTCAAACTCGGCTCTCCTGCCATGTGAATATTCCCCAAGCTGTCACCCCGATTCTGCTTCCTCCCTGGGCACCACAAAGCTGGGGGCACGTGGAGAAAAGCTGAAATGTTTCAAAACCTATCACAAAGCTGCTCATCCCTGCTGGAACCTCAGCAAGGTGAGTTCACTCTCCACCATTTACTCACGCAGTTTTTTTGTTTTTCAACACGTGACATCTAAAAAAAAAGAAGCTACAGCCATCAGAAAGGAATCTTCACCCATCTCCCTTGTGCCTTTCTCTGCATGGTTCAATGCACCTGGTGCTGTAAAATATCACAAACCCCAGGTTTCTTCTGCCCACGGAGTCATATTTTAACCTTTTACCAAAATATTTCATTATAGAATGAAAAAGCACTAGCGACAATTCACTATTCAACCGCAAGAATATTCCTGGGAGAGGGAATTTCACTGGAACAAGTCTTGGGCAAACGGGGACCAAAGGAGATTACAGAAGAATAAAGAGCTCAGCTTCCACTTTAAGGCAATTTCTTCCCCAAACGCTCCCTTTGCTTTGGTTTCCCAAAGCCACTGAGCTCCCACCAGAACGTGGAAGGCAGATTTCTCCAGGAGGGAGTGCTGAGGAAACGCTAATTAAATCAACGAGCGCCTCTCCCCACAGCGAACCCCTGCGCAGAGCTCCAGAGGCTCCGCGGCCGCAGCGGCAGGACGAGCAGGGAGAGGGATGAGGCAGCACCAGAGCAGCTCCGGGCGCCTCAGAGATGGATTTGCAGAGGATGGAACTTTGCACCTCGGCTAAAGGAGCTTTGCAAAACGTATTTATTGGTGGCTGTAGTGGCAGCATCGGTGACGGCGCCCTGTGCGCCTCACTGCGTGCAGCAAACGATGAACAAGGCCACCAAAGGAGATTTTACAGCTCCAGAAAGAGGGGGAGATGTGAGAAATGGGCTCGTGGAGGATTCTCAAAGCCCGGCAGAAGGCTCAGGCAGCCCTGCACACCTGTGTGCAAACTCTGAGATGAGGTGTGCCGAGCCAGAACAGAGAACAGGCGAGATAGAGAAGATGTCGAGGGAGAAACTGAGCTGGAGACGAGTTTCGAACGACGGCTTTGGGAATATCTCCAGATATTTTGGAGAATTAGAACAGTGAAGGATGAATTGTGGGGTAAAACAATCGGCGATTGGTGTCAGAGGTATTGGCAGCGGTGTGTGGTTAAAGCTGATGGGCTGACGAACATTTATAAGGATTCTAACAGAGAAACAGACTGGCTTCTGACAGAAGGGCGTGGAGTTCTACATCTCCTGCCTCTCACCCTTCCAGGACACTGATGATGGAATAAAACCCCTAAAACCACAGTCAGGTCATTCCTGCAGCTGCAGGATCCGATCTCAGCAGGGGCTGTCGCTGGCACGGCGCTGCTGAAGCCCCGCGATCATGGAAGGGTCTGCACACAACTGCAGGCACAGGGATTTATGCAGTTAGTTCCTGTTCAAACACAATCCAGAAGGGTTTGCAGCGTGCACCTCACAGATCTAGGCAGGGAACATCCTGCTTGTTTTGTTTCAGGAAGGAGAAAACACGTAGGGTGACAGGGAATACCACAGAACGCTCCAATCCCACCCAGGTCTGTTAATTCCCCTTTCCACCTCAGCTCGTCACCATCGCTTATCCAAATGCCCCTAAACTCCAGAACTGCCTGCAATGCTCCTGGGGGCTGACAGAGGGTTTGGTTTCGTTTGGTTTGGGGGTGGGTGGTGGAAGGGAGATGAGGAGAAAGGAATATATTTATAATCAGTCAGGGATTCTCCCCCGTGCCACAGTCCACAGAAAACACCTGTAGCATTGCACCCCAAAACTGCACGTGAAAGAAAACATCAGCAGCAGTGACGGGTTCCCCCAGGAAGGCAGCAATCCTGGAAAATCAGCACCCAGCCACGCTTTTCCCACCACACCCTGCCAGGGCAGGCCTGGCACCGGGTGGCTGTTGAGGTCCCTTCCACCCAACCCATTCTGGGATTCTGCAGCACCAACACACTCCATAAAATCACCCCAGGAAAAAGCCAAGACTCCTCTGGAGTTCACTCTTTCAAAACTCCCTTCAAAGGAAGCAAAAGGCCGAGTTTCACACGAGTGCATTCACCCAGACGCGATGCTCTGCCAAGGATCCAAAGCCAACCACGCTCGGGACACCGAAGTCAGAGAATCCTGGAATCCCTGAGGCTGGAAAAGCTCTCCCAGCCCGTGGAGTCCCAGCTGTGCCCGGTCCCCACCTTGTGCCCGGCCCGGAGCCCTGAGTGCCACCTCCAGTGCCACCTGGGACACCTGCAGCGATGGGCACTGCAGCACGAGCTCAGGGAGAGCCTGTCACCGAGACACACAGAGCAGTCACACGCAGACAAGAGATTTTCACAGAGGTCCTTCCGATCCCAGCTCCCAGCTGAGAGAGCGGAGAGAAGAGAGCCCCTTTGTTTATTTTTTACTTTTTATCCATTTGTGGGTCCAGCAGAAGATTGGCTTTTTGGGGTTTCCACCCCTCAGCCTCAGCGGCCAGACCAATTGTCAGTTACAATTGTTTTCAGGTTAGAAATGTGCAAACAAAGGACAGAGAATGAAAAACAAAGGATTTGTTTATGTTACACCTGTGGGAAAAAGGTAGAAAACTGCTCTTAATATTGTACAATAACTAAAAAGATCTGACTCCATTTAAGAAAATCAAAAGGCTCAGAAAAACTCAGAAAAACCAGGGTAACAAGAGCCCATCCCTATTACCGTGATTCGCAAAGCAGTCACACGGAGAGAGGTTTCGCAGGGCAGAGGTTCCTCCGTGCCAGCTCAAAGCTGAGTCCGGGGCGGAGAGAGAGCCTCTTTGTTTATTTCTTACTTTTTATCCATTTGTGGGTCTGGCTGTGGATTGGCTTCTTGGAGTTCTCACCCCCCAGCCGAATGGTCAAACCAGCTGTCAGTTAAAATTGTTTTCAGGTTAGAAATGTGCAAACAAAGGACAGAGAATGAAAACCAAAGGATTTGTTTATGTTACATCTGCGGGAAAAAGGTAGAAAACTGCTCTTAATGTTGTGCAGTAACTAAAGATCTGACTCCATTTTGTGAAAATTCAAAAGGCTATAAAAAGCTCAGAAAAACCAGGGTAACACATCCCCTCCAGGCAGGAGGGACAGGGACGGGGTTATCAAGGATAAACCCCAGTGCGTGACCCCTTGTTGAGGGTTACGTTTCCTGTAGAATATTTTCCCCCCCCAAGTTGCTAGGAGACTAAATGCTGATAGTTAGAGAGTGCTTAACCTGGACAAAGGAAGCTGATCACTCAGTTTTGGGGGAGGGAGAAAGCTCCCGGAGAGCTGAGGGTGGTGGGCTCACGGCTCTCAGTCTTCCGGGGAGCACGGATCGGGGACTGCTGGCTGCTGGATTCCACGGTTAACGGAGGAGTCTGGTCCTGGGAATTCTACCATCTGTTGGAGTGCCCAGGAATTCGGAGTTTCTTCGCTGTCCTGCTGGATTTTGGGTGAGCCCGGGTCCCACCGCTGCGGCTTCTCCGGCACTGCCACCTCTGCCTGCCGAGGACACCCCGTGCCTGCGGAGGACAGTCCACCGCGCCCGGCTTCCAGCCATCAGCGCCGGAGCTTCCACCGTGTGCCCTCGGGGTTCTTGGTTCTGTTCTACTATTGTTATAATTGCTGTTGTTGTTTGTCTGTCCTGTTATATTTACTAGTAAAGGACTGTTATTCCTTTTCCCCATAGCTCTGACTGAAAAGTTTTTTTTTTTAATCTTCCAAATTATAATAACATGGAGGGAAGGATTTGAATTCCTCCTTTCCTGGAGAGGCCTGCCTCTCCCTAGCAGACACCTGTCTTTTCAAACCAAGACACCCCTCCGCTGCAGGGGAGCGGCTGCAGCGGGGCGAGCGGGCAGCAGCGCGCTCCGCTGCATCGCTCCAGCTCCAATCCCTGCTCCAGAGAGCGCCACCGAGGAAAGGACCCCGGGAAGAAATTGCCCCACGTCAGCACCGGGTGTACCAGGGCACAGAACGTGCGCAGGCAGCAGGAGATTTACTAAATGGGTGCGATCATCCCCGAGGGCTCCCGTGCGATTTCAGTCAAATGAAGAAAACTGAACGACGTTTTCCTTCGTGAAGTTCAATACACGGGGTTCTGCTGCTAAATCCATAACGAGGGGTAAAGACAGAAATAAAGCTGCACAACTACAGCCGCCCCCACAGCACACAGCGCCGTGAATTAAAAAGCTGGAACAGCAGCTCTGAACCCCTGCTGCAGTTCAGGGACAGAGAAATCGATGTTACCCACTGCTGGACCGCTTTCAACATCCAGGTGAGCTCTCCTTGTGTTATTCTGCCCCACAGAAAATACCCAACAACTGCATGCAGGAGAAGAAAGTAAAAATCCAGGGAGATGAGGGAAAGGGATCTCCCTGGATGACTAATGGCAGCTATCTGCTCTCCCCAGGACATCAGAAACGTGCCCTGATTTCTCCAAATGCACCCTGATTTCTCCAAATGCTCTCCCATTTCTCCAACGCTCTCCCATTTCTCCAAACGCTCTCTTCCATTTCTCCAACGCTCTCCCATTTCTCCCAACGCTCTCCCATTTCTCCAATGCTCTCCCATTTCTCCAACGCTCTCCCATTTCTCCTGATCCTCTCCCATTTCTCCAAATGCTCTCCCATTTCTCCAACGCTCTCCCATTTCTCCAATGCTCTCCCATTTCTCCAAACGCTCTCTCCCATTTCCCCCAACGCTCTCCCATTTCTCCAATGCTCTCTCCCATTTCTCCAACGCTCTCCCATTTCTCCAATGCTCTCCCATTTCTCCAACGCTCTCCCATTTCTCCAATGCTCTCCCATTTCTCCAACGCTCTCTCCCATTTCCCCCGACGCTCTCCCATTTCTCCAAATGCTCTCCCATTTCTCCAATGCTCTCCCATTTCTCCAACGGCTCTCCCATTTCTCCAATGCTCTCCCATTTCTCCTGATCCTCTCCCATTTCTCCAACGCTCTCCCATTTCTCCAACGCTCTGCCATTCCTCCAGTCACGCTCCCATTTCTCCTGATCCTCTCCCATTTCTCCAATGCTCTCCCATTTCTCCAAACGCTCTCCCATTTCTCCAAAGGCTCTCCCATTTCTCCAACGCTCTCTCCCATTTCCCCCAACGCTCTCCCATTTCCCCCAACGCTCTCTCCCATTTCTCCCAACGCTCTCCCATTTTTCCAACGCTCTCCCATTTTTCCAACGCTCTCTCCCATTTCTCCAACGCTCTCCCATTTCTCCAACGCTCTCTCCCATTTCTCCAACGCTCTCTCCCATTTCTCCAACGCTCTCTCCCATTTCTCCAACGCTCTCTCCCATTTCTCCAACGCTCTCTCCCATTTCTCCAACGCTCTCTCCCATTTCTCCAACGCTCTCCCATTTCTCCAACGCTCTCTCCCATTTCTCCAACGCTCTCTCCCATTTCTCCAACGCTCTCCCATTTCTCCAACGCTCTCTCCCATTTCTCCAACGCTCTCTCCCATTTCTCCAATGCTCTCCCATTTCTCCTGATCCTCTCCCATTTCTCCAATGCTCTCCCATTTCTCCAATGCTCTCCCATTTCTCCAACGCTCTCCCATTTCTCCAACGCTCTCTCCCATTTCTCCAACGCTCTCTCCCATTTCTCCAATGCTCTCCCATTTCTCCTGATCCTCTCCCATTTCTCCAATGCTCTCCCATTTCTCCAATGCTCTCCCATTTCTCCAACGCTCTCCCATTTCTCCAACGCTCTCTCCCATTTCTCCAACGCTCTCTCCCATTTCTCCAATGCTCTCCCATTTCTCCAACGCTCTCTCCCATTTCTCCAAACGCTCTCTCCCATTTCCCCTGACGCTCTTCCATTTCTCCAAACGCTCTCCCATTTCTCCAACGCTCTCCCATTTCTCCAACGCTCTCCCATTTCTCCAACGCTCTCCCATTTCTCCAACGCTCTCTCCCATTTCTCCAAACGCTCTCCCATTTCTCCAATGCTCTCCCATTTCTCCAATGCTCTCCCATTTCTCCAGACACGCTCCCATTTCTCCTGATCCTCTCCCCTTTCTCCAACGCTCTCTCCCATTTCTCCAATGCTCTCCCATTTCTCCAACGCTCTCCCATTTCTCCAGACACGCTCCCATTTCTCCCAACGCTCTCCCATCTCTCCCAACACACGGCGCCCCACCACAACCCAGCACTGCCAGAGCCACCACTGAACCACACGTGTATTGAACACCTCCAGGGATTCCAGCGCTCCCTGTGCAGCCTGTCCCACGCTGTCAATCTTCCTGGGATTGACATTGGACATTTTCCTTAATATCCATCTAAACCTCCCCTGGCACAACCTCTAGCCCTGATGTTTATGTGGGACGCTCAAAAAGGCTCTGCTCTGTGTTTGTGCATTATTGAATGTTCAAACTGACCGTGGCAGTCGTTTAAAGCTGTTCTGTTTTATATTTGTGCATTATTGAATGTTCAAACTGACCGTGGCAGTCGTTTAAACCTGCTCTGGTTTGCATTTGTGCATTATTGAATGTTCAAACTGACCGTGGCAGTGGTTTAAATCTGCTCTGGTTTACGTTTGTGCATTATTGAATGTTCAAACTGACCGTGGCAGTCGTTTAAAGCTGCTCTGGTTTGTGTTTGTGCATTACTGAATGTTCAAACTGACCGTGGCAGTGGTTTAAAGCTGCTCCAGTTTGTGTTTGTGCATTATTCTATGTTCAAACTGACCGTGGCAATCGTTTAAAGCTGTTTTGTTTTATATTTGTGCATTATTCTATGTTCAAACTGACCGTGGCAGTCGTTTAAAGCTGCTCTGGTTTGTGTTTGTGCATTATTCTATGTTCAAACTGACCGTGGCAGTGGTTTAAAGCTGCTCCAGTTTGTGTTTGTGCATTATTCTATGTTCAAACTGACCGTGGCAGTCGTTTAAAGTTGCTCTGCTCTGTGTTTGTGCATTATTGAATGTTCAAACTGACCATGGCAGTCGTTTAAAGCTGCTCTGGTTTACGTTTGTGCATTATTGAATGTTCAAACTGACCGTGGCAGTGGTTTAAAACTAAAAGCTGTCGCACATAGGAGCTGAGTGAATTCCAGCCTGCCCCGGCCTGCAGTGCAGTGAGAGCCCGGTGCCACTGGGAGTCAGCAGCCACTGCTGCAGGGCAGGGACACACGGGAATGCTCCTGGAGAAACAGGGATCCACACGGAAAAACAAGGATTGCACCTGGACAAACAGGGACTGCACCTGGATAAACAGGGATCCACCTGGGAAACCAGGGATCCGCTTGGGAAACCAGGGACTGCACCTGGAGAAACAGGGATCCGCTTGGAAAAACAAGGATTGCACCTGGACAAACAGGGACTGCACCTGGAGAAACAGGGATCCACTTGGGAAACCAGGGACTGCACCTGGAGAAACAGGGATCCACTTGGGAAACCAGGGATTGCACCTGGAGAAACAGGGACTGCACCAGGAGAAACAGGGATCCACTTGGGAAACCAGGGATTGCACCGGGAGAAACAGGGATCCACTTGGGAAACCAGGGATTGCACCTGGAGAAACAGGGACTGCACCAGGAGAAACAGGGATCCACTTGGGAAACCAGGGATTGCACCGGGAGAAACAGGGATCCACTTGGGAAACCAGGGATTGCACCGGGAGAAACAGGGATCCACTTGGGAAACCAGGGACTGCACCTGGAGAAACAGGGATCCACTTGGAAAAACAAGGATTGCACCTGGAGAAACAGGGATCCACTTGGGAAACCAGGGATTGCACCGGGAGAAACAGGGATCCACATGGAAAACCAGAGATTGCACCTGGAGAAACAGGGATCCACATGGAAAACCAGAGATCCACACAGGGATTCACCCAGAAAAACAGGGATTCACCTGAAAAAACAGGGATTCACCTGGAAAAACCAGGGATCAGCTGCTGCGCCCCGGGGCTGCAGGAATCCCCCGGCAGACACACGGAGGTGGGTGACGCTGTCTGACTCCAACCTGCTCCTCCAGGAGCAGCTTCCAGCCCGGAATGAGCAGGAGGAAAAGCAGAGCAGCTCCAGCAAAAGCTCCTCAGAGAACACGCACAGACGGACAATTCCCTCAGCGCCAGCAGATGCGACTGCAATCCACAACAACCCGACAATTTCATGTGTCATTCATCCATTTACAGCTTTATAGTCCACATCGACCCTGTTACATGTGCAAAAAAATGTTCATAAAAAAATCAAAGCCTCATTAAACCAAAGAATCAACTCTAACATCTTTTTTTTTTTTTTTTTTGGCCAGAAGCCCAGTGGCACAAATTAAATAAAAATCATTAGCATTTAAGCCCAGCTGCTGAAATGAATTAAAATTCCCACTGTCTGCACACAGCTCAGCACCAGAGGTTCATCTGTGAACGTGCCAACAAATAATGCAGGTTCCAAAGAGTCAGAGAAATGTAACAGTGCTTTGGCGCTGCTGGGTATGAGAAACACAAATCCTTGGAGCTGTGGCTCGTGTCTCCAGCCAGGACTGGTGTGACAGCAGCGCTTTGCACACCCAAACCCTTCCGTCCTGCCACGAAGGCACACGTTACCCTGGCTTTTCTGAGCCTTTTGATTTTCTTAAATGGAGTCAGATCTTTTTAGTTATTGTACAATATTAAGAGCAGTTTTCTACCTTTCTCACAGATGTAACATAAACAAATCCTTTGTTTTTCATTCTCTGTCCTTTGTTTGCACATTTCTAACCTGAAAACAGTTGGAACTGACAATTGGTCTGGCCACTGAGGCTGAGGGGTGGAAACCCCAAAAAGCCAATCTTCTGCTAGACCCACAAATGTATAAAAAGTAAAAAATAAACAAAGGGGTCTCCTCTTCTCTCCGCTCTTTCAGCTGGGAGCTGGATCAGAAGAAGCTCTGCGAAAATCTCTTCTCTGCGTGTGACTGCTCTGTGTGTCTCGGTGACACACACCCACAGCACATCTGGTGAATTCTGAACTGCTTTCTGCGTGCAGCGACCTCTGCGCTTTCCAGGTCCACAGGAGATGAGACCCGGCACAGCAGATGGCAGCTGCGGCTCCTGACACAACAAACTGCCAGGGAGTGCTGCCAGAATCCCAGGAAGGTGAACATGGATGTTCCCACAACGTCACTGCCCCCGAGGGACTGCCAGCGCATGGTTTGGGACCCCACAGGAACAGAAGTTATCGGGTTCCTGACACCAACAGATTCATGGAGTGGCCAAAACCAAGGGGGAGACTCAACCCTGCTGCCCTGAGACCAAGGCTCCTGTTTGTGCCAGGAAAGCAAAGCTCCAAGGAGAACAGTTGTGTCCCTGTGCAGCTCTGGGCTCTGGACTCTGTCCCTGTGCAGCTCTGGGCTCTGTCCCTGTCCAGCCCTGGGCTGTGTCCCTGTCCCTGTTCAGCTCTGTCCCTGTCCCTGTCCAGCCCTGGGCTCTGTCCCTGTCCCTGTGCAGCTCTGTCCCTGTCCCTGTGCAGCCCTGGGCTCTGTCCCTGTCCCTGTGCAGCCCTGGGCTCCCTGTCCCTGTCCCTGTGCAGCCCTGGGCTCTGTCCCTGTCCAGCTCTGTCCCTGTCCCTGTTCAGCCCTGGGCTCTGTCCCTGTCCCTGTTCAGCTCTGTCCCTGTCCCTGTTCAGCCCTGGGCTCTGTCTCTGTCCAGCCCTGGGCTCTGTCCCTGTCTCTGTCCAGCCCTGGGCTCTGTCCCTGTCCCTGTCCCTGTCCAGCCCTGGGCTCTGTCCCTGTCCCTGTGCAGCCCTGGGCTCTGGGCTCTGTCCCTGTGCAGCCCTGGGCTCTGGGCTCTGTCCCTGTGCAGCCCTGGGCTCTGGGCTCTGTCCCTGTCCCGCCCTGGGCTCTGTCCCTGTCCAGCCCTGGGCTCTGTCCCTGTCCGGCTCTGGGCTCTGTCCCTGTCCAGCCCTGGGCTCTGTCCCTGTCCGGCTCTGGGCTCTGTCCCTGTCCAGCCCTGGGCTCTGTCCCTGTCCGGCTCTGGGCTCTGTCCCTGTCCAGCCCTGGGCTCTGTCCCTGTCCGGCTCTGTGCTCTGTCCCTGTCCAGCCCTGGGCTCTGTCCCTGTCCGGCTCTGGGCTCTGTCCCTGTCCAGCCCTGGGCTCTGTCCCTGTCCAGCCCTGGGCTCTGTCCCTGTCCAGCCCTGGGCTCTGTCCCTGTCCGGCTCCGGGCTCTGCTCCTGTCCAGCCCTGAGCTGTGTCCCTGTCCAGCCCTGGGCTCTGTCCCTGTCCAGCCCTGGGCTCTGTCCCTGTCCCTGTCCAGCCCTGGGCTCTGTCCCTGTCCCGCTCTGTCCCTGTCCAGCCCTGGGCTCTCTCCCTGTCCCTGTCCAGCCCTGGGCTCTGCCCAGTTTATCCCAGCAGCTCCTCTCCTGAGCCTCCAGCTCCCCAGGTACTCTCTCACCCCCAAACTCTTCTCCTGCACTCAGGGCAGGGAGGAACATTTCGAAGCACTCTGGGGTTATCTTGCTTCTGCCCAGCTGAAGCTGGATTGCTCTTTCTGTTAATTCTGAACTGATTCATTTGGGTTTCAGGGAGCAGCTCAGAAGGGACCTTGAAAGATCAGATGCTTCAGCCTCTTGTGGGAAAGGGAGCCCAGGTTCCAAATGAAAGCACACAGCAGAGCTGTGTTGGATTACACAACCTAAAAATGTGCATTCTGTTCCATCTGCTGAAAGCTGGTTTTTGGGAGAGGTGTTACCCTCCTTCCTGGGGGGGAAGGAGAAGGATATCTTCTGATAATGTCCCAGCCATCAAACCCAGGTGGGGCCGTGTTTGTTGTCTCTGTCACCACCCTCCACCCTCCCGGGGACATCTCCTGATAACGGCCCATCAGTGCCCACCAGTGCCAGGACACATTCCATCACCCACCGGGAGATGCTGCACACACTGGGGAGGAGCCAGCTGCTCCCAGCTGGATAAAAACTGGCACTGAAGGACACGAGGGATCCGGGTTTTCCACGGGATCCCCGCAGGAAGACCGGACCCATCTCACCAGCACTGGATTTTCCACAGGACCATCTCCACTCCCCAGAACCACAGCTGTTACTGCAGGAGGATTTATCTGGGCTGCTCCCAGCACCCTGAGCACAGGGTGCCAGCTCGGATCCCTGACCCTGACAGGGCTTTTCCAGGATCCTTGTTGGCTTCCTTGCTTGTTTTTTGTACTACTACATTGGTATTTTTTATTTATAATATTCCTAGTAAAGAACTGTTACTCCTATTTCCCATATCTCTGCCTGAGAGCCCCTAATTGCAAAATTATAATAATTTGGAGGGAAAGGGGTTTCCATTCTCCATTCCCAGGGAGGCTCTGGCTTTCCCTGTCCTTCCAAACCAAGACAAGAGCTCACAGTGCTGCAGCACCCACGGCTGATAACCAAACCCAGAACTTCCCTCCAACATCAGCCTCTTCCTGCCTCACTGCAAAGAAAATCCAGAGTCACCCAGGGTAGCTTTGCCATCAGATCTCCATTCCTGTGCAAAGCCCCCTTAACTGCCTGCAGCCCAAATCCCACCTCCAACACATTTAACATTTAATTTCTGAACGAGAAGCTACCACTCCTTCACATCCTCAGCTCTGGGCCACTGAAAAAGCACTGACTATCCCCCGATTTTCCATTTATTATTTATTTAAATCATACAAGAGCTGCACTTTGCACCCCACTGTCCTCCAGTTTTTAGGAAAACGCTCATTCCTGTACCTTTTCCACCACTGAAATCAAAGGTACCTCTGTGTCATGGGTTAATTAAACCATGACACTCTGTCAGCAGGTACCTTAGTCTGCTATTCCTACTCACCTCTAAAAGAGAAAAGGCAGGGAGCAGAATTTCAAGGAATTACAGACATTCTGCCATCACCTTGCAGCACTTAAGGATGAACACCAGAAACCTGATCCTTCTGGGTCTCACCTGTCACACTCGAGTTTAGCTAAATGTAGAATCCAAAACTTGGTGGGGCAGGGCTTAAATGATCCTCAAAAGTGAACGGAAAGGGGAAATGGACGGAGTTGCTAAAGCTACAAGTGGCACAGACAGCAGTAAGCTCGTTCTGTGGGTTACAGAATTCCTCTGATGCCACAACACCTTTAAATGACCGTGAACTGGGACATCACCCCCAGCCTCTCCTCAGCGAGCAGAAACCCGAGGGAAGTGCTGAACAGAAGGGGTTTTAAGTCAATTTGAACCCCAGTCCGCTGCAAACCTGCGCTGGTTTCTGTCCCGAGGTGTGACAAGCCACCAGAGAGGCCAGCACGGGCGAGCAGGGCACAGCAGCACAGCGACTCCTGCTCCTGCTGGGCTCGATCCCTCGGATACCCCTGGGAAACTCCAGCCCTGCCTGCTGGAAGCCACAACAGAGGTGATTTCCTGAAATGAGCTGAAACCATCTCAGAATGGAACAGGACACAGCAGAGATCTGCTGAAATGAGCTGAAATCATCCCAGAATGGAACAGGACACAGCAGAGATCTGCTGAAATGAGCTGAAATCATCCCAGAATGGAACAGGACACAGCAGAGGTCTGCTGAAATGAGCTGAAATCATCCCAGAATGGAACAGGACACAGCAGAGATCTGCTGAAATGAGCTGAAATCATCCCAGAATGGAACAGGACACAGCAGAGATCTGCTGAAATGAGCTGAAATCATCCCAGAATGGGACAGGACACAGCAGAGGTCTGCTGAAATCATCTCAGAATGGAACAGGACACAGCAGAGATCTGCTGAAATGAGCTGAAATCATCCCAGAATGGAACAGGACACAGCAGAGATCTGCTGAAATCATCCCAGAATGGGACAGGACACAGCAGAGATCTGCTGAAATCATCCCAGAATGGGACAGGACACAGCAGAGATCTGCTGAAATCATCCCAGAATGGGACAGGACACAGCAGAGATCTGCTGAAACGAGCTGAAATCATCTCAGAATGGGACAGGACACAGCAGAGATCTGCTGAAACGAGCTGAAATCATCCCAGAATGGAACAGGACACAGCAGAGGTCTGCTGAAATGAGCTGAAATCATCTCAGAATGGGACAGGACACAGCAGAGGTCTGCTGAAATGAGCTGAAACCATCCCAGAATGGGACAGGACACAGCAGAGGTCTGCTGAAATGAGCTGAAATCATCCCAGAATGGAACAGGACACAGCAGAGGTCTGCTGAAATGAGCTGAAATCATCCCAGAATGGGACAGGATGCAGCAGAGATCTGCTGAAATCATCTCAGAATGGAACAGGAGGACACAGCAGAGATCTGCTGAAATGAGCTGAAACCATCTCAGAATGGGACAGGACACAGCAGAGGTCTGCTGAAATGAGGTGAAATCATCTCAGAATGGGACAGGACACAGCAGAGGTCTGCTGAAATGAGTTGAAATCATCCCAGAATGGAACAGGACACAGCAGAGGTCTGCTGAAATGAGGTGAAATCATCTCAGAATGGGACAGGACACAGCAGAGATCTGCTGAAATCACCTCAGAATGGAACAGGACACAGCACAGGTCTGCTGAAATGAGCTGAAATCATCCCAGAATGGGACAGGACTCAGCAGAGGTCTGCTGAAATGAGCTGAAATCATCTCAGAATGGAACAGGACACAGCAGAGGTCTGCTGAAATCATCCCAGAATGAGACAGGACACAGCAGAGATCTGCTGAAATCACCTCAGAATGGAACAGGACACAGCACAGGTCTGCTGAAATGAGCTGAAATCATCTCAGAATGGGACAGGACACAGCACAGGTCTGCTGAAATGAGCTCAAACCATCTCAGAATGGAACAGCAAAGGTGCCTGGGCACTCCTGGGGCAGCAGAAGCTGCTCCTGGCTGCGGTGTCTGCACCTGCAGCGCCAGGGGAGCAGCAGCACGGAGCTGGGCTCAGCTCCAGCTGGGATTCCCAGCGCTCAGCTCGGGTTGTCAGAGCAGCACTCACAGCCCAGGGCAACACAAACAGAGGGGAAAGCAACGGCCACCAGGAAACAGCAAGGCCTGACACCCAAAAGGGACCCAAAGGAAGCGCTGAGCAGAACGGGGGTGGCACGAGAAACAGGAGGGAAATTCACTGCTTTGCAGCATCCCAGCCTGGACTCAAAGGGGCTGGGAAACTCACCCAGATCAGCACTCAAAGGGATGGCATTCCTATCTCAATCCACGTAAGAACAAGCAGCAGTGCGAGATCCAGCCCTGCTGCCCTGGGGCAAGCTATCCTTCCTGAAAACACGCCGGGAAGGTCCCTCTGCATGTCTGTGGAAATTGCACTATGGAATGTTATGTTTATGGAATTGCTGCGCTGAGTTCCCCTGCCCATCACAGCCAGACCTGCCACTAGGGTGCCCTAATTATCCCCATGGCTGTTTCCATCCTTTGTCCCAGCTTTGATTACCTGTCCCGGGCAGGCTGAAGCTGCACCAGCCTGTCCTTCCTCCCAGGGAGTGCTCCTAAAAGCTGATAAGGCACCTGCCTCTGCTCTCCCCGTGGCTGCTGCTCCTGCGAGCTCCCTCCTGCCTCTGGAGCCGTCACCACCTTGGGACATTTCCCTCTGGGAACAGGGGGACAGCTGTCCCCAGGTGCCAGAAGCTGCCCAGTGCTCTCTCCAGGTGCCAGCTCAGCTGGACACTGATTCCTGCACGGGTGTGACGGGGCTCCAGCTCCAGGGATCTCCTCCCAGTGTCCAGCAGGGATATGAGCACAGCCAGGCGCTCTGAGCTGTGTATGAGCCCTCCATGGAGAAAAGAAAGCTCCAGGGAGATCTCCAGCACCCGCCAGCACTTAGAGGTGGCTTTCAAAAAAGAACAACAACTTTCTACACTGGCAGATACTGGAAGGACAAGGGAGAACGGCTTTAAATTGAAAGCTGAGAGATTTAGCCGGGATATTGGGAATAAATCCTTCCCTGGGAGGGTGCAAGGTCCTGGGCTGGAATTCCCAGAGCAGCTGTGGATCCCCTGGATCCCTGGCAGCGCCAAGGCCAGGCTGGACACTGGGGCTGGAGCAGCCTGGGATGGTGGAAGGTGTCCCTGCCACGGCAGGGGGGGGCACTGGGTGATTTTTAAGGTCCCTTCCAAGCCAAACCATGCTGTGCTTCCATGAGTCCATGCTGTGCTTCCATGAGTCCAGCCCCTCCGTGGTCAGTGACTCAGGCAGCTGCACCCCCCTGACTGCAGGGCCCGAGGAGAAGAGAGTAATTCACAATCACTAACCATCGTTAGCACAACAAAAGAACACACAGCCTTCCACCGGGAGAGGAGGAGGAGCGCAGAGTCACTGCCACCCTTCTCCAGGGCACGATCATTAACCATCGAGAGGGACCGAGGAGCCCAAAGTCACTGCCACCCTTCTCCAGGGCACACAGAGCATGGAGAGGGAGCAGGGTGCCCAGAAGGGCTCGGGCCAACTCGGGGAGCAGGGACTGCTCAAAGCCTTTCACGGGACACGGGAGACACAGGGACCGCTGTGCCAGCGCCAGGGGGTAAGGAGCAGGAGTGCCCGCACACACAGAGACACACACACAGAGGGACACCGGGACAGCAGTGCCAGGGGGTAAGGAGCAGGAGTGCCCGCACACACAGAGACACACACACAGAGGGACACCGGGACAGCAGTGCCAGGGGGTAAGGAGCAGGAGTGCCCGCACCCACACACACAGAGGGACACCGGGGACATAGGGACACACACAAACAGGGACAAAGGGACACATACACACAGAGACACAGAGGGACACAGGGACACACGGACACATACACGCAGAGACACAGAGACACACAAACAGATACAGGGACACACGCGGACACAGGCGCACACACACAGGGACACACAGACAGACGCGGACACAGGGACACACGCGGACACACAGGGACACACACAGGGACACGCACACACACAGGGACACACGCGGACACACAGGGACACACGCGGACACACAGGGACACACACAGGGACACGCACACACACACAGAACCGCTCCGGACGGTGAGCGGCTGCTCCCGCCCGCCCGAAGCCCTGCTCACCTGAACGCGCTCCTCCGCCTCCTGCTGCTGCTGCTGCTGGCCGTGCTCCATGGCGGCGGGGCGGGACGGGGCCGCCGTGGCCCAATGTCCCGGTGTGTCCCTGTGTCCCCGGTGTGTCCCGGTGTGTCCCGGTGTCCCCGTGTATTCCCGTGTATTCCCGCCTATCCCCGCGTACCCCCGCGCCCCG
Organism: Hirundo rustica; assembly: GCF_015227805.2. Classification (NCBI taxonomy): domain Eukaryota; kingdom Metazoa; phylum Chordata; class Aves; order Passeriformes; family Hirundinidae; genus Hirundo; species Hirundo rustica. Next base: position 1,063,312 of record NC_053454.1, on the reverse strand, counting down.
TCCCGCTCTCAGCCGGGCCCGCCCCGTCGCCAGGGACTCGCGCACGCGCCGCGCGCGCCGGCCCCGCCCCCGCCCCGCGCGGCCATTGGTGGCTGAGGGGGGCGGGGCCGGGGCTCGCGCTCCGCCTCCCTGGCGGTGATTGGCGGGCGGCGAGCGGCGGGGCGGGGCCGCGGGAGCGCGCGCGCGGGGGTTTTGGCGGGCAGGGAAATGCCCGGATGGAACCGGGGGGGGCGGGGCCGAGAGTGACCGGTGGGGAGGGACCGAGAGCGACCGGGAGTGACCGAGAGGGAGTGACCGAGAGGGACCGGGAGTGACCAGTGGGGAGTGACCGAGAGGGACCGGGAGTGACCGAGAGGGACCGAGAGTGACCAGTGGGGAGGGACCGAGAGGGACCGGGAGTGACCGGTGGGGAGTGACCGAGAGGGACCGGGAGTGACCAGTGGGGAGGGACCGAGAGGGGCCGGGAGTGACCGACAAGGAGTGACCGACAGGGAGTGACCGGTGGGGAGTGACCGAGAGGGACCGGGAGTGACCGGTGGGGAGTGACCAGTGGGGGGGAGTGACCGACAGGGAGTGGCCGACAGGGGCCGGGAGTGACCGACAGGGAGTGACCAGTGGGGAGTGACCGACAGGAACCGGGACCCGACAGGGGCCGGGAGTGGCCGACAGGGACCGGGAGTGACCGGGAGTGACCAGTGGGGAGTGACCGACAGGGAGTGACCGGCAGGGACCGACAGGGACTGACCGACAGGGGCCGGGAGTGACCGGCGGTGACCGGCAGGGATGGACAGTGACCGGCAGTGACCACGGGGCGTGCGGCGGGACCGGCCCGGCCCGGCCCGAGCTGCCGGGGCACGGACACCTTCCGCCACCCGGGGTGCTCCGCGCAGCCTGGCCCGGGACACGGCCAGCGACCCCGGGGCAGGCGCAGCTGGTGGCCCGTGCCGGGAAAAGGCGCTGGTTAACAACATCCCGTCTAACAGGACCACAGAACCGCTGGGGCTGGAAAATCCCTCCCGGCCCATCCAGTGCCAGCTGTGCCCCATCCACACCCTGTCCCCAGCCCGGAGCCCTGAGTGCCACCTCCAGGAATTCCTTGGGCGCCTCCTGGGATGGGCACTCCCAGCCTCCCTGGGCAGCCCCTGCCGATATCCACTCACTGCTGTGAATAAAACCTTCCTGATGCTTGTCCCCTTGCCCTAACCCTGCCCCTGGCACTGGGAGCCATTCCCTGTGTCCTGCCCCTCCAGCCCGTGTCCCCATCCCTCTGCAGCTCTCCTGCAGCCCCGTGGTGATGGATGGCCATTGGAATCGCACACCAGGCATTTTGAGACGGTCCTGGTGTTAGCAGGGAGAGAGGTGGGGTTTTCCCACGTGGGAATTCCGTTCAGCTCACCCCCAAGCTCTCCAGCAGGAGTGGGGGCTCGGGGGGCTGGCAGGAGCCATGATCCCAGCTGGGTTGAAAGGACACACCCAAACTTCGGGGAGATGCTCCATAGTCTGGGCAGGTGGAGAAGAGATGAACCTGTCCAGGGACACCTTAGATCTGGGTGTCAGTCCTGCACGGCTCCTGATCCATGAAACCCTGCACGGCTCCTGATCCATGAAATCCTGCACGGCTCCTGATCCCTGCAATCCTGCACGGCTCCTGATCCCTGCAATCCTGCACGGCTCCTGATCCATGAAATCCTGCATGGCTCCTGATCCCTGCAATCCTGCACGGCTCCTGATCCATAAAATCCTGCACAGCTCCTGATCCCTGCAATCCTGCACGGCTCCTGATCCCTGCAATCCTGCACGGCTCCTGATCCATGAAACCCTGCACGGCTCCTGATCCATGCAATCCTGCACGGCTCCTGATCCATGAAATCCTGCACGGCTCCTGATCCCTGCAATCCTGCACAGCTCCTGATCCCTGCAATCCTGCACGGCTCCTGATCCCTGCAATCCTGCACGGCTCCTGATTCGTGAAATCCTGCATGGCTCCTGATCCCTGCAATCCTGCATGGCTCCTGATCCCTGCAATCCTGCACGGCTCCTGATCCATGAAACCCTGCACGGCTCCTGATCCCTGCAATCCTGCACAGCTCCTGATCCCTGCAATCCTGCACGGCTCCTGATCCCTGCAATCCTGCACGGCTCCTGATCCCTGCAATCCTGCACGGCTCCTGATCCCTGCAATCCTGCACGGCTCCTGATCCATGAAACCCTGCACGGCTCCTGATCCCTGCAATCCTGCACGGCTCCTGATCCCTGCAATCCTGCACGGCTCCTGATCCATGAAACCCTGCACGGCTCCTGATCCCTGCAATCCTGCACGGCTCCTGATCCATGAAATCCTGCACGGCTCCTGATCCCTGCAATCCTGCACGGCTCCTGATCCCTGCAATCCTGCACGGCTCCTGATCCCTGCAATCCTGCACGGCTCCTGATCCCTGCAATCCTGCACGGCTCCTGATCCCTGCAATCCTGCACGGCTCCTGATCCCTGCAAGCCTGCACGGCTCCTGATCCCTGCAATCCTGCACGGCTCCTGATCCATGAAATCCTGCACGGCTCCTGATCCCTGCAATCCTGCACGGCTCCTGATCCCTGCAATCCTGCACGGCTCCTGATCCCTGCAATCCTGCACGGCTCCTGATCCCTGCAATCCTGCACGGCTCCTGATCCCTGCAATCCTGCACGGCTCCTGATCCCTGCAATCCTGCACAGCTCCTGATCCCTGCAATCCTGCACGGCTCCTGATCCATGAAATCCTGCACGGCTCCTGATCCATGAAATCCTGCACGGCTCCTGATCCCTGCAATCCTGCACAGCTCCTGATCCCTGCAATCCTGCACGGCTCCTGATCCCTGCAATCCTGCACGGCTCCTGATCCATGAAATCCTGCACGGCTCCTGATCCCTGCAATCCTGCACGGCTCCTGATCCCTGCAATCCTGCACGGCTCCTGATCCCTGCAATCCTGCACGGCTCCTGATCCCTGCAATCCTGCACGGCTCCTGATCCCTGCAATCCTGCACGGCTCCTGATCCCTGCAATCCTGCACGGCTCCTGATCCCTGCAATCCTGCACGGCTCCTGATCCATGAAATCCTGCACGGCTCCTGATCCCTGCAATCCTGCACGGCTCCTGATCCCTGCAATCCTGCACGGCTCCTGATCCCTGCAATCCTGCACGGCTCCTGATCCCTGCAATCCTGCACGGCTCCTGATCCCTGCAATCCTGCACGGCTCCTGATCCATGAAATGCTGCATGGGTTCCCGTCAGGTGCCATAGGGAGGGAGGAGCTCTGCTTTCCCTGGCACAGCCCTGCCCTGGTCCAGTCCCTGCCCATGGCAAGGATGATGGAACTGGAGGTTTTTAAGGTCCCTTCCAACCCCAGCAATTCCCTGATTCTGTGATAAAGCTCTCCCTGAGGCACTCAGCACCAGCCTGGATTGACATTCCATATTTCAGCTGGTGTCAGCGAGGGCAAAGGAGGAATTTCCCGTTAAATCCAGGATTTTTATTTATTATCCTTTGGCATTTGGCTCCCCTGAAGCTGCACAGCCGGTGACAGCCAAGGCAGCAGGTGCAGCTCTGTGACCTGGCACTGCCAGTGAGGGACAGGGACAGGGACAGGAGTGCTGTGCCATGGGCTGTGACACTGCCGGGGGACAGGGACAGGGACAGGGACAGGGACAGGAATGATGTGCCATGGGCTGTGACACTGCGGGGGACAGGGACAGGGACAGGAATGATGTGCCATGGGCTGTGACACTGCCAGGGGACAGGGACAGGGACAGGAATGATGTGCCATGGGCTGTGACACTGCGGGGGACAGGGACAGGGACAGGAATGATGTGCCATGGGCTGTGACACTGCCAGGGGACAGGGACAGGGACAGGAATGATGTGCCATGGGCTGTGACACTGCCAGTGCTGTGCCATGGGCTGTGACACTGCCGGAGGACAGGGACAGGGACGGGAGTGCTGTGCCATGGGCTGTGACACTGCCAGGGGACAGGGACAGGGACAGGGACAGGAGTGCTGTGCCATGGGCTGTGACACTGCCAGTGCTGTGCCCTGGGCTGTGACACTGCCGGAGGACAGGGACAGGGACAGGGACAGGAATGATGTGCCATGGGCTGTGACACTGCCAGGGGACAGGGACAGGGACAGGGACAGGAGTGCTGTGCCATAGGCTGTGACACTGCCAGCCCTGTGCCATGGGCTGTGACACTGCCAGCCCTGCCCTTGGGGACTGAAGTCCCTCCCGAGCCAGGTTCCAGTGGCAGGAGCTCATTTAATCTCCCGTTTCATTTCATCTCCCCGTGCCACTGAGCTCCGTGTCAGCAGCAATTCGAGTTTCCTGTGAGGTTCCAGCAGTGTCTCCGGCTGTCCCCGTGGATGAGCTCCAGGCTGCCCAGCTCCTTGCAGCCCAGACAATAAATAACTGCACTCCCTCTCATCCTCCACGGGCAGGGAAGATGGAGTGACTGGGAAATAAAGGCACTTCCATGACGTTTCCTGTCTCCTGAGTTATTTATTGTGCTCGGAGCAGTTGTCTGCCGTGGATCCAGCAGAACACCTCCCCAAAGGCTCCGCAGTGATTTGGGTGTCATTTCTCGGCGCTAGATAAATGTGAACGCTCAAGGTACGGCGAGGCAAACCTTCCTTAAAATGACGGAGATGCCGGCAGGAAAATGCAGCTCGGTATTCAAACCCATCTCCTGCTAACAATCCAGTTAAATGTCTCGGTGCTTGTTTATCCACATCCTTAAAAACCCTCGCCTCACGCTTTCCGAGAGGGGCGGAAGAGAACAGCACCCGTGGCGGGGGTGAGTGGGGAGCAGAGGCAGCAGCCAGAAAGCAAATCCCGCTGGAAGGAGCGGCAGTTCCAGGCTTTATTTCCCTGGAACCCGGGGAGCAGCCTGCCTGCCTTCAGCGCCGCTCGCCCCGGTCCCAGCGGCACCGGCGCGGTTGCGGTGCCGGGAACAGCTCCGGGTGATGCGGAGGGAGCTGGAACCTGCCCGGCGCTGCTCCGGCCACCCGAGCCCCAAATTCTGCCACCGCCTGTAGTTTCAGCAGAGCGGCTCACGGGCAGGGGCGGGAGGAGGGAGGCGTTGCTGAGCGCTTGTGGCTCACGCGTGGCACGGGAAGCTGTTCGCATTTCTATTAATTGACTGACAATATCCAGGGAATTACTCAGGCTGGGATGGAATGTGCTCAAATCCTTCCCGGTGAAATGTCACTCGGAATGAAAATGGCAGAGGAATTTTTAGAAAGGCCGTGGCTGGGGGGAGATTCTTGGAGAGAGAAGAACCTGCCTTCCCCCAAAACTGTGTCAGCCCCGGGGGCTTTTAAAGGCGACATGTGATGTATTCAAACGCAGGGATTGATTAATGTGCTAATTGCAGGGCAGAATATCAGATACGATCGTGACTACTAATACCCTGGAAAAAAAGGAATGTTTGAACATCAGGCCGTGGCTGGTGCCAGTGACGTGCTAATTGCCAAGTTTTCAACCGGAGGAAGGATTCCTGTGCTCCGAGGTGCTCGGAAACTCATCATTGCCGGGGTCTGATCAACAGGATGGCTCAGCTGCTCTGGAGAATAAATCTCTGCTGGTTTGGTGTCTGTATTTCAGTGTCGGGGTGTTACCCTGGTTTTTCTGAGCCTTTTGATTTTCTTAAATGGAGTCAGATCTTTTTAGTTATTGTACAATATTAAGAGCAGTTTCTACCTTTTCCCACAGAAGTAATATAAACAAACCCTTTGTTTTTCATTCTCTGTCCTTTGTTTGCACATTTCTAACCTGAAAACAATTGTAACTGACAATTGGTCTGGCCACTGAGGCTGAGGGGTGGAAACCCCAAAAAGCCAATCTTCTGCTGGACCCACAAATGGATAAAAAGTAAGAAATAAACAAAGGGGTCTCCTCTTCTCTCCGCTCTCTCAGCTGTGAGCTGGGTCGGAAGAACCTCTGCGAAAATCTCTTGTCTGCGTGTGACTGCTCTGTGTGTCTCGGTGACATCGGGTAACTCAAGAACACCTACACCTGAGTGACACCTGACTGACGCCTGACTGACACCTTTCTTCCCCGGCTTGTGATTGAAAAAACGGATATAATCCCATGGGACAGATCCAGGCAATCTCTGCAGCCAGCTCCAGTGACAAAGATGGAGAGGAGCAGGCGAGTGAGCGAAGACCAAGCGTGCAGAGGGTGGGCAGGCAGGAGGACAGGGGACGGGGCAGGGCATTCCAGCGGCCAGGGGCAGCGGGAGCTCCGGCTGGGAGCAGCTGGCGTGAGCGGCGTTCCTGCCAGGAGAGAGCTCCGAGGCCGCAGGACACAAACCAGGAGCTGGGAGAAGGAGGAGAGTGACGGGCAGAGCTGCGGAGCAGGGAGCCCAGTCCCGGGAGAATGAAGGGAATGAGAGTGGGAGTGGGGAGCGGGGAGCAGGCAGGGTGGGAATGGTGGGACTGGGAATGGTGGGACACCGGGATTGGTGGGACTGGGAATGGTGGGACAGAGGGAATGGTGGGACACTGGGAATGATGGGACTGGGAATGGTGGGACAGGGGGAATGGTGGGACACTGGGAATGGTGGGACTGGGAATGGTGGGACAGAGGGAATGGTGGGACACTGGGAATGGTGGGACTGGGAATGGTGGGACAGGGAATGGTGGGACTGGGATTGGTGGGACACTGGGAATGGTGGGACACTGGGACTGGTGGGACAGGGAATGGTGGGGCTGGGAATGGTGGGACTGGGAATGGTGGGACAGGGGGAATGGTGGGACACTGGGAATGGTGGGACAGAGGGAATGGTGGGACTGGGAATGGTGGGACAGGGGAAATGGTGGGACACTGGGACTGGTGGGACAGGGGGAATGGTGGGACACTGGGAATGGTGGGACAGAGGGAATGGTGGGACTGGGAATGGTGGGACAGGGGAAATGGTGGGACACTGGGACTGGTGGGACAGGGGGAATGGTGGGACTGGGAATGGTGGGACACTGGGAATGGTGGGACAGGGGGAATGGTGGGACACTGGGAATGGTGGGACAGAGGGAATGGTGGGACTGGGAATGGTGGGACTGGGAATGGTGGGACAGGGGGAATGGAAGACACTGGGAATGGTGGGACTGGGAATGGTGGGACTGGGAATGGTGGGACTGGGAATGGTGGGACAGGGGGAATGGTGGGACACTGGGAATGGTGGGACACTGGGAATGGTGGGACAGGGGAAATGGTGGGATACTGGGAATGGCGCAGTGGGAGTGGTGGGACACTGGGAATGGTACAATGGGAATGGTGGGACACTGGGAATGGCACAGTGGGAGTGGTGGGACACTGGGAATGGTGGGACAGAGGGAATGGCACAGTGGGAATGGTGGGACACTGGGAATGGCACAGGGGGAGTGGTGACACAGTGGGAATGGCACAGTGGGAATGGTGGCACAGTGGGAATGGTGGCACAGTGGGAATGGCACAGTGGGAATGGTGGGACACTGGGAATGGTGGCACACTGGGAATGGCACAGTGGGAATGGTGGGACACTGGGAATGGTGGCACACTGGGAATGGCACAGTGGGAATGGTGGCACAGTGGGAATGGTGGGACAAAGGGAATGGCACAGTGGGAATGGTGGGACACTGGGACTGGCACAGGGGGAGTGGTGACACAGTGGGAATGGTGGCACAGTGGGAATTGCGGCACAGTGGGAATGGTGCCCTGCAGGGCACCACAGCTGGGAAAGGTTTCCCGTTCCAGCCAAGCTGGAATCAGCTCTTCCTCCCGGCTGCCTGCAGCGTGCCCTGATTGCTGGAATCCCAGCGGGGAGGGCTGCAGGGTTTATTGGCTGATTCTGCCTAAATCAGATTGAGGGATAAAGGGAATCTGGGCTTAGCTGCGGTTTCGGAGCCAAAAAGAGCAAATCAGGATTAATCTGGGAAAACAGTTTAATGGGATAGACTGATCTGAGGGGCTCAGCCTCCCTCGGCCCAAGCTCGCGCTGGGGTGTTTAAGTGGTGATGGCAGCTGCCTCGCAGGCCGTGGCGGGGACAGGATCACGGAATGGTTTGGGGTGGAAAAGACCATAAAAAGCGCCCAGTGCCACCCCTGCCATTGCAGGGACACCTCCCGCTGTCCCAGGCTGCTCCCAGCCCTGTCCGACCCGGCCTGGGACATTCCAGGGATCCAGGGGTGTTACCCTGGGTTTTCTGAGTTTTTTAAAACCTTTTGAATTTTCATAAAATGGAGTCAGATCTTTTAGTTACTGTACAATATTATGAGCAGTTTCTACCTTTTTCCCACATGTGTAACATAAAAAAATCCTTTGTTTTTCATTCTCTGTCCTTTGTTTGCATATTTCTAACCTGAAAACAATTGTAACTGACGGCTGCTCTGGCCACTGAGGCTGAGGGGTGTTTAACCCCAAAAGCCAATCTTCAGCCAGACCCACAAATGTATAAGAAGTAAGAAATAAACAAGAAGCTCTCTCTCCGCCCTAAATCAGCCTTGAGCTGGCACGGAGGAACCTCGCTGCCCTGCGAAATTCCTACGTGTGATTGCTTTGCGTGTCACAGTGACACAGGGGCAGCCCCGGCTGCTGCGGGCACCCTGTGCCAGGGCCCCTGTGCCGTGGGAAGGGGGCTCAGGAGGGGACAGTCTGTGAGGGGACACTGCTCCTGCCAGTGAGCCCACAAGGGGCCCAGGAAAGCCCCACACCTGCCTTGGGTACTCTGGTGAGCCCCGATCTGGAGCAGACCTGGGATTTCTGCCTGTGAACGGTGCGTGAGCTGCCCAGAATTTTATCCCACGTGCGGTGATGAAAGCCCCGCATTGGGAAGGAGCTGGGGGGGAAACACCCCCCGGGAGGGGGCTGGGGATGGACAGGGGGCTGAAAGAGGGAGCAAGGGGACACCACGGCCCAGGGGAAGCTTTTCCCTGAGGGTCAGCGAGCTCCGGATGCCCTCTGGAGTGTGGAAGTGTCAGCTGGGTGATGCTGAGCCCCCGTTCCAGACAAAAGGGGAACGCCTGAGTTTCTCCAGGGACCCAAAGTGGGCTGTGAGCTGCTCTGGAACGTTCCCTGGCCCGACAGCCAGCGCAGCTCCTGCCACGGGCACAGCCTCAGGACGGGTTCTTGACTCACGTCTTATGCAATCCCTCCCCTCCCCAGGAAGAGAGAAGGAACCGATTAAATCTGCCCACACAGCGTCTCTAATGCCGGAGCTGAAAGTGCTGGGGAATTGTGATGGATGTACGGAGCCCTTCCCCAGGTTTCCAGGCAAATCAGGGGAAGGTTCCTTCAGAAAACGCGGAGCTAATTATGGATTTTCCAGCTGCGATAATGTTGGAAGGTCTAAGTCTTTAATTAAACCAGAGGTTTACGAGTGAACATTTCTGGTAGGAGTCTGTAGGGAGTAGCCTTTGAATTGGTAAATCAGCTCCTGAATAAACCACTTGTCAGGCTGAAACGCTGCGTTCCCTGAGTTCTGTGCTAAGTTTAAACAGGAAAATAACTGAATTTCGTGGAGATGAAAAATGGCAGTGCTGGGAACTGGAGATTTTCTCTCACCCTCAGGTGCAGAGCGGCTGCTGCAGAACATTTTCTGTCTGTGCCATTCCATCAGCTGCTGCTGCTGCTCCAGCAGTGGAATCGTTTGTGCTCCATCACTCAGTCCCTGCTCTCTGTGCTGCCCCAGCTGCCACAGACACATCCACAGCCCCTGATGCCCTGGCAGGGTGTGAGGCCCTGGCACAGGTTCCCAGAGCAGCTGTGGATCATTCCCTCGATCCCTGGCAGTGCCCCAGGGCAGGCTGGATGGGGCTGGAGCAGCCTGGGACAGAGGGAGGTGTCCCTGCCACGGCAGGGGTGGCACTGGGCGGTGTTTGAAGTCTCTTCCAACCCAAACCATTCCATGATTCTTTAACTGTACTGGTGCATTTAACTGGTGCATTTCGGGTGCCTCAGACCCAGCTGTGCCAGGACTCCACGTCCTCAGACCCATCTCCCTGGTGCAACCTGCAGCAGCGGCAGGGCTCTGGGGCTGGGCCTGGGGAGGCCACAGCACCTCTTTTATACCTTTTTTATATCCCTTTTATACCTTTTTTATATCCCTTTTATACCTTTTTTATGTCTCCTGTATCTGTTTAATGCCTGAAACATTGAGAAGTGTTGCGTTTCCAGTGTCTTCTTCCCTCGTTTATCCCCTCCCTTCCCGTGCTGCCCGTCCCAGCTGCGCCCCGTGGCCCTGAGGGGCTCAGGACCCCAGCCCACCCCTGGTGCTGTTTTCCCTGGAGCCCGCTGCTCCCTTCCCTCGCTGCCCATCATCCCACAGGTAGGGTTTGTCCATGGCCTGTCGGGGCTTTTCCCCGACATTCAGGTGGTTTTAGAGTCCTTTGCCCTCTTGCACAGCTCTGTGCCAAACCGAAGAAAGAGACGGAGTCCTCAGGTTTAGATTTTTCAAGGTTGCATACTTCGTTTATTGTTTCTTATCTTACAATTTTCTCAGTCCAACGAGATCTTTGCAGCTGCCTGGACTTCTGATGACTCCTCCCGCCCCAGGGCTGTCCGTATCTTTTATACTAATTGCTACATATTTTTTATTTACTATTACTTGCCAATGTCTATCACTGATACTAAACAGGTCATCTCTATTCTGACCCAATCTCCTTGAGCTACCTCGTGCCCACGTCACTGCAGCAATGGAGTGAGGGAAGGAGAATGAAGAAGCAGGAGACAACGCCCCAAATCCTCCATCTTGCCCCCATTCACCTCAATGCTAGAAACCTAAAATTACTGGTTTTTCACCCTGTGATAAGCTAAACTACTATTTTTCACACTCTTGTAGCCTGTAAACCCTCTCTCAGTGTAGGAAGTTTCTCCCATGGACTGAGATCAAATCCAGTGTCCCTCTGGGCTCTGGGCTGGGGTCCCAGACCCCCCTGCCCAGGTCCCTGACTCTCCAGGGCAGCAAAAGGAATTCCCTGGACTCCAGCAATGGCCAGCCCCGGTTCTGTGCTCAGCCATCTCCCCTCACCCCGTGCCCTCTCTTTGGTGTTTTCCACCTCTGTCCTTGTGCCGGTGTCCCGGTCCCAGCTCGCCCCTGGAGCTCCCTGCAGGGAACCTGGGCCGCTTTGGACTCACGGAGGGTTCGATTCCCCCAGCGCAGACTGATCCCAGCCCGGGTGTGTGAGCTCTCTCTGGAATCTGTGGGGGGGAAATCAGAGTCTTTTAGGGCATGAGTCAGCTAATCTGTTTCAGTCTCTATTTCGGGAGGAGATGAAGCGTGTCCTCAAATTTGCCGTTCTTCTCTGTTGACTTCAAAGGGAGCCCAACGCGCCTCGCTCAGATGGAGGTGTCTGTGCAGGGGAAGTCTATCTTTGGGCAGATGAGCCTGCACAACGAAGGGGAAGGGTGACTCCGTCCATCCTCTGTTCCTTCTCCTGAGGGATCCGCTCCACCCCAAGCCCTCTGCCTGGCTGCTGCGCTGCTCGCTCCTCGAGGGTCCCTCTCTTTGCTCTGCTGGTGCACCGCACCCCCACGCCAACAGGTGTTCCCACGTCAGGGGAGAGTTTAAGCTTTATCCCTGAACTTACAAGGAAAAAGAACCAGGAACTTCCACGCTCCTCTCGCCATAACTGCCCCAGTGCCAGCGCAAAGGCCCCAGTTGGATCCTGTTGGAGTCCAGGACATTCCTTTGGCTGCCCTGGAGGGTCAGGGACCTGGGCAGGGGGGTCTGGGACCCCAGCCCAGAGCCCAGAGCTCAGAGAGACACTGGCTTTGATTTCAGTCCATGGGAGAGGCTTCTTGCACTGCAGGAAGCATTGCAGGCCACAAGAGTGTGAAAAATAGTAGTTTAGTACATCACAGGGTGAAAAAACAGTGGGTTTGGGATTTTTGGCATTGAAGTGAATGGGGCAAGATGGAGAATTTGGGGCGTTGTCTCCTTCTTCTTCCTTCTCCTTCCCTCACTCCATTTCTGCAGTGACGTTGGCACAAAGCAGTCAGTGAGGATTGGGTCAGAGTAAAGATGACCTTTTTAGTAATAGTGATAGACATTAGTAAGAAATAGTAAGTAAAGAATACGTAGCAATTAGTATAAAAGATAAGGACAGCCCAGAGACAGGGGGAGTCACCAGATGTCCGAGCCACGGCAAACATCTTTTGGACACTGAGAAAACTGTAAGATAAGAACTAATAAACGAAGCGTGTAACCTTGAAGACTCCGTCTTTTCCTGCGTTTGGCTCAGAGCTTTGCAGAGGGCCAGGACTCTCAAACCACCTGAATGCCGGGGAATTTAATCTCCTGAAAAGGAGCCCCCGACTGTTCCTCGAGGAATGTGGCTGTTTTCTACTGGAGAGCATGGCAAAAACCCCTCCTGGATCACTGAATGCTTAAGAGAGAGCACGGAGACTCTCAGGGCATTTTCGGGGTGTCTGAGCAGGCGTGAGGAACCTCCCTGTGTTACCCTGGTTTTTCTGAGTTTCTTTATTAGCCTTTTGATTTTCATAAATGGAGTCAGATCTTTTAGTTACTGTAGAATATTAGAGCAGTTTTCTACCTTTCTCACAGATGTAACATAAACAAATCCTTTGTTTTTCATTCTCTGTCCTTTGTTTGCACATTTCTAACCTGAAAACAATTGTAACTGACAATTCGTCTGGCCACTGAGGCTGAGGGGTGGAAACCCCAAAAAGCCAATCTTCTGCTAGACCCACAAATGTATAAAAGTAAAAGAATAAACAAAGGGGTCTCTTCTCTCCGCCCTTTCAGCTGGAAGCTGGATCAGAAGAACCTCTGCAGAAATCTCTTGTCTTCGTGTGATTTCTTTGTGTTTCACGGTGACATCCCTGCACGGTTTTTGTTCTTCTGTTCTGTGCAGTTTGTTATTTTCACTTTAATTAAACCCTCTTTGCTTTCCCAAACGCCTCTGATCATCCGTCTGGCTGTTTTCCGTCGGCCATTTCCCAGGGGCTGGGGGCATCCCTCAGAGCCTGACCCACCCCTGTGGGGTCAGCAACCCGCAGGAACGCACAACCCTGCTCCTTGCCCGGGGCAGGACCGTGCCCAGAACCCCCAGGGATTTATGGACAAGGAATGTGGTGACCCCTCCCTGCCTCTGGAGCTTCCCTGCCTCTGACTCTTCTCCTCCTGGTGCGAGAGTCTCTTGGTGTTCCCTGCCCTCGCAGTCTCCTCGGATCTCCCGTTCATCCCTTCCCTGCTCTGCCCCACACCTCACCCCCGACTGGGAATTTCCCCTCGTGGTCACACCTTGGGTTCTCTGGTGGCCAAACCCCTCTGTCCCCCCGTGACACCTCCATCCCTGCCCCACCCTCCTGTCTCCCCCCCAAGGCCCCTGAGCGTCTGCTGACACGCACTGAGGAGTTCCAGGACGTGCAAATCCGCCTGGATCAGGTTGCTCAGGATGTTGCGAAGGTCTGGACACCTCCAAGGATGGACACACCGGGCCTGTCCAGGGTTCTTCCAGTGCCCATCCCTTCCAAGACCTAAGAAATGCTCGTTCCAGAGTCCCTTGTGAAAGTTAAGTGAATAAAACTTTTAAAAGTTAAATCTCAGAACCAGAGGTTCACCCTCACCTTCCCTGGCCCGTGAGTCGATTCCAGGAGTTACGCTGACCTCGAGCTCTTGTCCTTCTCTGGAATATTCCTGTTCCCCAAGCGGCTCCTTCAGGAGAGATGCCTTCAGCGTGGACTTTGGGGGATTTTCTCTCCCCTTCCTGAGCTGGAACAGAACTGGATCGGCCCTGGCCTCGTGAGCTGGGACCCCGAGCCCCCAGGCCTGGGCTGGTGCCAGAGGAAAGGTGGGAATTGTGTCCCTGTGCCCCTGAGGTGAGAGCCCACCTGCAGAGCTGCCCCAGCCCTGGGGCCAGCAGCAGAAGGACGTGGAGCTGCTGGAGAGAGCCCAGAGGAGGCCATGGAAATGCTTCCAGGAATCTGGAGCCCCTCTGCTCTGGGAGAGCTGGGAATGTTCCCCTGGAGAAGGGAAAAATCCAGGGAATGCTCAGAGTCCCTGAAGGGGCTCCAGGAGAGCTGGAGAGGGACTGGGGACAAGGGCTGGAGGGACAGGACACAGGGAATGGCTTCCACTGGGAAAGGGGAGATTGGGCTGGGATCTTGGGCAGGAATTCCTGCCTGGAACGGAATTCCCAGATTTGCTGTGGCTGTCCCTGGATCCCTGGCAGTGCCCAAGCCCAGGTTGGACATCGGGGCTTGGATCCAGCTGGGATGGTGGGAGGTGCTCCTGCCCCGGCAGAGGGTTGGAAGCCCCTGCTCCTTTGGGAATCCCTGATCCCAGCAGCCCCAGGCTCTGCTCGGCTCCCTGCGCTCCTCCCGGCCCCTCCTGCCCTCCCCTGCTCCCGAGTTTTGCTGCAGAGTCCCGGGGAGCGGAGCTGCCTCCCCTCCCTGCTCCATCTGTCCGGCCCCATCTGTTCCTGCTCCTCGGACCTCCGCGACACACACGCCGAGATTTTTTATTTCTGGGGCCGAGCCGCAGCCTGGGCTGGCTGGGAGCACGGCTAGCGGGCCCTGAGAGGAGGAAATTCACTAAATAAACCACGATTTCGTGTCGTTTACATACACAAATACGAGTTCCTTTCATGGAGTGGGAGCCCGGCCTTTGCCTGGCATGAGGAAGAAGAGGAGCCTTGAATTCAAACAAGATTTGACCTCCCCAAATCCTCCCTGGGGAAAGGAGTGACCGCCTCGGTGTCATCCCGAAATGGCTGAAGTTATCATTATAAACCTCCAAAGTAAGAGCAGCGCCGTGCAACTGGAGCTCGTTTCCAGACTTGGCTGAGAAAAGGCTGCAAGCAGACGGAGCGATTTTAATTTAGGTAAATTAAGGGTTTAAATTTAGCCTGGCAACTAAAATCCCACAAATCACAAAGCGTCGCCCCGTGTTAATTGCACGAGCGTCCTCTTGTTATTTCTCGGTTTCTGACCAGTCAGAAAATCCTCATCCCAGCATTAGTCATGCCCTGGGTGTCTGGGAACTCGTAATATTTTACATTGTGATTCTTTCTTACTTCATGGGAAGGTTTTTTTTACTGCTTTACTATTAAAGTACAGTACTGGGCTATTTTGGGACAGAAACCTTTAAAATTAACCGAGTTTTTATGCCTTGTAAAAATGAGACCCGCCTGAGAAACTCTTTCAATGCTCCTTCTCCAATTCAGCACGGAGTACCTGCAGCAGGAAAAGACTTTGCTCTTAATCATATTAATGAACTTGGTTATTTTAGGGAGCCGGGCTGCCGAGCAGGTTATCTATTTCAGTCTGGAACTGCATCTGAAATTAACGGAGCAATTAAAAACGAGCATGGAGCCAACGACAAACGTGTGAAGGGTTTCACAGGCGGGCAGGGGGACCGGGGTGAGAGCAGCAGAGCTCCAGGAAGGGGCTTTGGAGGAACCAATTGTCCCATTTGGTCACTCCCAGTGCAGGAAAGAAGGAAGCGGGGTTTCCTTGCCCACGAGTTCGGATTGTGTCACCCGTAGATGTTCTCTACGTAGACTAAATTTGTTTTATTCTCTCTTGGAGGGGAAATGCCTTTAAACTGAAGGAGGGAAGGTTTAGATGGGATCTTGGGCAGGAATTCCTCATGGGAGGGGGTGAGGCCCTGGTACAGGAATTCCCAGATCTGCTGTGGCGGCCCCTGGATCCCTGGCAGTGCCCAAGGCCGGGTTGGATCCACCTGGGACAGTGGGAGGTGTCCTGCCCATGGATGGGGTGGAATGGGATGGGATTTAACCCAAACCATTCAATTTTTCCATTATTCCATTATTCCATATTTGTAGGATACATACCCCAGAAATGTTTCACTTTTTGGATGCAGATTAACTCCAGAGAAATCCAATAATAAAAAGCAATAGTTATGTTTGTGGCTGTAAAAGTCCCAGCCAGAAGCAAAGTGCTGAGCACTGCCCGAGGAGGAGGAGGAGGAGGAGGAGGAGGAGGAGGAGGAGGAGGAGGAGGAGGAGGAAGAGGAGGAGGAAGAGGAAGAGGAAGAGGAAGAGGAAGAGGAAGAGGAAGAGGAAGAGGAAGAGGAAGAGGAAGAGGAAGAGGAAGAGAGTTTTGTTGTTTAGAGTTTTCCACCAAAGACTGGGACCAGGAGCATTTCCAGTCTGGGATAGGGGCAGTCACCCCTCTGGGGGCTTTGGCTGTTGAAAAGTCCTGGGAAGTTTTTCTTCACCACGGAACCAAGGTTTTGGGAGCAGCTTCCTCTGCCACTCCCCCTGTGGGAGCCACTGGGGGCTCGTCCTGATTATTGCATCAGGGGATGGGCTGGGCTGGAGGGACCCCAGATCCCACCCAGTGCCACCCCAGCCGTGGCAGGGACACCTCCACTGTCCCAGGTGCTCCAAGCCATGTCCAACCCGGCCTGGGGCCCTGCCAGGGATCCAGGGGATCTGTGCCAGGGCCTCACACCTCCCAGGGAACAATTCCTGCCCCATCTCCCATCCATCCCTGCCCTCTGGCAGCTCTCCCTCCCAAATTCCAGCCCCAGCTGTTCCCTGGGCACTGCAGAGCCCGGGCTCTCCTGAGGTCGGAGCCCGGGGCAGGGCTGGAGCCCGAGCTGTGCCCAGGAGGCAGCACCCCCCAGCATCCCTCGGGAAACACCGGAATTCCATTGGCTCTCCAATGGCTCCAGGAGATGGGAGAGGAAATCGTCCTTCTCCACCGCAGCAGGAAATTCCTGCTGGGGAATGTTTCCCGTGGCAGGTCTCCTCCTCACAGCCCCTGCTCCCCGTGGAGCTCTGCCCCAGCCCGGAGCCACCGGGGATGGGGACGGTGACCTCAGACCTCGGCCATCCTTGCTCTGAACCAACCCTGCCCCCAGAGTTTTCCATCCCGGGCTCTGGGAAGAGCTGGGTTCCTCACTGTGCCGCTGAGGGCCACCAAACAGCCGGTGCTGGGCTGCTGGGCTGAGCGGGGAGAGAAGAGAGAGGAGAGGAAACGCGAGATGATCGATAAAAATACAATTCCGCTGGTAATCCCATCTGTCAGACTAATAACTCGCCGTAATGTTTTTATTAATAATAATGACTCCTGCTTACATAACAGCTGCTCTGTGTGGCTGTTTAAGGGGTTTGTAGGTGCTGATTAAAGCAGATGGGAATTCACATCCCGTCGCTCCTGCGTTCCACGGAAGCTGGCAGCGCTGGCTCCGGGCGAAATTCAGCTTGCTGTGGGCAGAGCTGTCCTCGGTGGGATGAGCAGGAGGGAGCGTTTGGGGCTCCTCCTGCTCCCTCAGGAATCACATCCAGCGGTGCCGGGGCCGGGCTCGGCCGTGTGGAGCCAGGGCACGGCTGTGGTCACTGCTGGCGTGGTCACTGCTGTCCCCACCCTGCTGCCCCGTCATCGTCATCATCGTCATTATCGTTAGTTAGGGGTTTGGATGGTTTTATCTGGCCATGGCCTAACAAAGAAAAGCTTCCCCTCGTGTTTCGGGGTGCAGACACCCCGAGTCTCAGCCCAGGCTGGAGCAGAGCAGGCACATGTCAGGGGCTCCTTTTCAGGAGCTTAAATTCCCCGGCATTCAGGTGGTTTTAGAGTCCTGGCCCTCTGCAAAGCTCTGTGCCAAACGCAGGAAAAGACGGAGTCTTCAAGGTTACATGCTTCATTTATTAGTTCTTATCTTACAATTTTCTCAGTGTCCAAAAGATGTTTGCTGCGGCTCGGACATCTGGTGACTCCTCCTGTCTCTGGGCTGTCCTTATCTTTTATACTAATTGCTACGTATTCTTTATTTACTATTTCTTACCAATGTCTATCACTATTACTAAAAAGGTCATCTTTACTCTGACCCAATCCTCACTGACTGCTTTGTGCCAACGTCACTGCAGAAATGGAGTGAGGGAAGGAGAAGGAAGAAGAAGGAGACAACGCCCCAAATTCTCCATCTTGCCCCATTCACTTCAATGCCAGAAATCCCAAACCCACTGTTTTTTCACCCTGTGATATTCTAAACTACTATTTTTCACACTCTTGTGGCCTGCAATGTTTCCTGCAGTGCAAGAAGCCTCTCCCATGGACTGCAATCAAATCCAGTGTCTCTCTGAGCCCTGGGCTCTGGGCTGGGGTCCCAGACCCCCCTGCCCAGGTCCCTGACCCTCCAAAGCAACCAAAGGAATGCCCTGGGCTCCAACAGGCACACAAGTGACCAGAGGTCCTGGCCAGCCCGTGGCTGTCCCACCGCCGCGGCTCCCAGCTCCCAGATGCTCAGGGCGGAGCAGAGGAGCCTCAGGAGTATCCACGGGCCCTGAACTGGGTGCTCCTCTTTGCTGGTGTAATAAACTCGATAAGCCAAATCCAGTGAATCAAAATTTAAAATTTCATTATGAGACTCAAACACAGTCTCCGGTAGCCACAATTAAAAGGGACAGCGTCGAATCCCAGGGTTTCGGCACTGGGTGAACACGGTAACCGGCTCTGCCAGCCTGTCACCCCCTCTGTTCACAAACTGGGTCCCCATACTGCGGATTTTTATACAGCCTCTCACTGAGGGCCGACTGAGACCGTGAGACTCGTGCCTCGTGGTAGCTTCATTAGACATTCATGTCCGTGTCCGTGGTAGCTTCATTAGACATTCATGTCCGTGTCCGTGGTAGCTTCAGTAGACATTCATGTCTGTGTCCGTGGTAGCTTCAGTAGACATTCATGTCTGTGTCCGTGGTAGCTTCAGTAGACATTCATGTCCGTGTCTGGGGTCCGTTGAATAGTTCCTCAAAAGCAGAACAATGTCATGATTGCCGCGTCTGGAGAAGTTTTGGAAATGGTAACATTGGGCCGGAACAGATAAGGTAGTGATCTGATACAATCAGGAGATCATCAGGGCACCCATCTCCCTTTTCTGTTCCTTTGTGCTGTCTTTACAACGATTCCCGGCAGAAATTCCCAGTGCCCTTCCGTGCAGCTTTCGTCTCAGTTAACCCTGTACACATCTTTTAGTTTACTGATCTTAAACCCAATTTAAAGTAGATTAATGCTATATGATACATTATTACATTCTGCCACGAACGATTTACATATTTTATTGCTTAACACGAATTAACTTTAGGACATTTATCACACTGGGCTCTTTTCCCCCCACCCGAGCAAACCAGGCGCGCGTGGGACACGGAGCTGGTGTGCACCAGCGCAGAACTTCATCTCCTGCCGTAAAATGGAATTTGTAGCTGCCCTGTGCAGGGGCTGCTGCTGGAGCAAATGTCCACAGCGAGTTCTTTCTGGTCCTTTTTAGCTGCGAAGGCAAAACGCCCCGGTGCAGCGCTGGGAGGGGTCGCACACCCCAAAAAAGCTGGGTTCCAGCTCTGTCCATCCCCTCCCTGTTCCCTGCTCAGTCACTCTGGCTGGGCTGCCTCCGCCTTTTCCTGCTCTCCCCCTGCTCCCCGCGATACAGAAACCCATCTAAAACGGGGATTGATTTAAAAATAAAACGGGGATTGATCTAAAAAGTGCATTTAATTTCTCTCCTGCCTGTTCCAGCTTCGCAGTGCCTGTCAGAGCTGTCACCTGTGATGGGGACCTGTGTCTGGGAGGTCACCCCGGGGGTGGGGGCTGTGAATCGACCCCGGGGGGGTGTAAAACACCCCTCCCCATCCCTGGGGCTGCCTCAGACATCCGGGAGCTCGGCTTCCTTGGAAACCAGGCTCGGGTGACTGCGCAGCCATCCCTCCTCCCTTCACACTCCCAGTTTTAAAGGAATAAAGAAACAGCTGGGAGCCTTGGGCAGCTCCAGCCACGGAGATGAGGAAGGTTCCGGAGGGGAGCCCACGTGAGGGGCGGCTGAGGGCACGTGGGATGCTCAGCTGGAGCAGAGGGGACCAGGGCAGAGCTCAGCAGGGGCAGCTCAGATCTCTGGGACAGGGACGGGACCAGGGCTGGAGCTGTGCCAGGCTCAGGCTGGAGATCAGGAAAGGTTCATCCCAGAGGGTGCTGGCACTGCCCAGGCTCCCCAGGGAATGGGCACATTCCCAACTCTGCCCGAGCTCCAGGAGCCTTTGGCAGCGCTCCAGGGGGGCTCAGGGTGGAATTGTTGGGGTCTGTGCAGGGCCAGGGGTGGATGGATGATCCCTGTGGGTCTCTCACAGCTCAGGATTTTCTATAATTTTATAACCCAGTGTAGTGGTTTCACCAATATTCAATATTCAACCTTAGGCACTGATTGGGTCTTGCTGTAACTTCCTAGAAAAATTACTTTTGCAGGTGTTTTCCTTTCCTCACCAAACGCCAACAAACCCACAACCAGCACACCCAAACGTTGTGGATGTCCCAGGCATGGGAAGGTTTTTGTAGAGTCTCTCACTGAGAGCCCTGGGAGGTGTCAGGGAACCCAGGCGAGAGCTGCAGCTCCATGGGGCCACAGACTTCCCTGGATTCCCCAGCACTGCTCTCCTGCTCACTCACTTGGCTCCCACCTGTCTGCTGGAACCCCGGGCACTGGGAATTCCAGAGTTTCTGTGCTCACAGGCACTGACCCCTGAGCAAACACTGCACTGACCTGAGCCCGTGGAACAGCTCCCAAAATGGAGTGACAGCGCTGGGATTGTGGCTGTGGATAGAAGTGTGTGACAGCACAGGGGGCAAAACTCAGAGCTGAAGGGTTTAGAATACAGGAATAGAGAGAAAGCCAGATGCAGGATTTAGGGCAGAGGCTGAGTCCTTCTTTTTCACCTTCTTCTCCATGGCTCTGTGTGGGATTTTGTAATTGGAGAGAAAAATCCACATTGAGAACCACAGGTGTTTGGTTATTGGGTTAACAGTGAAAATAATTTAGCTGTCATTTCTTAATTGGATATTTTGTGCTTAAAAGGCCTTGTAGAAAGAGAGATGGGGCAGAGATGGGGCCATTTTTAGTTTATTAGCTGGAAGTGCTGTAGAACTCACAGCTTGTGAGACTGCAATATAGATAAGAATTAATAAACATCTGAGTCTGAACAACAAACGCCATCTTGAGCATTTAATCCTGACCCTGGCAAAAAGAAGATAAAACACAACACAGCAGTGCCCGTGTGAGGGTCGAACTCAGGATTCCTGTCCATCCCCACCCGCCTGGGCTGACATTCCTCTCCCAGACAATTCTTTGTGTGGGAAGTTTTCCTTTCCGCCCCCATCTCCTTCTCAGCCCCTCTTTCCCTCCCTTGTTGCCCTTTTCCCTGCTGGGTTTCCCTTCCCCTGACGTCCTCACCATGTGCCAGCCCTGACCTGTGATCTGTCGGGGCTCAGCTCTGAGTCACTGCTGCTGGCTCAGCACGGATCCGCGGATCCCGGCACCCCCGCGTCACTGCTGGGCACAGCTGCAGCAGGAATTGCGTCCCCTCAGGAGATTTTCCAGCTGCCAGCTTTGGCCACGGGATCACCCGGAATGTGCCTGTGGAAAATCAGCCGTGGGAGCTGGGTGCCGTGGGAGCTGGGTGCCGTGGGAGCTGGGTGCCGTGGGAGCTGGGTGCCGTGGGAGCTGGGTGCCGTGGGAGCTGGGTGCCGTGGGAGCTGGGCGCCGTGGGAGCTGGGTGCCGTGGGTGCACGGGAGGTTTCAGCAGTTCTGGCCGCAGGGATCTGCGAGGGGAGATGCCCTTGGCTGAGCTCCTTGTCACGCGCCCTACTGGGATTTTAGGAGCTCCTTTGAAGATCCCACAGGTGTGGGAGAGCCTGGAATCCCAGCTCCCGGGAAAGAGAACCCCCTGCATTTTGGGTTCTTTCCCTGCTGAAACGGAGCTGAGCCACGAGGGTCACAAAGATCCAAAGGATTGCCCTGGCAGTCAGTGATCAGGGGAGATGCCCGGGGATGTGTCCTTCCGAGAGCCAGGGAATGCTGTGGGTGGGAAGGACCTTAAATCCCACCCAGGGCCACCCCTGCCATGCCAGGGACGCCTCCACTGTCCCAGAGTGCTCCAACCTGGCCTTGGGCACTGCCAGGGATCCACAGCAAATCTGGGAATTCCAGAATTCCCAGCCCCTCCCCACCCTCCCAGCCAGGAATTCCCAATTCCCAAGATCCCAGCCCAATCTCCCCTTTCCCAGTGAAGCCATTCCCTGTGTCCTGTCCCTCCAGCCCCTGTCCCCAGCCCCTCCCCAGCTCTCCTGGAGCCCCTTTGGGCCCTGCAAGGCCGCAGGGACAGAAGGGAAATGTTTCCAGTGACTTTTCCTGGATGTGAGGCGGATTTGCTGTGCCCTGCACTGACGGTCTGCTCCAGCTGCTCATTAAGGAATCCTGGCTTTTCCCTTTCCCAGCATCTCCTTTCAGCTGCTCAGAACTTCTGCCAAGCTGGAACTGCCTGGACAAGAATTTTCTGGGACAGATGTTGCTCTCCACCTGAGCTTTTGTGTAACGTGTCTGATAAAGGAGTCCAGTGGTTTTTCGGGAATGAGGAGTGGAGAGGAGAAAATAAACCTTGTTTGGCCAAATTAGAAAATGTTTTTGGAGTGCTCTAAAATGCGGAGACACCTGGACAGCTTTGGAAAATCTGGCTTTATTTCCTTGCTCACCTGGTCCCGTGGAAGGTGTCCCTGGATACGGCAGGGGTTGGGATGAGTTGGGCTTTCAGGTCCCCTCCACCCAACCCAACCCCGTTAGTCCCCAGCACTGGCAGGGCAATGATCGATTCAATGATCGATTCAATGATTCAATGATTAATTCAATGATTCAATGATTCAATGATTCAATGATTCAATGATTGATTCAATCATTGATTCAATCATTGATTCACTAATTCAATGATTTATTCAATGATTGATTAAATGATTCAATGATTGATTCAATGATTCAATGATTAATTCAATGATTGATTCAATGATTGATTCAATGATTCAATGATTAATTCAATGATCGATTCAATGATTGATTCAATGATTCAATGATTAATTCAATGATCGATTCAATGATTGATTCAATGATTCAATGATTAATTCAATGATCGATTCAATGATTGATTCAATGATTCAATGATTAATTCAATGATCGATTCAATGATTGATTCAATGATTCAATGATTAATTCAATGATTGATTCAATGATTGATTCAATGATTCAATGATTAATTCAATGATCGATTCAATGATTGATTCAATGATTCAATGATTAATTCAATGATTGATTCAATGATTGATTCAATGATTCAATGATCGATTCAATGATTGATTCAATGATTCAATGATTGATTCAATGATTGATTCAATGATTCAATGATTGATTCAATGATTGATTCAATGATTCAATGATTGATTCAATGATTCAATGATTGATTCAATGATTCAATGATTTATTCAATGATTGATTCAATGATTCAATGATTGATTCAATGATTCAATGATTGATTCAATGATTGATTCAATGATTCAATGATTGATTCAATGATTGATTCAATGATTCAATGATCGATTCAATGATTGATTCAATGATTCAATGATTGATTCAATGATTGATTCAATGATTCAATGATTGATTCAATGATTGATTCAATGATTCAATGACTGATTCAATGATTGATTCAATGATTCAATGATTGATTCAATGATTCAATGACTGATTCAATGATTGATTCAATGATTCAATGACTGATTCAATGGTTCAATGATTCAATGATTCAGCGGCTCAGCGGTTCAGCCGCAATGCGCAGCAGACACGGGGTGCTGGCACCGAGCACAGAAGGTTTGGACACCTCTGGGGAGCCACAGCCCAGCTCTGCCCTCACAGGGAGCAAAATCCCCAGCAGCCGATTCCGTGAGTCAGCTCCTCAGTGTCAGGTGGCTCCAGGGACTGGCCTGGCCCCTTTCCATGGAATTGGGAATGTATTCCCTGTTTTCCATGACTTTAACCATGACAAAGAGAAGGTGAAACCTGGCAGTCCTTAACAAACATTCCAGGCTGGAAATGGGAATGTATTCCCTGTTTTCCATGACAAAGAGAAGGTGAAACCTGGCAGTCCTTAACAAACATTCCAGGCTGGAAATGGAAATGTGTCCCCTCTTTTCCATGAATTTAACCATGACAAAGGAGAGATGAAACCTGGCAGTCCTTAACAAACATTGCAGGCTGGAAATGGGAATGTATTCCCTGTTTTCCATGACAAAGGAGAGGTGAAACCTGGCAGTCCCTGGCAAACACTCCAGGCATTTGAGGTGCAGCCCAGCATTCTGTGGAACACAGAGACAGCAAACGTCATCCATCAGCTCATTCCTGAGAGTGGGGGAGGCTGGAGTCACCGAGGAGAAAGTGTGGAATCACCTCCTCTGACAGCATTCCTCCTCCGAGCCCTGCTCCATGGGGAGGTCACAGCAGTGCCAGCCAAACGTGACCTCATTTCATCTCCTGCGAAACCGGCACGCGTCTTTGTCTTGGTTTGGAGGGACAGGTGTGTGCCAGGGAAAGCCGGAGCCTCCCTGGGAATGGAGAATGGAAACCCCCTTCCCTCCAAATTATAATTTTGCAATTAGGGGCTTTCAGGCAGAGATATAGGAAATAAGAGTAACAGTTCTTTACTAGGAATATTAAAAAAGGAAAATACAAGTGTAGTAGTACAAAAAATACAAGCAAGGAAGCCAACAAGGATCCTGGAAAAGCCCTGGCAGGGTCAGGGATCCGAGCTGGCACCCTGTGCTCAGGGTGCTGGGAGCAGCCCAGATAAATCCTCCTGCAGTAACAGCTGTGGTTCTGGGGAGTGGAGATGGTCCTGTGGGAAGTCCAGTGCTGGTGAGATGGGTCCGGTCTTCCTCCGGGGATCCAGTGGAAAACCCGGATCCCTCGTGTCCTTCAGTGCCAGTTTTTATCCAGCTGGGAGCAGCTGGCTCCTCCCCAGTGTGTGCAGCATCTCCCGGTGGGTGATGGAATGTGTCCTGGCACTGGTGGGCACTGATGGGCCGTTATCAGGAGATGTCCCCTGGAGGGTGGAGGGTGGTGACAGAGACAACAAACACGGCCCCACCTGGGTTTGATGGCTGGGACGTTATCAGGAGGCATCTGCACCCATTGCCCCTGGAGTTACAAGAGAAGGATGAAACATCTCCCAAAAAAACAGAATACACATTTCTAGGTTACATAATCCAAGACAATCTTCCTTGGGAATCGTCGAGCTTCCAGAGCTGCCTGGGCTTTGCAGCTTTTACCAGCGGTGTTTAAAGATGAAATCTAAAAATGGAGTGAAAAAAGAAGAAAATGCCACATGGAGGTTAAAATAGAAAATATTTAAATATTCTGTACCAGAAGCGGCCGTTTGAGAGCGAAGAGTAAATAGTCATGAGCATCTTCAGAGCCTGAGGACACAGGGATTATGCCTTGGACCAATCAGGAAATTCAGGGAATGGGTATTTCCTGAGAAATCAGCTTTATTTCTTCCATCGGGAAGAGAGGAAAGGAGAATTTCCACCAGCCAGCCACCGAGGAAGCAAAACTGATGTCGGTGTGTGCGTGGAGTCGAGGCAGGGCGGGACGGTCCCACGCTGCTCAGGGCTGCACTGGATGTTGAACATCATCCAGCCCCGTTCCCACCGAGATGTTCACCCCACAGTCCCCTCCAAAACACTTCCACACATCAATGAATTAAATCTCGCTGTGTTCCTCTGCATCAGGGCACCACAAAACCTTCCTGGGTTTGGCCCAGAGCAGCTGCGGATCCCCTGGATCCCCGGCAGTGCCCGAGGCCAGGTTGGACACTGGAGCTTGGAGCAGCCTGGGACACTGGAAGTGTCCCTGCCCACGGCAGGGGTGGGATGGGTTTAAGGTCCCTCCCCACCCAACCCATTCCCCATTCCAGGATTCCCTCCCAAAGCTCTCACGGGAGGTGTCTCCAGAGCCTCAGCCAGGACAATGCAGGGCTCTGGAGCACTCACCTGGATTCCCTCTGCAGAGGGGAGCAGGGATTGCAGGGAGGATGCTGAACCCCAGGCATGAGATAATCCTCATTTAATCAGCAGAGCCTGCCCTGCTGGGGAGGGCTGATCCCAGAAACCCGGGGTGAGCAGACAATTCCCTGGGAGCTGAAATCCCAGAAACTCGGGGTGAGCAGACATTTCAGTGGGAAGTGAAATCCCAGAAACCCGGGGTGAGCAGACATTTCCCTGGGAGCTGAAATCCCCAAAACCTGGGGTGAGCAGACATTTCCCTGGGAGCTGAAATCCCAGAAACTGAAATCCCCGTAGGAAAAGCTGCTGATTCCAGGTGGCCGCTCCCAGTGCTCCGATATACAACTGACCTGGCTGGACCTGTCCTGGATCCTGATTCTCCCACATGGGAAACAGGAAAAGCAGAAAACTCTCATGGCAGTGTGGATGTAGGCCTGAAATTAGGAATATATATGGAGTTAGTTTTTATCTTTTCTTCTGTTAGAGCCGGGATTAAGTGCTTCAGAGATGCAGTTTGTGTTTGGACTCAGGTGTTTATTAATTTTTATCTACGTTACAGTCTCACAAACTATGGATTCTGGCTAGAAAAATAGAAAATTGCTCTGTCTCTAACTCTTTAAAAGGTCTTTTGAGCACAAACTTTCAAATTATGAAACAACACCTGAATTGTTTTTACTTTCAACCCAATATCCAACCACCCATGGTTCTCAATGTGGATTTTTCTGCCCAATTACAAAATCCCACCCAGACCATGGAGGAGAAGGTGAAAAAGAAGGACTCAGCCTCTGCCCTAAATCCTCCATCCTGCTTTCTCTCTATTCCTGTATTCTAAACCCTTCAGCTCTGAGTTTTGCCCCCTGTGCTGTCACACACTTCTATCCAAACCCCACAGCCACAATCCCAGTGCTGTCACTCCATTTTGGGAGCTGTTCCATGGCCTCAGGTCAATGCAGTGTTTGCTGGGGGGTCAGTGCCTGTGAGCACAGAAACTCTGGAATTCCCAGTGCCCAGGGCTCCAGCAGACACAGAACCACAAGAACAGTGCAGAACAATAAGAACAGTGCAGAACAAGAGCAGTACAGCACAAGTCTGTGTTTTTGTGCTGTGCAGGGTTCCTCAGGCTGCAGCGAGCAGGACCTGAGCCGTTGGCACCTTTCGATTGTGTCGCCCTGAGCTGCGGCTGATGCTGCCATAAACCTCCAGGAACTCCTCCCGTTACTCAGACACGTTTGTGTCCAGCAGCCCCACAGCCCAGCCCCAGCTCCCAGCCCCTCCTGCTGCTCGGGGATGGGCAGGAGCTGAGGGATGGGGCAGTGCCTGGCTGGGATTCCCCGGAGAAGGAGCTGGGATGGAGCCAGAGCGTGGGAGACACACGACCCAGCGCTTCCAGAGGGTTTCCCAGTGAAAATAAAGCCTGTGCATGGCACAGAGGGACTGCCTAACCCAGATTCTGGGAATCACAGCAGCCAGGGCCGAGGGCGAGCGCTGCTCCGAGACCTGAAAGCAGAGAGCGTTAAAAAAAATTAAAAAAAATAGGAAATAAAATTCTTTTCTTTCTCTGCAGACCCAGCGATCTGGGGAGTCACCTTTGTGTTACCTGAGCACTTTGGGTGCACAGCTGCGACTGAATCCTCGTTTCTGGGTGGCTTTCCTGTCTGCGAGGGAGAGAAATGTTTGTTTTTCACAGAGAATCGTCCATTTGGTGATTTTTTTTTTCCAGGGCAGTGATTCAAAGGGCCAGCACTGAAAAAGGTGATCAAGCTTTAGACGCGTCTCCCCGCAGGAACACCGTTTTTTTGTTTTTATTTATCTACTGCCCCAGAATTCCTTGAAGCAGACTCAGCTCCTTCTCCTGTTTATTTTTAACTGTGAACTGGAGCAGGGAAGGAGAGATCAGTGTGAGCTGAGCCTGCGTCTGTCACCGCCGGCTGTCACATCCCCACAGACACCGCGTCCGTGCCCGCCTCGCACCCAGCAGCATCCCCAGGGATCGATCCCCGGGGATCACATCCCAGGGATCACATCCCCAGGGATCACATCCCAGGGATCACAGCCCCAGGGATCACATCCCAGGGATCACAGCCCCAGGGATCACATCCCCAGGGGTCACAGCCCCAGGGATCACATCACATCCCCGGGGATCGATCCCCGGGGATCACATCCCAGGGATCACAGCCCCAGGGATCACATCCCCAGGGGTCACAGCCCCAGGGATCACATCACATCCCCGGGGATCACATCCCCAGCAATCACATCCCAGGGATCACATCCCCAGGGATCACATCACATCCCAGGGATCACATCCCAGGGTTCACATCACATCCCAGGGATCACATCCCAGGGTTCACATCCCCAGGGATCACATCCCAGGGATCACATCCCCAGCAATCACATCCCAGGGATCACATCCCAGGGATCACATCCCAGGGATCACATTCCCAGGGATCACATCACAGCCCCAGGGATCACATCACATCCCCAGGGATCACATCACATCCCCGGGGATCACATCCCAGGGATCACATCCCAGGGATCACATCCCCAGGGGTCACAGCCCCAGGGATCACAGCCCCAGGGATCACATCCCAGGGATCACATCCCAGGGGTCACATCCCCAGGGATCACATCCCAGGGATCACATCCCCAGGGATCACAGCCCCAGGGATCACATCCCCAGGGATCACATCCCAGGGGTCACATCTCCAGGGATCACATCCCCAGGGATCACAGCCCCAGGGATCACAGCCCCAGGGATCACATCCCCAGGGATCACATCTCCAGGGATCACATCCCCAGGGATCACAGCCCCAGGGATCACAGCCCCAGGGATCACATCCCAGGGATCACAGCCCCTGGGATCACATCCCCGGGGATCACATCCCAGGGATCACATCACATCCCCAGGGATCACATCCCCGGGGATCACATCCCCAGGGATCACATCCCCAGGGATCACATCCCCAGGGGTCACATCCCAGGGATCACATCCCCAGGGATCACATCCCAGGGATCACATCCCCAGGGATCACATCCCAGGGATCACATCCCCAGGGATCACATCCCAGGGATCACATCCCAGGGATCACATCCCCAGGGATCACATCCCAGGGATCACATCCCCAGGGATCACATCCCAGGGATCACATCCCAGGGATCGATCCCCGGGGATCACATCCCAGGGATCACATCCCCAGGGATCACATCCCAGGGATCACATCCCCAGGGATCACATCCCAGGGATCACATCCCCAGGGATCACATCACATCCCAGGGATCACATCCCAGGGATCACATCCCCAGGGATCACAGCCCCAGGGATCACATCACATCCCAGGGATCACATCCCCGGGGATCACATACCCAGGGATCACATCCCAGGGGTCACATCCCCGGGGATCACATCCCCCAGGGATCACAGCCCCAGGGATCACATCCCTGTGGATCACATCTCCAGGGATCACATCCCCAGGGATCACATCCCCAGGGATCACATCCCAGGGATCACATCCCCAGGGATCACATCCCCGGGGATCACATCCCCAGGGATCACATCCCCAGGGATCACATCCCAGGGATCACATCCCCAGGGATCACATCCCCAGGGATCACATCCCCAGGGATCACATCCCAGGGATCACATCCCAGGGATCATATCCCCAGCGATCACATCCCCAGGGATCACATCCCCAGGGATCACATCCCAGGGATCACATCCCAGGGATCACAGCCCCAGGGATCACATCCCTCAGGGATCACATCCCCAGGGGTCACAGCCCCAGGGATCACATCCCCAGGGATCACATCCCCAGGGGTCACAGCCCCAGGGATCACATCCCCAGGGATCACATCCCCAGGGATCACAGCCCCAGGGATCACATCCCCCAGGGGTCACATCCCTCAGGGATCACAGCCCCAGGGATCACATCCCCCAGGGGTCACATCCCCAGGGAACACATCCCACCTTCCTCCTGTGATAGATATTTTGTGATAAACTCCTGTTCTATATGTTATAAACTATCAACTCTATCACAAGCAGAGGGTTTGCACCACGCCGTGGAAGCTCCCCTGTTTGCCAGGACTGATCTGCAGCCACAGAGACTCCAGACCACGGCAGGGCGAAGCCCCGATGAGCAGCCAGAAGGAATGGGCAAGCAGGAGATGTCCCATCCATCACGGAAGAGCCACCGGCCTCCTCCGGTGATGGACACACGATCCCGGTCCAGAAGAGGAGGACTCCGGGATGTCACCATCAGCATCCCAATGCCGACTTCTCGGAACCCCATTGAACCCCGTTCAGGCTCCACTCTGTGGGAAGGAGCACTCAGCACCAAGCGGCCAGAGAAAGAAAACACATGAATATGTATTGCAGATAGGAACTAACAATGAAACTGCCTCGGGGGAGAAAATCTGTATGAAACCTGCCCACTGGATCTAGGCGATCGTGAACGGGGAGAGCTGGTTCATTCGTGACCCTCTCTGCCTTCACCCAACTTCGATAACCCGGGGTGGAGGTTGTCCCTTTTATTGTGGCTATTTCAGATCGTTATTATTTTCAAAATGGCAAAATAAAATTACTTTATATTAAATTGGCTATTGATTTGTCCATAACACTCGGGGAAACGGTGCCACGGAGAGCTCAGGGAAGGAACATTCCAGCATCAACAGGCTCCAGCGCTGCTGCCAAATCAGCACCAGGGGTTCTAGCAGGACACTGCCCTGTGCTGGCAGCTCTTTGTGCTTCTGGCTAATTCTGTTTATTTGTCTTTATTTGTGTTTATTTGTGTTTATTTGTGTTTATTTGTGTCTATTTGTGTTTGTCGGGGGGGGGGGGTGGCAGGCCCCCAGCCCTGTCCATGTGGGACAACCCAGGATTCCCTCTGGATCCACCCAGCAGAGCTCAGGGCACAGAGCAAGGGGACAGCAGCATTTCCTTCTGATCCTGGAGGATTTCCTCAGGGCTTGGAGCTCCAGGGGTGCCCAGAGAGGAGAGAGGGCACCTGGGAGCAGCCCTGGTCCTGTGCCATGGGAGCTGGGAAGGGGCTGGAGAATTCCTGAGGGAGCTGGGAAAGGGGCTGGAGAATTCCTGAGGGAGCTGGGAAAGGGCTGGAGAATTCCTGAGGGAGCTGGGAAAGGCTGGAGAATTCCTGAGGGAGCTGGGAAAGGGCTGGAGAATTCCTGAGGGAGCTGGGAAGGGGCTGGAGAATTCCTGAGGGAGCTGGGAAAGGGGCTGGAGAATTCCTGAGGGAGCTGGGAAAGGGCTGGAGAATTCCTGAGCGAGCTGGGAAGGGGCTGGAGAATTCCTGAGGGAGCTGGGAAAGGGATGGAGAATTCCTGAGGGAGCTGGGAAAGGCTGGAGAATTCCTGAGGGAGCCGGGAAGGGGCTGGAGAATTCCTGAGGGAGCTGGGAAAGGGCTGGAGAATTCCTGAGGGAGCTGGGAAAGGGGCTGGAGAATTCCTGAGGGAGCTGGGAAAGGGGCTGGAGAATTCCTGAGGGAGCTGGGAAAGGGATGGAGAATTCCTGAGGGAGCTGGGAAAGGGCTGGAGAATTCCTGAGGGAGCTGGGAAGGGGCTGGAGAATTCCTGAGGGAGCTGGGAAGGGGCTGGAGAATTCCTGAGGGAGCTGGGAAGGGGCTGGAGAATTCCTGAGGGAGCTGGGAAAGGGATGGAGAATTCCTGAGGGAGCTGGGAAAGAGCTGGAGAATTCCTGAGGGAGCTGGGAAAGGGATGGAGAATTCCTGAGGGAGCTGGGAAGGGGCTGAGCCTGGAGAAAAGGAGGCTCAGTGGAACCTTGTGGCTCTGCACCAGTCCCTGACAGGAGGGGACAGCCGGGGGAATTTGGGATCTTATCCCAGGGAACAGGGACAGGTGGAGAGGGAACGGCCCCAGGCCAGCCTCAGGGTGGATTTTTGGGAATATTCCTCCCTGGAAAGGGCTGCCCAGCCTGGTGGAAACCCCATCCCTGGTGGGATTTCAGAGCCCTGTGCGTGTGCCACTTGGGGACACGATCGGTGGTGGCGGTGCTGGGGGACTCCACGGTCCTGGGGGATTTTTCCAGAGACGTTCCCATGATTCCAGCCCCAAGGTCCAGGCGGTGCTGAGGGTGTGAGCACAGCCGGAGGTGCTGGAACAGCCCAGGGACATCTCCTTGCTCCAGCCCCGCTGGGGTGGGGTCACACCCTGCGCCGGCTGCAGAGAGATCCGGCCGCGCTGCTCATCCCGTGCTACCTGGGGGGAAAAACTCACTCCCTCTGGCATTTGCACTTCTAAAAAACTCCCTCTGGCATTTGCACTTCGGGCTTTTCCCCCGTCCCCCAGGCCCGGGACATCCTGCTGCTCTCGTGGCCGAGCTCAGAGCAGATTTCGTGTGCGTTCAGCACCGCGGCAGCTCAGCGGAGTTCCGTGGATGTCCCTGCGCTCCCAGCCTTTAGAGTATCCCTGGGTTCTGTTAACGCAGTTAGCGCCAGAAAGAGGGGACTGCTCTCACCCCGCTCCCGGGCTCTGGAGCCGAGCCAGGGTCACAGCGCTGCAGCCACAAGGGTAAATCAGCGCTGGCTGCTCGGACCTGCCCTCGCCAGCAGCCCTTAAAAAGGAGGAGGAACCGACGGCACAGAGCCTGACGGGTTTGTTGCACCGAGAGCAGCGTTAATAAATCTTCCTGCCGCTCTGATTAATGACTCTGGAGAGCGTCTCTCCACGTTCCTGGAAGCTTTCCTGAAAAGGAGCAATGAGCTGGTCAAGGAAGCAAATAACTCTGACGAAGGAGAAGCTGTAGGATGAATTGGCTTCAGAGCGGTGCTGGGCCGGGGGTGTGATCCCTCCTCGTGATCAGAGGGAAAAGGAGCTGAGGGAGCCATGGGCACGGATGGGGTGGGGCTTGGAAAAGCACCAGGGGCTGCAGGGAGCATGGAATTAACTCTCAATGAAACCTCACTAATTAATGCAACATCCCGGGCCAGTTCACTGCGTGCACAAACACAGAATCCCAGAACTTTTAGTTGGAAAAGCCCTTCCGAGTCCATCGAGTCCGGTTCTTCTCCCAGCACCGCCACGGCCACCACTGCCCCGTGTCCCCAAGTGTCACACGCACAGGGCTCTGAAATCCCCCCAGGGGTGGGCACTCCAAACCTCCCTGGGCACTGAGCATCCTTCCCATGAGGAAATTCCTGCTGCTGTCCACCCTGAGCCGCTCCCTCTCCTCCTGTCCCTGTTCCCTGGGAGCAGATCCCAAATTCCCCCCGGCTGTCCCCTCCTGTCAGGGACTGGTGCAGAGCCACAAGGTCCCACTGAGCCTCCTTTTCTCCAGGCTCAGCCCCTTCTCAGCTCCCTCAGGAATTCTCCAGCCCTTTCCCAGCTCCCTCGGGAATTCTCCAGCCCTTTCCCAGCTCCCTTCCCTTCCATGGACACTCTCCAGCCCCTCCAGGGCTCTCCAGAGCTGCCCCAGCCCTGGAGGTGCCCCGGCCGTGCCAGCACCAGGGGACGGGCCCTGCCCTGGTCCTGCTGCCACCCCAGAGCTGGCACAGCCCAGGGGCCTCCAGTGGCCTCTTGCCCACCTGGGCACACCTGGGCACACCTGGGCACACCCGGGCACACCTGGGCTCCCGTCCAGCCGCTGTCACAGCGCCCCAGTGCTGTGTGGGGATGTTCTGAGCGTCCTGCAGGAGCTGGCACAGCCTCCTGGAGCCTCTGCAGGAACTCGCTGATCCTTCCCAGCGCCGAGCTCGGTTCCCAGTAATCCCCGTGGGCACTGGAAAACTGGGCGTGGGCACGGGGTGGCTGCCTGGGCAGGGAGGGGAGGCTGGGGACGGAGCAACCCGGAGGCTTCTCTGCTCCTGGGGTGAGGAAAGAGCTCCTCCCTGTCCCAGATCAGCTCCTGACCCCTGTCCCAGCTCCTGACCCCTGACCCCTGTCCCCACTCCTGTCCCCTGTCCCAGCCCCTGTCCCCACTCCTGACCCCTGTCCCCTGTCCCCACTCCTGTCCCCTGTCCCAGCTCCTGTGCCCTGTCCCAGCTCCTGACCCCTGTCCCAGCTCCTGTGCCCTGTCCCAGCTCCTGACCCCTGTCCCCTGTCCCCACTCCTGTCCCCTGTCCCCTCTCCCCACTCCTGTTCCCTGTCCCAGCCCCTGTCCCCTGTCCCAGCTCCTGACCCCTGTCCCCTGTCCCCACTCCTGTCCCCTGTCCCTCACAGGGAGTTGATTCCTGTGGTTCCTTAAAGAACACCTTGATCTGAATGCAGGGCTGGCGTTTGTGTGTCATCTGGGCCAGTGTCCCCACACACAGCTCAGTGTCCCCAACACAATGGTGTCACCCCAACACACACAACTCAGTGTCCCCAACACAATGGTGTCACCCCAACACACACAGCTCAGTGTCCCCAACACACACAGCTCAGTGTCCCCAACACACACAGCTCAGTGTCCCCAACACAACGGTGTCACCCCAACACACACAACTCAGTGTCCCCAACACAATGGTGTCACCCCAACACACACAGCTCAGTGTCCCCAACACACACAGCTCAGTGTCCCCACACACGTGTGTCACCCCAACACACACAGCTCAGTGTCCCCACACACAGCTCAGTGTCCCCACACACACAGCTCAGTGTCCCCACACACAGCTCAGTGTCCCCACACACACAGCTCAGTGTCCCCACACACAGCTCAGTGTCCCCAACACAACAGTGTCACCCCAACACACACAGCTCCATGTCCCCACACACCCCTCAGTGTCCCCACACACAGCTCAGTGTCCCCACACACAGCTCAGTGTCCCCACACACCTGTGTCACCCTGACACACCCTGTCCCCACACATCTCATTGTCCCCAGCCTAGCTCTGTCCCCCACACCTGTGCCATCCCTGCACCCCTGTGCCATCCCCACACCCCCGTGCCATCCCCACACCTCTGTGCCATCCCCACATTCCTGTGCCATCCCCACATTCCTGTGCCATCCCCACACCCCTCATTGTCCCCACACCCCTCATTGTCCCCACACATCTGTGCCATCCCCATATCCCTGTGCCATCCCCACATTCCTGTGCCATCCCCGCAGCCCTCATTGTCCCCACAGCCCTGTGCCATCCCCACAGCCCTGTGCCCCCCCTGCACACCTGTGCCACCCCACACCCCTCATTGTCCCCACACCCCTCATTGTCCCCACACCCCTCATTGTCCCCACACCTCTGTGCCATCCCCATATCCCTGTACCATTCCCACATTCCTGTGCCATCCGCACAGCTCTGTGCCACCCCACACCCCTCATTGTCCCCACACCCCTCATTGTCCCCACACCCCCGTGCCATCCCCACACCCCCGTGCCATCCCCACATCCCTCATTGTCCCCACACCCCTCATTGTCCCCACACCCCTGTGCCATCCCCACACCCCCGTGCCATCCCCACACCCCCGTGCCATCCCCACACCCCCGTGCCATCCCCACACCCCTCATTGTCCCCACACCCCCGTGCCATCCCCACATTCCTGTGCCATCCCCACACCCCTCATTGTCCCCACACCCCCGTGCCATCCCCACATTCCTGTGCCATCCCCACATTCCTGTGCCATCCCCACACCCCTCATTGTCCCCACACCCCTCATTGTCCCCACACCCCCGTGCCATCCCCACAGCCCTGTGCCATCCCCACAGCCCCGTGCCATCCCCACACCCCCGTGCCATCCCCACACCCCCGTGCCATCCCCACACCCCTCATTGTCCCCACACCCCCGTGCCATCCCCACACCCCCGTGCCACCCCGTCACTTCTGCCCTCCTCTCCTGGGAGCCCCCGGTTCCCCGTCAGGCTCTGGCTGCCCTGACGCTGCCCGGGCTGGGCGGGAGCGAGCAGGGGGAGCCCGGCAGGACCCTCAGCATCCCCCCGGGCACTGCGGTGCCCTGCAGCTCCTCAGGAGCCCAGCGATGCCCGGGGCTCCTTGGGCAGCTTCAGCTGAAAACGGAAAAAAATAAAGTTCACCGCTTTCGCTCCAGGCTTTTTTTTCTAAATAAAGCCGTCCAGTAACTTGGTTGAAAACGTGCTTTATTTAAAAATATGCACAGTTTGTTTAGAGGTGATTAAAAGCAGCGTGAGATAAATGAAGAAAGCCCTATTTGGGGCTCAGTGATTCATTTCATTCAAGCCGAAGGATGTGGAGACGTTTGCAGCTTCCCAGTCCCTGCATCAAGGCGCACAAGCTCTTGGGACGAAGAGGTGATTTCAGAAAGTGCCCTCCGGCTTTGTGCCTTTGTCAGAGCCAAACCCCGGTGCTCCGGGGGGGCCTGGCCCCAGCCCCTGCTCACCCCGAGTGCGGTTATTGCTCCTGGCCCTGCCTGCAGTGCGCAAAACCACGCCAAAAATACCGGGAATGGGGAGGGAGAGAATAGAAACCCCACTGCTGCTCCCAGCGCTGCCGGAATTAGCCACTGGAGACCCCTGGGCTGTGCCAGCTCTGGGGTGGCAGCAGCAGGACCAGGGCAGTGCCCGTCCCCTGTGCTGGCACTGGTGGGGCACCTCCAGGGCTGGGGCAGCTCTGGAGAGCCCTGGAGGGGCTGGAGAGTGTCCAGGGAAGGGAAGGGAGCTGGGAAAGGGCTGGAGAATTCCTGAGAGAGCTGGGAAGGGGCTGGAGAATTCTTGAGGGAGCTGGGAAAGGGCTGGAGAATTCCTGAGGGAGCTGGGAAGGGGCTGGAGAATTCCTGAGGGAGCTGGGAAAGGGCTGGAGAATTCCTGAGGGAGCTGGGAAGGGGCTGGAGAATTCCTGAGGGAGCTGGGAAGGGGCTGGAGAATTCCTGAGGGAGCTGGAAAGGGGCTGGAGAATTCCTGAGGGAGCTGGGAAGGGGCTGGAGAATTCCTGAGGGAGCTGGGAAGGGGCTGAGCCTGGAGAAAAGGAGGCTCAGTGGGACCTTGTGGCTCTGCACCAGTCCCTGACAGGAGGGGACAGCCGGGGGGAATTTGGGATCTGCTCCCAGGGAACAGGGACAGGAGGAGAGGGAACGGGCTGGGATTTGGTTATTTGGGGGCAGCAGGGATTATTTCTGGCTGTTGCCTGTTTTTAGGAGCGGTGCTTGCCCAAGCTGCTCTGCCATTCCTGCACTCGGTGCCATTCCAGAGCTGCAGGCAGCCGCCGCGTTTCAGGATTTTTTTTTTTTTTTTTTTTTTTTTTTTTACCCCAGATCAGCGGGTTTGGGGTAAAAAAGCAAGGATGGAGGAGTGGGAATCGGTGAATTCGAGGGGCAGGGAGAGCTGCGGTGGCCAGCCCGGAGGATGTGGAGATGCGCAGCAACCTGAAACCAGGAGGGAGAAAACCATCCGCCCTGACCCGCGCCGGGCTCGGGCTCTGAAATTCCAGCCTGGAGCCCGGTAATTAAAAACAAAAAGCTCCTTTCACAGAGCCTCGCGTGCTGCTGGAACCTGCTGGGGCTCCTGGCCGTGCCCGAGGGAATCCCTCCCTGGGGAAGGTCCCTGGAGCGTCCCGGGGCTGGCGGGCAGCGGAGGGGCCGAGAGCCCCGGCTGCGCCTCTCCGGGCTGCGTGCGGTGCCGCCGGAGCATCCTCTGCAGGCACCGGCAACCGCCACCGACGCCGGTTTCCATGGAAATGCCGAGCTCTGCCTTCTGCTGGAAGTTTTCCTGGAAGGGGAGATGGATGGAGCGATGGGAGCGGGAGAGGGAGGCCGAGGAGATGAGATCCACGCTGCCAGCCCGGGGATGGATGGGATTCGGGGCAGGAATTGTTCCTTGGGAGGGAGGGCAGGCCCTGGCACAGGAATTCCCAGATTTGCAGGATCCCTGGCAGTGCCAAGGCCAGGCTGGATGGGGCTGGAGCAGCCTGGGACAGTGGAGGTGTCCCTGCCATGGCAGGGGTGGCACTGGGGGGGATTTAATTCCCCTCCCAGCCCAAACCAGTCTGGGGTTCTCTGATCCAGTGCCCCATCCCTGCCCTCTGTGATCCCAGCTGGAATCGCTGCTGGGTCACCCCGGGAAATCCAGTGCCAGCCCCAGGAGCTCGGGACGCTGCTCCCTTCTCCATCCCCTGGCACGGGGAGCTCTGAAGGGCCCGGGCTCTGGGCTTGGCTTTGGTGTGGCTTTGGTGGGGGTGGCACAAAGGAGATGAGTCTGGGAGCTGGGAAGGGAATTCCTGGCTGGGTGCAGCACCCAAAGAGCAGCTGGGGAGCTGTGGGTGCTGCAGGACCCCTCGGGGTGCCCTGCCCTGCCCTGCCCTGCCCCTCGTGCCACGGCGGGAATCAGCAGCTCCTTCCAAATGCCCGATTCCATCTGCTCCGTCCCCTGCAGAGCAGAGCTGGGACACCAAGGGACACTGCTGATGCTGGGGGATGGAGCTCCTGGGGAGGTGGGAGCTGCTGGAATGGTGGGAGCTGCTGGGATGGTGGGAGCTGCTGGAACGGTGGGAGCTGCTGGGGAGGTGGTTGCTGCTGGGGAGGTGGGAGCTGCTGGAATGGTGGGAGCTGCTGGGATGGTGGGAGCTCCTGGGGAGGTGGGAGCTGCTGGGATGGTGGGAGCTGCTGGGATGGTGGGAGCTGCTGGGATGGTGGGAGCTGCTGGGGAGGTGGGAGCTGCTGGGATGGTGGGAGCTGCTGAGGAGGTGGGAACTGCTGGGATGGTGGGAGCTGCTGGAATGGTGGGAGCTGCTGGGATGATGGGAGCTGCTGGGAAGGTGGGAGCTGCTGGGATGGTGGGAGCTGCTGGGATGGTGGGAGCTGCTGGGGAGGTGGGAGCTGCTGGAACGATGGGAGCTGCTGGGGAAGTGGGAGCTGCTGGAATGGTGGGAGCTGCTGGAGTGGTGGGAGCTGCTGGAATGGTGGGAGCTGCTGGAATGGTGGGAGCTGCTGGGGAGGTGGGAGCTGCTGGGGAGGTGGGAGCTGCTGGGATGGTGGGAGCTGCTGGGATGGTGGGAGCTGCTGGAACGGTGGGAGCTGCTGGAATGGTGGGAGCTGCTGGAATGGTGGGAGCTGCTGGGATGGTGGGAGCTGCTGGGATGGTGGGAGCTGCTGGAATGGTGGGAGCTGCTGAGGAGGTGGGAGCTGCTGGGGAGGTGGGAGCTGCTGGAATGGTGGGAGCTGCTGGAATGGTGGGAGCTGCTGAGGAGGTGGGAGCTGCTGGGATGGTGGGAGCTGCTGGGATGGTGGGAGCTGCTGGGATGGTGGGAGCTGCTGGGGAAGTGGGAGCTGCTGGAATGGTGGGAGCTGCTGGGATGGTGGGAGCTGCTGGGGTTTCTCTCTTTCCTCAACGTCCCAGCTCAAAAACCACTCTGGAATTGCAGAAGCACCTTCTGGAATACTGAGGAGCAGTGGCTCGGAGCCGACAGAGCTCTTTCCTCGTGCACAGGAGACGCCTCGGAAGGACTCGGTGCCTCCGGCAGGGAATTCCCAGCTCTGCCCATGGGCACAGGGTGTTCTGCTGCCCCAGAGGAGGGGAACGAGCGGCCTGGCATCCAGCACACACCCATGGCTCGGAACCTGCAAGCGTGGAAACGCTGGGAACGCTCCAAAGGCACAGAAACAGGGATTTCTTCACCTGAAGCTTACATCATCTCCCGGCACAGGAAACGGAGAGCGTTCCAGAGGAATCGGTGGAAAATCCCCCGGGGAGCACGGGCTGCGGGACACGGGGTGCTGCGGAGCCGTGGAGACTGGGGCTTGGGGCACCCACCTGGAATTTTCACCTTTCCCCAGCTGCCTGCGGGCTCCGGGCTCGCAGCCCCGGGTTCGGCTGCCAAAGCAGCGTTGCCACGAACCAACCCTCAGCCCATCCCTTTGGAAAAATGAATTCCGATCTCGCAGCGGCGCTGCCCGCCTCTGCCCTTGCCCCTGCCTGGGGCTCGCGTTTCGGGGGGAAAAGCTGTTCCCAGACCATTCCCCCGTCCCTCTCTGACCTGTGGCAGGGCAAGGAGGGAGGAAGAGGATGATCCTCCTCCTTCCCGTGGCAGCTTCTCCCTTAAACACGGCTGGGAGCCCCGGGAGCGTCCAAGCCCCTGCCAAAAGCTGCCAGGGCGCAGGGCAGAGCCGAACCGAGCCCGCAGAGCTGAGAACCAGGGGAGGAACCAGACCAGGCTGGGAGCTGAGGCTGTGTTCCCGTGCTGGAACCCCACAGGAGCACGGGAGCCGGGGGGGAGGGAGGCTGCTGGGCCAGCACAGTGGGTTGGTGGCAGCGTGGCAGGGCAGAGGTGACCCTGGCAGCCTGCTGGCCCCAGTGAGGGGGATCAGAGGGGTGGAGCAGCGAGGGGATCACCAGGCAGGAGCCTCGGGTGGGCAGGAGCCTGGTGGTGATGGCAGGGGCCTGGTGGCAGTGTGACAGGGCCCTGGTGGCAGTGTGGCAGGGCCCTGGTGGCAGTGTGGCAGGACTTTGGTGATGGACAGGACCCTGGTGATGGACAGGACCCTGGTGGCAGTGTGGCAGGGCCCTGGTGGCACTGGGCAGGACCCTGGTGGTGCTGGGCAGGACCCTGGTGGCACTGGGCAGGACTCTGGTGATGGACAGGACCCTGGTGGCGCTGGGCAGGGCCCTGGTGGCAGTGTGGCAGGACCCTGGTGGCAGTGTGGCAGGACCCTGGTGGCAGTGTGGCAGGACTTTGGTGATGGACAGGACCCTGGTGGCAGTGGGCAGGACCCTGGTGGCACAGGGCAGGACCCTGGTGGCACTGGGCAGGACCCTGGTGGCAGTGGGCAGGACCCTGGTGGCAGTGTGGCAGGACCCTGGTGGCACTGGGAAGGACTCTGGTGGCAGTGGGCAGGACCCTGGTGGCAGTGTGGCAGGACCCTGGTGGCACTGGGCAGGGCCCTGGTGGCAGTGTGGCAGGGCCCTGGTGGCAGTGTGGCAGGGCCCTGGTGGCACTGGACAGGACTCTGGTGATGGACAGGACCCTGGTGGCAGTGTGGCAGGACTTTGGTGTTGGACAGGACCCTGGTGGCACTGGGCAGGGCCCTGGTGGCAGTGTGGCAGGACTCTGGTGATGGACAGGACCCTGGTGGCACTGGACAGGACCCTGGTGGCACTGGGCAGGGCCCTGGTGGCACTGGGCAGGGCCCTGATGGCAGTGTGGCAGGACCCTGGTGGCAGTGTGGCAGGACCCTGGTGGCAGTGTGGCAGGACTTTGGTGATGGACAGGACCCTGGTGGCAGTGGGCAGGACCCTGGTGGCACAGGGCAGGACCCTGGTGGCACTGGGCAGGACCCTGGTGGCAGTGGGCAGGACCCTGGTGGCACTGGGCAGGGCCCTGGTGGCACTGGGCAGGGCCCTGGTGGCACTGGGCAGGACCCTGGTGGCTCTGTGGCAGGACCCTGGTGGCACAGGGCAGGACCCTGGTGGCACTGTGGCAGGACCCTGGTGGCACTGGACAGGACTCTGGTGGCACAGGGCAGGACTCTGGTGGCACAGGGCAGGACCCTGGTGGCTCTGTGGCAGGACCCTGGTGGCACTGGGCAGGGCCCTGGTGGCACTGGGCAGGACCCTGGTGGCACAGGGCAGGACCCTGGTGGCAGTGTGGCAGGGCCCTGGTGGCACAGGGCAGGGCCCTGGTGGCACAGGGCAGGACCCTGGTGGCAGTGTGGCAGGACCCTGGTGGCACAGGGCAGGACACTGGTGGCTCTGTGGCAGGACCCTGGTGGCTCTGTGGCAGCAGCCCAGGCGGGCAGCACCGCTGCAGGTGTCTGGGACCGGGGCAGCCCCGGGCTCACAGCCCATGGAATGACCGCAGCCACCTCGGCCCCACAGAGCCCAGGGACACCCCCACAGAGCCCAGGGACACCCCCACAGAGCCCAGGGACACCCCCACAGCACTGGGGCACCTCCAGCCCCTGCCCCGGGGCTGTTCCGGGCCCCAGGGAGCTCCCGGTTCACCGAGGAGCCCAAAGCCCCGAGCCCGGCTGGCGCTTGGCTGGGAGCTGCCCCAGGGGCTCCCGGGAGCTCTGAGACCCCGGGGCTCCGGGCACCCTGCGCAAAGGCTCCTGCAGCACCCCGGGGACCGGGGCCAGGGACGGACCCCAAACACCCAAACGTGGTGCCAGAGCCACCCCGGCCCCCCGCGCCGCGCGAGCTGGACGCGGCGCGGATTTTCCTCCCCGATCCCCGTGACGACGCGGTTCCCCCCAGGAAGGCAATCCCGCCTCCTCGGCAGGCAGGAGCCCCTTCTGGCACGGGAGATGCGGTGCCAGCGCCCGGGCCAGGGCCTGGCTTCGGCCCCGGTCACGTTTTCTGTTACCTCATGCGTGGTGTCACCTCCACAGCCGCTGCCGCCCGTCCTGGGGCATCGCTGAACTGCTGCGGGCTTTGCCACGTTGTGGTGGTTTCAGGGAGCAGGGTTTTCCTGGGGAAAAACAAACCGCGCTTGCCCTCCCCCCTGCACCCAACAGACGATTGGGGATACACAGTCACCCCATGACACACGTGGAAACACGACAGAAAATGCTTTTGAACAGAATTCTCTGTTTATATCAGGCTTAAAGCATGGAAGCATTCGGCCAGGGGAGTGGGGACGTTAGACAGGACCTTTGCAGCCAGGGCAGCTGGAGGTTTATGAACCACACGGTGATGGCTGATTTGGGTTTTCTCACCTGGGGAGCTGAACCGTTGCCAGGATCAGCTGTGAGCATGAGCGGGGTTTGTGAGAGCGGCCCCTGAGCCGTGGCTGTGGCAGGGAGCCTCCCGTGGCACTGTGCCAAAGGAGGGACAGGATTTGCCATGGCTGGGGAGAAGGGAGCTGTCCCAGGGTGTGCATGGCACAGAGCCAGATTCCACTGGGGATTGGGATCCTGCACATCCCACAGCCTGGCATCCTGCTGGGCACAGACCCAGATTCCAGCAGGGATTTGGGATCCTGCACATCCCACAGCCTGGCATCCTGATGGGCACAGACCAAGATTCCAGCAGGGATTTGGGATCCTGCACATCCCACAGCCTGACATCCTGCTGGGCACAGCGGGCACAGAACCAGATTCCACTGGGGATTGGGGATCCTGCACATCCTACAGCACAGATCCAGATTCCAGCAGGGATTTGGGATCCTGCACATCCCACAGCCTGGCATCCTGCTGGGCACAGACCCAGATTCCACCGGGGACTGGGGATCCTGCACATCCCACAGCCTGGCATCCTGCTGGGCACAGCCTGACACAGCTGAGTAAGATCACCGGGCCTGCTGGGTGCAGTGATGCAGCCAAGGAGAGGTGCAGGAGAGCTCCAGGAGCCCCAGCTCCATCCCCTGGTTGGATCCCAGCAGCATCCAGCACATCCCTCACGGCAGCTGGGTTTGTGGTCGGTGACCACAGGGGAATATCTCAAACCTGCTCACCATCCTGGTGCCCATCATGTCCCGAAGCTCCACATTCCAGGGTCGCTGGGCGCTGCAGGGTGAAGTTTTGCCCTTGATTTACTGAAACCCACGGTGTGGTCCCTGCCCCGGGCTCCCCTCACCTCCCGTGAGGAGATGAAAGGGGAATAACGGGATACCGCTGAACATTTCCGCACTCTGATCATCGCCTGCCTCTCTCCATCCCCTCTTTTATTTCCAGCCTGACCCTCAGGGCTCATTCCGCGGCTCTCCCCGAGCGCCCAGGGCGGTTCGCTGCCTCCTCGCCCCTGTGCCAGGGCTCTGGGTGCGTTTGCAGCGGCAGCAGCTTCCCTCGGAGAGGGGAGGTGCTGCGAGACACAAATCCCCGGGATGTGCCCAAGGTGACGCCGTGACTCATCCCGGAGCCAGGAATAGCTCGGGAGCGGGGCCCTTCACCCTCTGGCACGGCCCTGGGCACGGGGGCACGGCCCCGGCACATCTGGAGCGCACATCTGGCCTTCCAGCGGCGGCTGGGAGCGCAGGGGGCCGGGAAAACAGGAGAGGGAGAGCAGGGAGAGCCCCCTCCTCTCCCGCCGCTCCTCCGCATCCTCAGCCCCCTCCTGCTCGCCGAGGTCACCTGCTGAGCTGCTTTGTGCCCGCAACAGCGGGTTTACACCCCAAACCTTTGCAGGAGCACCCCTTTAGCGGCTTTGCAGCCCAAACGCCCCGAGCAGACCTTGCCCTGCCCACCTAACCCGCTCCCGGGAGCGCCCCTGCCTGCCCGGGATCCGCTCCAGAGCGGCGCTGGAGACCTGGAAATCTCCGAACAGCCCGGCGGGGTCAGCAGCGCGGCCCGGCTGGGGCTGGGGAGCCGGGAGGATGCTCGGGGATGGAAGCGCTGCCGGGATCCCTCCCGATGCCCAAAGCCCTCCCCCCGGGAAGGTGCGGGGGTTTGCGGGGTGCATCTGCCTTCCCCGGCCCCGCTCCGAGCCGCCAGCCCGGCTGGGAGCCCGGAGCTGGGGTGGCTGAGGGCTGGAGGGAGGGAGGGAGCTGCGGACAGCCTTTGCCGGCTCCCCCTGGCCGCTCGCTCTGTCGCAGGAGGAGCCGGCATCCACCTCCCGCTCCGCATCCAACAGCCGCCAAATGCCC
The DNA here is from genome assembly GCF_015227805.2 of Hirundo rustica. Lineage (NCBI taxonomy): Eukaryota > Metazoa > Chordata > Aves > Passeriformes > Hirundinidae > Hirundo > Hirundo rustica. The sequence continues at coordinate 1,019,041 of NC_053454.1, read as the reverse complement.
GCAGAAAGGATCGCCAAATCCGGCCGGGAACGGAGGGAAGGGGAGGGAGGGGGGAGAAGAGCAAACCCGGCGCCTTTGGCGCTTCTGGAAGGAACAAGAGAGACAAAAAAGCATTCACGGTGGGGAGGAGGGAAAAAAATAAAATAGCACGGGGCGAAGGGGAGCGTGGGGAGATGCAAATCCGGGAGAGCAGAGCCCGCGGTGGGACAGGAGCCAAGGCTGCGGAGCGAGGGCCGGAGCCGCGGGGATGCCCCGCAGCCTCCCAAAAAACCGGCCCCGGGGAGAGCAAAAGCTGCGAGCGAGGCCGCTCCCTGCACACCTGGGGCTGGCACACGCGTGTGCGCACCCGTGCGGGGCCGGGGCTGCGGGAGGCGATGCTGGGCGCGCACGCAGGCAGAGCGGCAGAGATTTGTTAAAAATATCGCGATTGTTAGTTAAAAAAGAGAGAAGGGGGGGGGGGGGGGGGGGGGGGGGGGAGGGGGGAGAAAAATGAAAAACAGAGGGAGAGAAAAGGGGGAGGGGAGGAGGGAAGGGGGAGGGAAGGGGCAGCGCGTCACGGGAGAGATTTCCTTATTGGGACTCCCTAGCCTACATCCTGAGTCCATATATGGGCATTTACGTCACGGCAGCCTCACTGGGGACTCCAGAAATGGCTGCGGCGGAAGGTCGGAGCAGCCCCGCTCCCGCTATAAAGGGGGCGGCGGGGAGGGAGCTCCGGGTGTCCGCTCGGGCTGCGCCGCCGCCGGGCCCTGCCTGCCCCCCCCTCCCCGCCCTGCCCCCGCAGCACCCCGGGGACCCCCGCCCCGGCTCCCCCTGCATCGCCCCGAGCACCCCCGAGCGTCACCTGCAGGGTCCCCGGCACCGCCCCGAGCGTCCCTCGGGTCACCCCGAGCGTGGCCCCGGCTGATCGCTGAGCGTCCCCGGCATCGCTGCGGGCGCCCCGAGCGCCGCCCGCTCCTCCCGGGCTCGCCCCGAGCATCCCCGGGCTCGCCTGCGGCAGCTCCCTGCCGGCCCCTGAGCATCCAGCGGCTCTCCCCGGGCTCTCCCCGGCCGGTGCCCAGCTCCCCCCGGCTCTCCCCGGCCGCTCCCGGCCCGCCCCACCCCGCGCTCCGGCCGCGTCTCCAGGGAAGATGCTCAACGTTATGGATTTCTCCTGCCCGGATCCGCTTTACTCCAAGTACGAGGAGAGCTGCGAGATGAAAAGCGGAGACCTGCAGGGCTTGGGGCAGCCCGAGCAGCAACTTCTGGCAGAGGCCGATTTCCTCGGAGGTAAGGGCGGGGATGAGGGACCCCGCCGGGAGCGATCGCAGCACGCAGGAGCCGGGAACCTTCCCCTCCTCCGCCCCCAGCCCCGGGCTGGGCGCTCAAGAGCCCCCCGCTAGCGCAGGGCGGGGGTCCCCAGGGTCCCGCTGCGGGAGGGGGATGAGCCCCGGGGCTCCCGGTGCGGTGTCAGGGACGGAGACCTGGCGGTGACGCCGCAGCCTCCCGCCGCTGCCCGCATCCCTCCCCCGGCCCCGAATCCCCGCAGCCCTCTCAGCGCCGTCTCCTCTGTTTCCAGGTGAGCTGCTGGGCGCCCCCGGCAGCGGCGGGGCCGTGGATTGCTCCCTGCTGGGCAGCCAGCCCTCCCCTTCCCTCAGCTACACCGGCAGCTTCTTCATCAAGGCGGTACCGGAGCACCCGCAGGACCAGGAGTCCCTCTTCAACCTGATGTCGGGCATCCTGGGCATCTCCCCCTTCGCCTCCTCCGAGGGCCACCAGCGGCACCTGGACGCTCTTTACCCGTGCGCCGAGGCGGCTCAGAGCCAGCTGGAGCTCTTCCCGTCGTGCCAGCCCGAGATGAGCGGCTCCGGCGCCTTCCCCGAGCCGGGCTACGGCGCCTTCCCCGCGGCCGAGGGCGCTCAGCCGCTGCCGGCGCAGCCCGCGCTGGCAAACGCCTCCCAGTGCTTCTTCCAGCCCAAGCTCCTGGACGGCAAGCAGGACGCCAAGCTGCCGCCCGGCTCCCCGCCGCTGGACAAGTTCAAGGCCCCGTGCGCGCAGTGGGAGCCCGTGTCCCAGCAGCACCAGGCCTACCTGCCCGCCGCCTTCCGCTCCCCCGAGGGCTTCGCGCCCGCCGACGGCGCCCAGGGGCTCTTCCACCCGCTGCCCTCCAAGATGGAGAGCGTCCTGCCCGCGGGCTGCCAGCCGGAGCTGGGCGGCCTGGCCGAGGACGCCGCCTGCTTTGGAGCCCACCTGGGCTTCGGCTGCGAGCCCCAAAGCTTCGCGGCCCGCGGGGGCTTCGCCGACGCCAAGCTCCACGACGTCCCCGCGCCCTTAATGCCGGACTTCGACGCCTCCTTGGCGCAGGCCGAGGTGCTGCCGGGCCTGATGAGCTCCGCCGAGCTCCTGCACCCTCACCCCTCTCCTTCCGTGCCCCCCGCGGACTTTCTGGGCCGCCCCGCGTCCTCCTCGCTGCCGTCGCTGCTGCCCGCCGACCCTCCGGCGCTGGCCGAGCCCAAGAAGAAGGCGCGCCGGAGCAAGTGCTCCTCCAAGTGCTTCTGCCCCAAGCCCCACGAGAAGGCGTTCGCCTGCCCGGTGGAGAACTGCGTCCGCAGCTTCGCCCGCTCCGACGAGCTCAACCGGCACCTGCGCATCCACACGGGCCACAAGCCCTTCCAGTGCCGCATCTGCCTGCGCAACTTCAGCCGCAGCGACCACCTCACCACCCACATCCGCACCCACACGGGCGAGAAGCCCTTCTCCTGCGACACCTGCGGCCGCCGCTTCGCCCGCAGCGACGAGAAGAAGCGCCACAGCAAAGTGCACCTCAAGCAGAAAGCCCGGACCGAGGAGAAGCTCAAGGGCTTGGGGTTCTTCTCCGTGGGGCTCTCCTTCGGGACACTCTGAGGCTCCCGCCTGAGCGCGGCTGGCGGCGTTTCCCGAGGTCCCCCCGAGCGTCTCGCGGGAGAGCCGGGGTGGGAATTCCCTCCTGGGTGGCTCCGGAGAGGAGAGGCGGCGGAGGAGCCCAGCCGGGCCCCGCAGAGCCCCGCGGGAGGAGAGGCGATGCCGCGGGGCCGGAGCGCTCCCTGCGGGGACGGCGTGCGGCTCGGCCGGCAGCCCGGAGCCGTCCCCGAACCGCGGGGACCGAGACGTTTATCGCTCCCGTTCCGAGGAGGGGAGAGCAAACCCGCGTACAGACAGAAGTCACCACCCAGGTGGGTTTTTTGGACGCCCCGGGGCTGTGATTTCCCGAGCCAGCGCTTCGCGGGATGCCCCTGGCTGGAGATTTCCAGGCCGGCACGGTCGGGGCCGCGGCTGCTCCGGTCCTTTCTCCCCAGGGAGAGAGACGCAAACCGGGCTCTGGCAACCGGTGCTACCAGGCCCTTGGGAAAGGTGATTTCAATATTATTATTATCATCATCATCATCATTCTGTTTGTAAAAAGAAAAGGCCTCTATCAGGAATATTTCAAATTTGTGTCTATTTTTCTAATTAAAGATCCGAGCTGATCCAAGCCCTCGCTGAGGTCGCTCTCTTGTCTTTCCATCCTCTGTTTCCGCTGGGGTTTTGACCTCTGCTGCTGCATTGTGGGAGAAAGAAAAGGTGGTTCCATAATTAGCAGGGAGAAGAAATCCGTCGGAGCAGCGGGGAGGTTGGTGACACCTCCTGAGCACCCCCAGGCCCCGGGTGGGGGGTGGTCCCGTCCCGGGGGCAGGGTTTGACCCTGGGGCACAGCAGGGATCTCCCAACAAACGCAGCACTCTGGGTTTGATCTGATGGCTCCTGGAGGAACCTTCCCCTCTCCTGTGCTGACCCCAAAGCCCAGCCCAGAGGCCCCATTCCAGGATCCTGGCGGGATGTGGGTGTCCCACAGGGCCTTGGCTTCACCCTCAGGAAATGGGGTGAGGTCCCCATTCCCCATTTCCAGCCTGGCTCAGCCCTGGGATTGGAGAGATCCAGGGACCACTGGGGGTGGAGAGATCCAAGGACCCCCAGGGCTGGAGAGATCCAGGGACCCCCGGGATTGGAGAGATCCAGGGACCCCTGGGATTGGAGAGATCCAGGGACCCCCAGGATTGGAGAGATCCAGGGACCCCTGGGATTGGAGAGATCCAGGGACCCCCGGGATTGGAGAGATCCAGGGACCCCCAGGGCTGGAGAGATCCAGGGAGCCCCGGGATTGGGGAGATCCAGGGACCCCCGGGATTGGAGAGATCCAGGGAGCCCCAGGGCTGGAGAGATCCAGGGACCCCTGGGATTGGAGAGATCCAGGGACCCCCAGGGCTGGAGAGATCCAGGGACCCCTGGGATTGGAGAGATCCAGGGACCACTGGGGGTGGAGAGATCCAAGGACCCCCAGGGCTGGAGAGATCCAGGGACCCCCGGGATTGGAGAGATCCAGGGACCCCCGGGATTGGAGAGATCCAGGGACCCCCAGGATTGGAGAGATCCAGGGACCCCTGGGATTGGAGAGATCCAGGGACCCCCGGGATTGGAGAGATCCAGGGACCCCCAGGGCTGGAGAGATCCAGGGAGCCCCGGGATTGGGGAGATCCAGGGACCCCCGGGATTGGAGAGATCCAGGGAGCCCCAGGGCTGGAGAGATCCAGGGACCCCTGGGATTGGAGAGATCCAGGGACCCCCAGGGCTGGAGAGATCCAGGGACCCCTGGGATTGGAGAGATCCAGGGAGCCCCAGGGCTGGAGAGATCCAGGGAGCCCCGGGATTGGGGAGATCCAGGGACCCCCGGGATTGGAGAGATCCAGGGACCCCTGGGATTGGAGAGATCCAGGGACCCTCGGGATTGGAGAGATCCAGGGAGCCCCAGGGCTGGGGAGATCCAGGGAGCCCCAGGGCTGGAGAGATCCCGGGACCCCCGGGATTGGAGAGATCCAGGTGCACCCCCAGGGCTGGAGAGATCCAGGGACCCCCAGGGCTGGGGAGATCCAGGGACCCTCGGGATTGGAGAGATCCAAGGACCCCCAGGGATGGAGAGATCCAGGGACCCCTGGGATTGGAGAGATCCAGGGACCCCCAGGGCTGGAGAGATCCGGGCACCCCCAGGGCTGGAGAGATCCAGGGACCCCCGGGGCTGGGGAGATCCCAGCACCCCCAGGATTGGGGAGATCCAGGGACCCCCAGGGCTGGAGAGATCCAGGCACCCCCGGGATTGGGGAGATCCAGGGAGCCCCGGGATTGGGGAGATCCAGGGACCCCCGGGATTGGGGAGATCCAGGGACCCCCAGGGCTGGAGAGATCCAGGGACCCCCGGGATTGGAGAGATCCAGGGACCCCCGGGATTGGGGAGATCCAGGGACCCCCGGGATTGGAGAGATCCCGGGACCCCCAGGCACCCCCAGGCAGGCAGGGTGGGGCCCCCTGCACGGAGGGAAGCTGTTCACTCCCCCCTTGGGGGATTTTCGGTGGTAGAGGGACGCTGGTTCCCCTCTCCGAGAATGGTCTGGGCGGCTCAGGAGACGCTGCTGCAGCCAGGAATGTCCCTCCCATGGAGGAACCTCCCTCCTCTGCTGGTTAAGAATCAGTTAAAATCACGAAATGCCCAAATCTCGTTCCTTCCAGTGGGAGGTGCTCGGCTGGGGCTCGCGGAGCTTCGGTCTCCGTGAATCAGGAGATTCCTGCCTGTGGGAATGGAGGCGCCACGGCCAGGCCCATCCTCATCCGTGCCCAGCCTTTGCTTCCGGAGGGGGCAAACTGAGGCAGGGAGCAGGCACAGCTGCAGCCTGCTCTTCCCTTTCCTGATGGATTTTGTCCCCTCCAGCAGCCCTGGAGAGGGGGGATCTGCCCCCCAGTCATATTATGGAGAGAGAGGGGAAACCCTGTTTTATTCCCTCATGCCCCTCAGCCCCTTGTCAGCAAATGGACTGGAGCATTCCGGGGCTAAACACCAGCAATCCCAACAGAATCCCAGTTATCCCAGCAGAATCCAGTGTCCCAGCAATCCCAGCAGAATCCCAGTAATCCCAGCAGAGCCCAGTGTCCCAGCAATCCTAGTAGAATCCAGTGTCCCAGTTATCCCAGCAGAATCCCAGTAATCCCAGCAGAGTCCAGAGTCCCAGTAATCCCAGCAATCCCAGCAGAATCCCAGTAATCCCAGCAGAGCCCAGTGTCCCAGTTATCCCAGCAGAATCCCAGCAATCCCAGCAGAGTCCAGTGTCCCAGCAATCCCAGCAGAGTCCAGTGTCCCAGCAATCCCAGCAGAGTCCAATGTCCCAGTAATCCCAGCAGAGCCTGGTGTCCCAGTAATCCCAGCAGAATCCCAGCAATCCCAGCAGAGTCTGGCGTCCCAGTAATCCCAGCAGAGCCCTGTGTCCCAGCAATCCCAGCAGAATCCCGTGTCCCAGCAATCCTAGTAGAATCCAGTGTCTCAGTTATCCCAGCAGAATCCCAGTAATCCCAGCAGAGCCCCGTGTCCCAGCAATCCCAGCAGAGTCCAATGTCCCAGTAAACCCAGCAGAGCCTGGTGTCCCAGTAATCCCAGCAGAATCCCAGTAATCCCAGCAATCCCAGCAGAATCCCAGTAATCCCAGCAGAGTCTGGCGTCCCAGCAATCCCAGCAGAGCCCTGTGTCCCAGCAATCCTAGTAGAATCCAGTGTCCCAGTTATCCCAGCAGAATCCCAGCAATCCCAGCAGAGCCCAGTGTTCCAGTTATCCCATCAGAGTCCAGAATCCCAGCTATCCCAGCAGAATCCAGTGTCCCAGCAATCCCAGCAGAACCCCAGCAATCCCAGCAGAATCCCAGTAATCCCAGCAGAGCCCAGTGTCCCAGTTATCCCAGCAGAATCCAGTGTCCCAGCAATCCCAGCAGAATCCCAGCAATCCCAGCAGAGTCTGGCGTCCCAGTAATCCCAGCAGAGCCCGGTGTCCCAGCAATCCCAGTAGAATCCCAGTAATCCCAGCAGAGCCCTGTGTCCCAGCAATCCCAGCAGAGCCCGGTGTCCCAGCAATCCCAGCAGAGCCCAATGTCCCAGTAATCCCAGCAGAGTCCAGAGTCCCAGTAATCCCAGCAATCCCAGCAGAATCCCAGCAATCCCAGCAGAGTCCCAGCAATCCCAGCAGAATCCGAGCTTTCGCGGGGTGTGGGGACCCTGTGGAGCTGGGCAGGGGATGGGGGGTTGGTAGCAGGGATGGGATGTGGGAAGGGGGCAGAAGGAAATCCCAAATTTCCCCTCAGGTGTGTCCCTGAAGTCTCACGCCCCCATAGCCCCCAGGGGTGCTCGTGACCCTCGGGTGAACCCTCCCGGTGTGTGGGAGCCTGAATCGGAGCCAGGACCACTCCAAGGGGTGCAGATGAGCCCGGGAGCCCGGGAAAACCTTTTCTGAGGAGACACAGCGCAGCTTTTCTGGCTGGAAGGGGGCTCAGGGGTGCTCTGGGAAGGGGCTGGCTCGGGGCCCTCTCCGGGGGTGTCAGATCCCGCCGGGCACAGAGCCGAGCTCTCCCCGCGCCGCTGGCCATGAAAGATGCACGAGGCCTCGATGAACGCTCCCCAGGGATCATCGATAACGCAGGAGGAGCCTGGAAGCTCTGCGCAGGCACCGCTCCAGCCCTGGCACCCCGCTCCTCCCGCCAGCGCTGCCAGGGACCAGGGAGGGCTGGGACACACCCTGCAGTGACCGCGGTGACACCGCAGTGACTCCACGGTGACCCCACAGTGACCACAGTGACCACAGTGACCCCACAGTGACCCCGCAGTGACCCTGCAGTGACCACGGTGACCCCGCAGTGACCCTACAGACACCCCACAGTGACCCCACAGTGACCCCACAGTGACCCCACGGTGACACTGCAGTGACCCTGCAGTGACCCCGCAGTGACCCCACAGTGACCCTGCAGTGACCCTGCAGTGACCCCACAGTGACCCCGCAGTGACCCCACGGTGACACTGCAGTGACCACAGTGACCCCACAGTGACCCCACAGTGACCCCACAGTGACCACAGTGACCCTGCAGTGACCCTGCAGTGACCCCGCAGTGACCCCACGGTGACACTGCAGTGACCCCATGGTGACACTGCAGTGACCACAGTGACCACAGTGACCCCACAGTGACCCCGCAGTGACCCCACAGTGACCCCACAGTGACCCCACAGTGACCCCACAGTGACCCTGCAGTGACCCCGCAGTGACCCCACGGTGACACTGCAGTGACCACAGTGACCACAGTGACCCCACAGAGACCCTGCAGTGACCCCACAGTGACCCCACAGAGACCCTGCAGTGACCCTGCAGTGACCCCGCAGTGACCCCACAGTGACCCCACAGACACCCCACAGTGAGCACAGTGACCCTACAGTGACCTCACAGTGACCCCACAGTGACCCTGCAGTGACCCCACAGTGACCCCACAGACACCCTACAGTGATCCCAAAGTGACCCCACAGTGACCCCGCAGTGACCCCGCAGTGACCCCACAGTGACCCCACAGTGACACCGCAGTGACCCCTCAGTGACCCCTCAGTGACCCCACGGTGACACCACAGTGACCCCACAGTGCCCCCACAGACACCCCCAAACCACCCCACAGCCTGTGGGGCAGCTGCCCCTGGCCAAGCAGGGGCTGGGCACAGGTGCACGAGGGCGGCAGCGGTGGCACCCCAAATCCCAGGGGATGGGGACACCCCTGACCCCGTGCCACAGCACCCGGGGGTGCTGCCACCCGCCCGCGCCCACCCTGGGAGAGGAAAGCACAGCAGGGTGGGAGCCCTGGCACGGGCACTGAGCTCGGGAACGGGACCAGGATCAGGCCAGGGTTAAACCTGAGTGCTCGGGAACGGGGTCAGGATCAGGCCAAGATTAAACCCGAGTGCTCAGGAACGGGGTCAGGTTCAGACCAGGGTTAAACCCGAGTGCTCGGGAACTGGGTCAGGATCAGGCCAGGGTTAAACCTGAGTGCTCGGGAACGGGGTCAGGATCAGGCCAGGGTTAAACTCGAGTGCTCGGGAATGGGGTCAGGATCAGGCCAGGGTTAAACCTGAGTGCTCGGGAATGGGGTCAGGATCAGGCCAGGGTTAAACTCGAGTGCTCAGGAACGGGGTCAGGATCAGGCCAGGGTTAAACCTGAGTGCTTGGTAATGGGGTCAGGATCAGGCCAGGGTTAAACCTGAGTGCTCAGGAACGGGGTCAGGATCAGGCCAAGATTAAACCTGAGTGCTCAGGAACGGGGTCAGGATCAGGCCAAGATTAAACCTGAGTGCTCAGGAACGGGGTCAGGATCAGGCCAGGGTTAAACCTGAGTGCTTGGTAATGGGGTCAGGATCAGGTCAGGGTTAAACCTGAGTGCTTGGTAATGGGGTCAGGATCAGGTCAGGGTTAAACCTGAGTGCTTGGTAATGGGGTCAGGATCAGGTCAGGGTTAAACCTGAGTGCTCGGGAACAGGGTCAGGATCAGGCCAGGGTTAAACCTGAGTGCTTGGGAACAGGGTCAGGATCAGACCAGGGTTAAACCCGAGTGCTTGGGAACAGGGTCAGGATCAGACCAGGGTTAAACCCGAGTGCTCGGGAACAGGGTCATGATCAGGCCAGGACCCAGAACTGGCTGCTCAGGGGTTCAGTCAGGACCAAGGCAGGGATTAACCAAGGCAGCCATGGACCAGATCAGGACTAAGGTGGGAGCCAGCCCGGGGTAACTGGTGACAGGACTGGGACCAAACCAGGGCCCTTGGGGACGCCCTGGGGACCAAAGCAGGACAGTCAGGGACCGGGGCAGGACCAGGCTGGGAACTAAACCAGGGGGACTGGATCAGCACCAAGGCAGGGATTAGGCCAGGGTGCTCAGGCCTGTCCTGGGACCCAGCCCGTGTCCGGGCACCTGTGCCCAGCCCGGGCTGGGGCAGGAGCAGCGCAGGTGCCCGGGCTGGGCCGCACCGGGGAGGATGCCCCGGGTGATCCCGGAGCTGCCGGAGCCGGGGGCTCCAGCGGTGGGGACAGCGGGGTCTGGGGTCGGGTCGGGGGCGGTCTGGGGTCGGGTCGGGGGCTGCCGCGGCAGCCGGGCCCGCCGTGTTCTTGGGGACACAGGCAGAGGGAGCTGCGCGGGAGGAACCGGCAGCGAGGCAGCCCCGGCTCCGGCTGCAGCGGGGGGAGGCGGCTGCCGGCGCTCGCCCTCCGACTTCCTCCATCCCTGCATCCCTGCATCCCTGCATCCCTGCATCCCTGCATCCCTGCATCCCTTCATCCCTCCCTCCTCCCGAGCTCCCCGGGGACCCTCCATCCCCAGGGTGCCCAGAACCGCCACCCTCCCAGCAGCGCGCCGGGGCCTTCAGCCTCGGCTTCCTTCCCTCCTCCTCCTCCTCCGCCTCCGCCTCCTCCTCCCCGCACCCCGCAGCCACCACCCTCCCTTCCCTCCCTCCCTCCCTCCCTCCCTCCCCAGGGCCTGCCTGGCATGGAGGTGCTGGCCGCAGGGAGCCGGGAGCTTCCCTCGGGCCGCATCCCTCCTGCCCCGCATCCCCGCAGCCCCCGTGCCGCGCATCCCCCCGCCCCGGCACAGCCCTGAGGCGCTGGCAGCCGCCTCCTTTGTGCGGAGGAGCGGCTGTGCGGGCTCCGTCCCCACCCCGCAGCCCCCGGCTCGGGGGTGGCCCGCGGGCGAGCCGGGGAGATGCTGCCCTCGCCCGAGGAGCCCGGCGCGGGAGCTCGGCGGCCAGAAGCAGGTACGGAGCGACGGGGGACGGGCCGGAGCAGGGACGGTGCCCTGGGAGGTGGCGGCTCGTCCCCAGGATGCTCCTCACCCGCGGCTCCCGGGAGCAGGGGGGACGCAGCGGGGACAAAGCCGCTGCCGGGGATGCGAGCACGGACCCGCCGCTCCCCGCTCCGGGAGCCGGGGTGGGGAGCGAAAAACGCATCCGGATTTTCATGCCCGCCTCCCCCGAGCGCCCCGTGCCTCAGCCCCAGCCTTGCTTCCCCGCTGGAGCGCCGGGGAGGGATGGGGAGCAGCATCCTCCACCCCGGCAGCACCCCCAGCACCCCTCATCTCCATCCCCCCTTCCCTCCTCTACCAGGCAGGGCAGCTGCCTGCCGGCGGCATTTCTGGGGGGCTGTGGACGGGCATTTTTGGGGGCGGTGGGCGGGCAGGAAAAGCGTTGAACAATGCGAAGAAAGGCTCCATGATGGATCGCAGGTGGCGGTGCCGGAGCGGCCGGGGATGCTGCAATCCCGGCGGCGTTTCCCGGCTCCGGATGCCTGTGGGTTTCATTCGCGTGGCCGCCGTAGTAATGACTCCAGCAATAATTCCCTCCAATCCTGCCGGTTGCCGTGGAGATGGGAGCCAGGAGAGGTTTTGCGGCCGGGGTAGGACCTGCCCAGGACGAGGAGCGGGCTCCGTGCGCTTCCCGATCCTCCTGGGCCGGATCCTGCCTGTGGTTTCGGCCGGGAGATTCGGGCTGAGGCTGCTCGGGTGCCCCGGGAGACGCGGGCGGGGATCCAGGCCTGAGGCACCAGGGCGCGATTCCCCATCCCTGCGCTGGAAAAGCGCTTTCTCATCCCCCGGCAGCGGCCGAAGTTGCCGGACGCGCTTTGTGCTCGCCGGGCTCCGGGCTCCGGCGGGGCCCAGCGGGTATTGCCCGGCTGCGGTTGATGTGGGAGGGTGCCTTTGGTGACGACCCCAAAACGCGGCCGAGCGGGCCACGAACCCTCCCGGCTCATCTCGGGTTTATTTCTGCCGTGGATTTCTCGCCTTTGATGATGTTTTCCCTTGCAAACATGGTTTCCCAGCCCCGTGGCCTGGTTGTCCCTCTGAGGGGACGCTGAGGCACCGGGGGTGCTGCCCTGGGGAGCAGCAGGGATGGGTGGAGGTTCCGAGGCTGCTCAGGGCTCACCAGCGGGTGGTTATGGGCTGCAGGGGGGCTCTGAGGGCTTTTAGGGGGGTGGAAAGAGCGGTTTGTGGGACACTGCAGAGGGGCGAGCCGAGGGGTGCTCCCACCCGTGGGTGCTCCCACCCGTGGGTGTTCCCACCCGTGGGTGTTCCCGCCCGTGGGTGCCCCCGCCCGTGGGTGCCCTCGGTGTTGCGGGGTAAAAGCACGGCAGTTTTTCATCTTTGAACAACAAGCGAATGAAAAATGGAAATGTTGTGCCCTGAGGTGTGTTGGTGCCCCCCGGGCTGGAGGGGGCCGTGGCAGCGTCCTGGGCTGGATTTTCACCGCTTATCCCATTCCACAGGGGTGGTTTCTGATGTCGTGGAGGATTTTGTGAGTTGGGGGATGAACCGGGTCCCACGGGGCCCTCACCCACCCAGCAGGAGAGGCCACCGTGCCCCCTGCACGGGACAGCGCGGGCGCTCAGGGACGGATGAGAACTCTTGGGGATGAATCCCATTCCAGGCTCCGCGGGCCGATCCAGCAGGAATGGGTCAGCCTTTGCTTGGAGAAGGTGAAGGATCCCAGCTCCTGGTGTCGGACACGGGCATGGTCCCGGGCCTTGGAGACCCCTGGGACTGCGGGGGCTCATTGGGTGGTGGTGGGGCAGGAGAGCAAAAGGGTCACCTCTGCCACCTCCTGTGACCGGCTCGGCGTGGATGGGGCGAGATTCCCACGGCTTGTGCACCCTCCTGATGGCTGTGCTCCCCCCTTGTGCACCCTCCTGATGGCTGCGCTCCCCCCTTGTGCACCCTCCTGATGGCTGCGCTCCCCCAGAGGGTTGTGACCCCTCCCAAGGGCTGGCAGACCTTCCCAGCCCTTATGGACCTTCCCAAGGGTTCGTAGAACCATGGAGAATCACTCCGGTTGGGAAAGACCCCTAAGATCATTGACTCCAGGAGCTGTGGAGCTTCCCAAGGGCTGTGGAACTTCCCAAAAGCTATGGAGTTTCCCAAGGGTTGTGGAGCTTCCCAAGGGCTGTGGAGCTTCACAAAGGTTATAGAACTTCACAAAAGGTTATAGAACTTCACAAAAGGTTATAGAACTTCACAAAAGCTGTGGAGCTTCCAAAAGGGCTGTGGAGCTTCACAAGGGCTGTGGGTCTTAACAAAGGTTATAGAACTTCCCAGGACTGTGGAGCTTCCCAAGGGCTGTGGAGCTTCTCAAAAGCTGTGGCTCTTCACAACGGTTATAGAACTTCACAGAAGCTGTGGAGCTTCCCAAAAGCTGTGGGTCTTAACAAGGGTTATAGAACTTCCCGAGGGCTGTGGAGCTTCCCAAGGGCTGTGGGTCTTCACGAGGGTTATAGAACTTATTCCCAATGGCTCTGCAAATTCCCAATGGCTCTGCACATTCCCAAGGGTTCTGCACATTCAGAATCGCTCTGCACATTCCCAGGGCTCTGCACATTCCCAGGGCTCTGCACATTCCCAGGGCTCTGCACATTCCCAATGGCTCTGCACCTTCTTTAGCCCCGTGTGCCCTCCCAAGGGACGCGCGTGGGTGGGAGGAGCACGGGAAGGTTGGATGGACGCGCAGAGGGGTCCCAGAAGAAGGACCAAGGAGGGATTTTTGGTGACCTCCCCCCAACCCCTCTATCACTGACCCCCATCTCTTCCAGCGCCCGGCACCGCTCGCCGCTGACACCCTCCGAGGATTGCCGGATCCCCCCGTCCCGTCCCGTCCCGTCCCGGGCCGTCCCCGCGCCATGTCCCTGCGGAGCCGCCGCCCCTGTGCCGGGGGCTCCCCGGCGCTCCCCGCGCGCCCCCGGGGGCCGGGCGCCGGGCCATGAGCGGGGCCGCGGGCGCCCCGGGGAGCGGAGCTGAGGGATGGCCTCGCTGGACCTGCCCTACCGGTGTCCGCGCTGCGGGGAGCACAAGCGCTTCCGCAGCCTGTCCTCGCTGCGCGCGCACCTGGAGTACAACCACACCTACGAGACCCTCTACGTGCTCTCCAAGACCAACAGCATCTGCGACGCCGCCGTCTTCCCGCTGGCCGCCGACGGGGCCCTGCTGACCCCGGCCGCCCGCAGGGACTACTTTGAGAGCACCTCCTTCCAGGGCAAGGACCAGCGCTTCTCCTGCGACCTGGTGCCCGCCGAGGAGCTGGAGCCGGCGCCGTCGTCGTCGCCCTCGCCCCGCTATGTCCACGAGATCGAGATCCCGCTGAGCGAGATCTTCGCCCGGGGCAAGGCCGTGGCGCCCGCGCCCGCCCCGCCGGCCGCCGTGGACGCGGCCTACGAGGAGGGCCTGGCCCGCCTGAAGATCCGCGCCTTCGAGAAGCTGGAGGTGGACAAGAGGCTGGAGAAGCTGACGGAGGAGGTGGAGCAGAAGATCGCCTCGCAGGTGGGCCGGCTCCAGGTGGAGCTGGACCGCAAGAGCTCGGAGCTGGAGAAGGCCAAGCAGGAGAGCCTGCGGCTGAGCCGGGAGAAGCAGGAGCTGGAGGACCGGGCGTCGGAGCTGTCCCGCCAGGTGGATGTCAGCGTGGAGATGCTGGCGTCCCTCAAGCAGGACCTGGTGCAGAAGGAGCAGGAGCTCACCCGGAAGCAGCAGTGAGTCCTTTGTCCCCGTCCTGGCAGTGACTCCTGCCCCATCCCTGCAGGGGCTCCAGGCCAGGCTGGACGGGGTTTGGGGCAGTGGGGAACACTGGAAGCTGTCCCTGGCCGTGGTAGGGGTGGAAGGAGATGACCTTTGGGGTCTCTTCCAATCCGAACAATTCCATCAGTCCAGAGGAGCCCGGTACCACCAGCAGTCGCTCAGGGCTCAGGCACAGCCCCGCGGTGACGCCCACCAGCATCACCCCTTTTCAGGCTCTGCCTCTTCTCCCACCCCCGCGGTGTCCCCACAGACCCGGGCCCCTCCACGCCTGGGTCATGACAAGCCACACCCCGTCCCGGAGCCACCAGTGCCCCCAGGACACCGCCAGGCTGCTTTGGGTTGAAGGAACCTTGAATCCCACCTCGTTGCCACCCCCGTGCCGAATTCCAGGTTTTTCTCCCAGAGGGAGGGTGGGGCAGCCCAAGCGGGGCCCCTCCGTTTGCTGTTAGACCCCGTGACGCTGCCATCCTCACCCTCACCCCATATTCCCCGCCCCGCACCCCCTGCCCGCCCCAGCGCCGCTCCTGAGATTCCCTCCACCCCGATCCTGCCCACGGGCGCCGTCCCAGCAAACCAGACCTTGCTCCTCGGGAGGCTGGGCAGAGCTGGGGGGGCCCAGCGAGTCAGGAGGAGTTTGTGGGGGACAGGGGTGGCTGGGCTGGGAGCACTGCCGGGATTCGCAAAGGGATTGTTTTGATTCCCGTCATCCTCCCAACGTTTGGGAAGGAGTTTGACTCCAGAATAACGAGCTGGATCAGAAACAGAGCTCCCAGGGTGGGGGAGGTCCTGGCTGAGGGGCGGGGTGACCCTGGGGTCCATATGGACACCCCCAGGTTTGGGGGCACGTCTGTGGGATGGGCATTGAGGGGTTTGGGGCAGATTTTGGGACAGACATTGAGGGGTTTGGGGCAGATTTCAGGGGCAGGCATTGAGGGGTTTGGGGCAGATTTGAGGGACAGACATTGAGGGGTTTGGGACAGATTTCAGGGACAGGCACATTTGGGGCACATTTATGGGATGGGCATTGAGGGGTTTGGGGCACATTTTGGGACAGGCAATGGGGGGTCTGGGGGCACATTTGTGGGATGGGCATTGAGGGGTTTGGGGCAGATTTGAGGGACAGACATTGAGGGGTTTGGGGCAGATTTGTGGGGCAGGCAATGGGGAGTCTGGGGGCACATTTATGGGATGGGCAATGAGAGGTTTGGGGGCACGTCTGTGGGATGGGCATTGAGGGGTTTGGGGCAGATTTTGGGATAGGCATTGAGGGGTTTGGGGCACATGTGTGGGGCAGACATTGGGGGGTTTGGGGCACATTTGTGGGGCAGACATTGGGGGGTTTGGGGCACATTTGTGGGGCAGACATTGGGGGGTTTGGGGCACATTTGTGGGGCAGACATTGGGGGGTTTGGGGCACATTTGTGGGATGGGCAATGAGGGGTTTGGGGCACATTTGTGTGGCAGGCATTGAGGGGTTTGGGGCACATTTTGGGACAGGCAATCAGGGGTCTGGGGGCACATGTGAGGGACAGATGTTGAGGGGTTTGGGGCAGATTTGTGGGATGGGCATTGAGGGGTTTGGGGCAGATTCCAGGGACAGGCAATGGGGGGTTTGGGGCACATTTGTGGGATGGGCAATGAGAGGTTTGGGGGCACATTTGTGGTATGGGTAATGAGGGGTTTTGGGCACATCTGTGGGACAGACATTGAGGGGTTTTGGGCACATTTTTGTTCAGGCAATCAGGGGTCTGGGGGCACATTTGAGGGACAGACTGAGGGGTTTGGGGCACATTTTTGGGACAGGCCATGAGGGGTTTGGGGGTACCTTTTGGGACAGGCAATGAGGGGTCTGGGGGCACATTTTGGGACAGGCAATGAGGGGTCTGGGGGCACATTTTGGGACAGGCAATGAGGGGTCTGGGGGCACATTTATGGGATGGGCAATGAGAGGTCTGGGGGCACATTTATGGGGCAGGCATTGAGGGGTTTGGGGCACATTTTTGTTCAGGCAATGAGGGGTCTGGGGGCTGCCTCGTGGGTGTTTTCCAGGGGCACTCTGGGGATAGGTGGTGCGGGAATTAAGGACTCCAGCATGGATAAGTCTGGAGCAGGGCCTGGAGACAGCCAGACAGGGGAAATCCAGGGTCAAATATCTCTTGGTGGGGCCTGGACAATGTTACCACCTGAAACCCTGGGTTTATGCCCCAAAAGTACCTGCTGCACCTCCCATTCCTCAGAGAAACCCTCCTGCCCCTCGGCTGTCCCCGTCAGCCCCCAAACTCCTCCACCCCACGGGACAAAACCCCTCGTGAGGCCGCAGGGAGGGGATGGGAAGCGCTGCTGTGAGAGGAGCTTTTCCCCTGGACGTGGGAGAGTCATCAGAGATGGCTTTAATCGGCAAAGCCTTCCCTGAAAACGCTGTGGGGACATTTCCCAGCCCTGCCAGCTCCACGGCACCACGAAGCCGCTGTCCTCCCGGGAGACCTTTGGCTCCTGGGCTCCGTTTCCTTTGCCAGGAGTGTTTTTCCACCCAGTCCATGGGAATGAGAGAGATGTGGGCGATAACCATCAGCATCACCTTACAGCTGCTGCCCAGCTCCACATTTGCCTTCCAAATCCCCCGGGGCCCCTTCCCTGAGCACCCCCCGAGCTCCCAGGCTCTGCCTGCGATCGGCAGGTTGGGGAGAAATTAATTGATAATTAATTGGTACCTAATTGGTAGTGAATTGGTAATTGATAGGCAGCAGTGGGAATCAGGTCAATGAGGGCTGCCCCCTCCTTTTCCTTTGTGCTTCTGAGCAGATCATTGTGTCCAGGTGTGCAAGGTCAGGTGTGTGTGATCAGGTTTGGTGTCCAGGTGTGCACGGCCATGGCTCTGAGGTCAGGTGTGTCCAGGTGTGCAAAGTCAGGTGTGTGTGATCAGGTTTGGTGTCCAGGTGTGCACAGCCATGGTTCTGAGGTCAGGTGTGATCAGGTGTGCAAGGTCAGGTGTGTGTGATCAGGTGTGATCAGGTGTGCACAGTCAGGTTTGCTGCCCAGGTGTGCACGGCCAGGGCTCTGAGCTCAGGTGTGATCAGGTGTGTTTGATCAGGTGTGATCAGGTCAGGTTTGGTGTCCAGGTGTGCACAGCCAGGGCTCTGAGCTCAGGTGTGATCAGGTGTGCAAGGCCGTGTGTGTGTGGTTGGGTTCCTGTGGTCAGGTTGGTGTCTAGGTGTGCATGGTCAGGTGTGCAAGGTCAGCTGAGCCCCAGACAAACGTGCAAAGCTGTGTCTGTGCATCCTCAGGGGTTGCAGGATGCTGAGGGGAGGTGTGAGCAGTTCTGTGTGTGTGTGTGTGTGTGTGTGTGAGTGAGCACAGCAGGTGTGAGCAGTTCTGTGTGTGTGTGAGCATAGTGTGTGTGAGCAGTTCTGTGTGTGTGTGTGTGTGTGTGAGTGAGCACAGCAGGTGTGAGCAGCTGTCTGTGTGAGCATAGTGTGTGTGCTCTGTGTCTGTGTGTGCTGTGTGTGAGCTCTGTGTGTGTGTGCTCTGTGTCTGCGTGTGTGCACACTCTGTGTGTGCTCTGTGTGTGTGCTCTGTGTGTGTGTGTATGTGTGTGTGTATGCTCTGTGTGTGTGCATGCTCTGTGTGTGTGCTCTGTGTGCTCTGTGTGTGTGCGCTCTGTGTGATCTGTGTCTGTGTGTGCGTGTGCTCTGTGTGTGTGTGTGCACTCTGTGTGATCTGTGTCTGTGTGTGTGTGTGTGCTCTGTGAGTGTGTGTGTGTGCTCTGAGTGTGTGTGTGCTCTGTGTGCTCTGTGTGTGCTCTGTGAGTGTGTGTGTGTGCTCTGAGTGTGTGTGTGCTCTGTGTGTGTGTGTGCTCTGTGTGTGCTCTGTGTGTGTGCTCTGTGTGTGTGTGTGCGCTCTGTGTCTGTGTCTGTGTGTGTGTTCTGTGTGTGTGCTGTGTGTGTGCTCAGTGTGTGTGTGTGCTCTGTGTCTGTGTGTGTGCTCTGTGTGTGCTCTGTGTGTGTGCTCTGTGTGTGTTCTGTGTGTGCTCTGTGTCTGTGTGTGTGCTCTGTGTGCTCTGTGTGCTCTGTGTGTGTGTGCTGTGTGTGCACCGTGTGTGTGTGTGCTCTGTGTGTGTGTGTGTGCTCTGTGTGTGTGCTCTGTGTGTGTGCTCTGTGTCTGTGTGTGTGCTCTGTGTGTGTGCTGTGTGTGTGCTCAGTGTGTGTGTGTGCTCTGTGTCTGTGTGTGTGCTCTGTGTGTGCTCTGTGTGTGTGCTCTGTGTGTGTTCTGTGTGTGCTCTGTGTCTGTGTGTGTGCTCTGTGTGCTCTGTGTGCTCTGTGTGTGTGTGCTGTGTGTGCACCGTGTGTGTGTGTGCTCTGTGTGTGTGTGTGTGCTCTGTGTGTGTGCTCTGTGTGTGTGCTCTGTGTCTGTGTGTGTGCTCTGTGTGTGCTCTGTGTGTGTGCTCTGTGTGTGTGTGTGCGCTCTGTGTCTGTGTCTGTGTGTGTGCTCTGTGTGTGTGCTCTGTGTGTGTGTGTGTGCTCTGTGTGCTCTGTGTGTGTGTGTGTGCTCTGTGTGTGTGCTCTGTGTGTGTGTGCTCTGTGTGTGTGTGTGCTCTGTGTCTGTGTGTGTGCTCTGTGTGTGTGTGTGCTCTGTGTCTGTGTGTGTGCTCTGTGTGTGTGTGTGCTCTGTGTCTGTGTGTGTGCTCTGTGTGTGTGCTGTGTGTGCTCTGTGTCTGTGTGTGTGCTCTGTGTGCTCTGTGTGTGTGCTCTGTGTCTGTGTGTGTGCTCTGTGTGTGTGCTGTGTGTGCTCTGTGTCTGTGTGTGTGCTCTGTGTGCTCTGTGTGTGTGCTCTGTGTCTGTGTGCTCTGTGTGTGTGCTGTGTGTGCTCTGTGTCTGTGTGTGTGCTCTGTGTGCTCTGTGTGTGTGCTCTGTGTCTGTGTGTGCTCTGTGTGTGCTCTGTGTCTGTGTGTGCTCTGTGTGTGCTCTGTGTCTGTGTGTGTGTGCTCTGTGTGCTCTGTGTGTGCTCTGTGTGTGCTCTGTGAGTGTGTGCTCTGTGTGTGTGCGCTCTGTGTCTGTGTGTGTGTGCTCTGTGTGCTCTGTGTGTGCTCTGTGTCTGTGTGTGTGTGCTCTGTGTCTGTGTGTGTGTGCTCTTTGTGCTCTGTGTGTGCTCTGTGTGTGCTCTGTGTGTGTGTGTGCTCTGTGAGTGTGTGCTCTGTGTGTGTGCGCTCTGTGTCTGTGTGTGTGTGCTCTGTGTGCTCTGTGTGTGCTCTGTGTCTGTGTGTGTGTGCTCTGTGTCTGTGTGTGTGTGCTCTTTGTGCTCTGTGTGTGCTCTGTGTGTGCTCTGTGTGTGTGTGTGCTCTGTGTGTGTGCTCTGTGTGTGTGTGTGCTCTGTGTGTCTGTGTGTGTGTGTGCTCTGTGTGTCTGTGTGTGTGTGCTCTGTGTGTGCTCTGTGTGTGTGTGCTGTGTGTGCACCGTGTGTGTGTGTGCTCTGTGTGCTCTGTGTGTGCTCTGTGTGTGTGTGTGTGCTCTGTGTGTGTGCTCTGTGTGTGTGTGCTCTGTGTCTGTGTGTGTGTGTGTGCTCTGTGTGTGTGTGTGCTCTGTGTGCTCTGTGTGTGTGCTCTGTGTGTGTGTGTGTATGCTCTGTGTGTGTGCTCTGTGTGCTCTGTGTGCTCTGTGTGTGTGCTCTGTGTGTGTGTATGTGTGTGTGTATGCTCTGTGTGTGTGCTCTGTGTGTCTCTGTGTGTGTGTGCTCTGTGTCTGTGTGTGTCTGTGTGTGTGTGCTCTGTGTGCTCTGTGTGCTCTGTGTGTGTGTGCTGTGTGTGCACCGTGTGTGTGTGTGCTCTGTGTGCTCTGTGTCTGTGTGTGTGTGTGTGCGCTCTGTGTGTGTGCTCTGTGTGTGTGTGCTGTGTGTGCACCGTGTGTGTGTGTGCTCTGTGTGTGTGTGTGCTCTGTGTGTGTGTGCTCTGTGTGTGTGTGCTGTGTGTGCACCGTGTGTGTGTGTGCTCTGGGTGCTCTGTGTCTGTGTGTGTCTGTGTGCGCTCTGTGTGTGTGCTCTGTGTGTGTGTGCTGTGTGTGCACCGTGTGTGTGTGTGCTCTGTGTGTGTGTGTGCTCTGTGTGTGTGTGCTCTGTGTGTGTGTGCTGTGTGTGCACCGTGTGTGTGTGTGCTCTGGGTGCTCTGTGTCTGTGTGTGTCTGTGTGTGTGTGCTCTGTGTCTGTGTGTGTCTGTGTGTGTGTGCTCTGTGTGCTCTGTGTGTGCTCTGTCTGTGTCTCCTCCCGAGCCCCTGCTAATTAATGCGTTAATGAGGGAGCCGGGGCCCTGCAGCCGCGGCAGGGTTTAGGGGTGTCGCTGCCATCCTCCTCCCTCCCCCTGTCACACCGTCATCATCCTCTTCCCTCCGCTCCATGGTGCTCAGGAGCCTGATTCCAGTCCTGGGGGTGCCGGGGATGTCCCCTCACCCCAAACCCAAGGTGACAGCCTCCCCCTGCACGCCGGGACCGTCCCTCCATCCCCGTCCTGCCCCAGCCCACCCCGGGGCCACCTGGGCTGGCACAGGCCGGGATCGGGCCGAGGACGGCGCCGTGGGGACGGAGGCGGCCAGGGGACGGGTGTGTGGGGGAGCCGCGGGGTGTCACCGGGGTCCCCGTGCCAGGGAGGTGCTGCAGATCGACCAGTTCCTGAAGGAGACGGCGGCGCGCGAGGCCAACGCCAAGGTGCGGCTGCAGCACTTCATCGAGGAGCTGCTGGACCGCGCCGACCGCGCCGAGAAGCAGCTGCAGATCATCAGCAGCAGCTGCGGCACCACTCCCAACGGCAGCCTGGGACGCTGCGGCACCCCGGGCACCAAGGCCATCGCCCGAGCGGTACCTCTGCGGGCGCAGGCACGGGCACGGCTGCGGGAACGCGCCCGGGGCTTCGGGAATGTTCCGGGGGTTTCGGGAACGCCCCCGGGGCTTCCTTAACGCAAGCCTGGCTTCAGGAATGCGCCCCTGGCTCTCCTCTGCCAGGGGCCGGGCGGGGCGGTGCAGGGCCCCCGTCTCCTTCCCAAGGGAAATGGAGAATCCTGGGTGGGGGATCCCACTGAGAAGTTGTTTCCCGGTGGGTCGGTGTTCCCATGGTGCTGGGTGATGCTGGAGATGCTGTTCTGCATCCCGCTGGGGGAGGGTGACCCCCAAAACAGCTGGCACTGGTGGGTTTGGGGGTTCCCGTTTGGCACTGGTGGGTTTGGGGGTTCCCATTTATCACTGGATGGTTTGGGGGGGTCCCATTTATCACTGGTGGGTTTGCAGGATCATTTGGCATTGGTGGGTTTGGGGGTTCCTGTTTATCAGTGGTGGGTTTGGGGTACCTGTTTATCACTGGTGGGTTTGGAGGTTCCCGTTTATCACTGGTGGGTTTGGGGTACCTGTTTATCACTGGTGGGTTAGCGGGGTCCCATTTATCACTGGTGGGTTTGGGGGTTCCCGTTTGGCACTGATGGGTTAGCAGGGTTCCCTTTATCACTGGTGGGTTAGTGGATTCCCATTTGTTCACTGATCGGTTAGTGGATTCCCGTTTATCACTGGTGGGTTTGGGGGCTCCTGTTTATCACTGGTGTGTTTGGGGGTTCCCATTAATCACCGGTGGGTTAACAGGGTCCCATTTATCACTGGTGGGTTTGGGGGTTCCTGTTTATCACTGATGGGTTAGTGGATTCCCGTTTATCAGTGGTGTGTTTGGGGTTCCTGTTTATCACTGGTGTGTTTGGGGTTCCTGTTTATCACTGATGGGTTTGGGGGTTCCCATTTATCACTGGTGGGTTAGTGGGGTTCCCATTTATCACTGGTGTGTTTGGGGGTTCCTGTTTATCGCTGATGGGTTTGGGGGTCCCGTTTATCACTGGTGGGTTAGCAGGGTCCCGTTTATCACTGATGGGTTTGGGGGTTTCCGTTTATCACTGGTGTGTTTGGGGTTCCCGTTTATCACTGGTGGGTTTGGGGGTCCCGTTTGTCACTGGTGGGTTAGTGGATTCCCATTTATTCACTGGTGGGTTAGCGGGGTCCCATTTATCACTGGTGTGTTTGGGGTTCCCATTTATCACTGATGGGTTTGGGGGGTCCCATTTATCACTGGTGTGTTTGGGGGTCCCGTTTGTCACTGGTGGGTTAGCGGGGTCCCATTTATCACTGGTGTGTTTGGGGGTCCCGTTTGTCACTGGTGGGTTAGCGGGGTCCCATTTATCACTGGTGTGTTTGGGGGTCCCGTTTGTCACTGGTGGGTTAGCGGGGTCCCCTCCCTGGGCCGCACCGTGCGCACTCCGGGTTGTGCCACGTTGTCTCCTCCCGTCCCCTGTCCCCGCAGAGAGAGCGGCTCCCGGGGCCGGGCGCGGCCGTGCACGGTCCCTACGCCGTGCCCAACCAGCGCTCCTCCTCCAGCACCGGGTGAGCGCCGCCGCCTGCCCCCGCTCGCGGTTCGAACGGGACGGTTCCGGGGACGGGACGCGCTCCCCGGCCGGCCCTGAGCCCGGACGTCGCTGTCCCCAGGGCCTCGAGCCGGGCCAAGGCCGTGTCGCAGAGCTCGGGCTGCTACGACAGCGACAGCGCCGAGCCGTGTCCCGCGGACGACGCCGCCGACGGACACCCCTACGCGGCGCGGGGCTCGGGGCTGCGGCGCCAGGCCATCCAGAACTGGCACCGCCGGCCCTACCGCAACAGCACCGAGGGCGAGGAGGGCGACGTGTCCGACGTGGGCTCCCGCACCACCGAGTCGGAGGCCGAGGGCTGGGAGCCGGAGGCGCCGGGATCCGCCGCGTCCCGACTCGCCGGCGGCTGCCGCCTGACGGGTGAGAGGCAGCGCGGAGGGATTTTGGGGGCCGGGACGGGAAGGTTGGGCCGGTCGGAGGAGTTTCCCTCACCCGCTGTCGTCCCCGCGCTCCAGTGGCCACCGACGCCGGGTGTCCCGCGGCCGGGCCCGAGGGCGCCGGGGGCAAGGCGTGCCGGCTGGAGCGGGGCAGCCCGGGCCACTGCAGCGAGGTCATCAGCCCCGAGATCCTCAAGATGCGCGCGGCTCTCTTCTGCATCTTCACCTACCTGGACACCAAGACCCTGCTGCGCGCCGCCGAGGTCTGCAAGGACTGGAAGTTCGTGGCCCGGCACCCGGCCGTGTGGACGCGGGTGCTGCTGGAGAACGCCAGGGTCTCCTCCAAGGTACCGGGGAGGGTCCGGCTCTGCCTGGGGCACGGCCTGTCGTGTGAAGGGTGAAGCTGTGTGAGCGTCTCCCTGCTGGGCGGGAGCGTTCGTGCCACCACGGTCACGGGGGACGCGGGTGGGCACTTGCTGGAGGGGCTGCAGGTGCGCAGGGGAACGACCCAGGAGCTCACACCCGCACGGGTTTTCGTGTGCTTTTGTGGCCACACCCCTGGTTTGGTAGTCATGCCCATGGTTTTATGCCCATGCCCGTGATTTTTGTGACCACGCCCGTGATTTTGTGGTCATACCCATGGTTTTGTGGCCACACTTGTGAATTTTTGGCCACACACATTTTTTTGGTCACACCCCCGTTTTAGTGGTCACACCTGTGATTTTGTAGTCACACCTGTGATTTTGTGGTCACACCTGTGATTTTGTGGTCTCACCTGTGATTTTTTGGCCACACCCACGGTTTTTTTGGTCAAACCCACGGTTTAGTGGTCATACCTGTGATTTTGCGGTCACACCCATGATTTTGTGGCCACACTTGTGAATTTTTTGGCCACACACATTTTTTTGGTTACACCCCCGGTTTAGTGGTCATACCTATGATTTTGTGGTCACACCTGTGATTTTGTGGTCACACCCATGGTTTTGTGGTCACACCCATGATTTTGTAGTCACACCTGTGATTTTGTGGTCAAACCTGTGATTTTTTGGCCACACCCGCGGTTTTTTGGTCACACCCACGGTTTAGTGGTCATACTTGTGATTTTGTGGTCACACCCATGATTTTGTGGTCTCACCTGTGATTTTTTGGCCACACACAGAGTTTTTTGGTCACAACCCCGGTTTAATGGTCACACCTATGATTTTGTAGTCACACCTGTGATTTTGTGGTCACACCCATGATTTTGTGGTCACACCTGTGATTTTTTGGCCTCGCCCACGGTTTTGTGGCACATGCTCTGCCCTGCCCTCGTACGTTCACCCTCACGCATTCCCGCCACGCGTGTTCCCCGCCGGGCGTGGGTGGCGTGGGACGCTCTGGGGTGTCCCTGGCAGTGACCGCCGCCCCCGTGCCGCAGTTCCTGGCCATGCTGTCCCAGTGGTGCACCCAGATGCATTCCCTCACCCTCCAAAACCTGAAGCCGCGCCAGCGGGGCAAGAAGGAGAGCAAGGAGGATTACATGAAGAGCACACGGTGAGTCCCCGTGTCCCCCTGTCCCCCTGTCCCACAGCCGGAGCTGCTGCTCCTCAGGGCTGCTCAGCTCCACGAGCCCCAGCCTCCATCCCCACCACGGCCCCCGGCGCACAGCGGCTCCTGCTGTGGGTGTCCCGGGCGCCCGTGGGACGCGTCACCGCGGCGGGGCGGCAGCAGGGGAGGGCGAGCGCGGCGCTGAGGCCGGCTCCGTGCCCGCAGCGGCTGCCTGGAGGCCGGGCTGGAGTCGCTGCTGAAGGCCACGGGCAGCAACCTGCTGATCCTGCGCATCTCGCACTGCCCCAACGTGCTCACGGACCGCTCGCTCTGGCTGGCCAGCTGCTACTGCCGCGCCCTGCAGGCCGTCACCTACCGGTAAGGACGGCCGCCGGCACCCGGCGTGGTGCGGGGGCACGGCTGGGAGCGCCCGTGGGCCCTGCTGCGCTCGCCCCCGTTCCCTGGCCCCGTGCAAAGGACCTGCCGGTGTCCCCGGTGTCCCCGCTGTCCCCGGTGCCAGCTGTCCCCGCAGCTCCTGTCCCTGCAGCTCCTGTCCCCGCAGCTCCTGTCCCCGCAGCTCCTGTCCCCGCAGCTCCTGTCCCCGCAGCTCCTGTCCCCACAGCTCCTGTCCCCGCAGCTCCTGTCCCCGCAGCTCCTGTCCCCGCAGCTCCTGTCCCCTTCCAGCCTGTTCCCGTGCCGGTGTCTCACTCCCAGCTCCGTTCCCATCATCCCGTCACCCATCTCCTCCCGGCTGGAGGCATGGCCGGGGGCTTGGCAAAGGAGACTTTGTGGTAGAGAAGGGTGAGGAGGAGGTGCCCGGTGAGGTCCCGCCAGGCTGGTGCCCCTGATGAAGGACTCAATGGAGACAAGAGGCTCGGGGTCCCTCTCTCCTGGGAGCGAGGAACAGCTCTGCCGTGGCACAGCCAAAATTCAGCTTGGAGACCTCGCCTGAGGCCGAGGACACGAGAGTCACGATGATCCTGGAGGAGGTCACAGGCCCTGGAGGGCATCACTGGCCACTCCGTAGTTTTGGCCACCTGTGGAGACGGGATTGTCCTTCCCTCTGCCCTCCAGGAGGACAATCCTTGCCCTGCAGCACCTGCACACAACCACCTCAGCCTCGGTGTCCGCTCCACCTGCTGCTGATGCAGCCGGGGCAGAGAAAGCACATCCAGGCACTGTGAACCCCGGGAGCTCGGAGCCCGCTCTGACCCACACCACGAGACAGGGGACAGCCCAGAGCTGCCAGGTTTAACCCCAAGGCTGCTCCAAGCGCAGCAGAGCGAGCCCGGGGGCTCCTGGCACAGCCTGTGCCTGTGACTCACGCTCTGATTACCCCGCTGCTCTTGGCACCCTGCTCCGGCACACGTGTGTGAAGAGCTCCACGTCACACCCAGCCGTATTTTCAGGCTTGCCTCAAGTTCTGAACTGGGGCATTTAGACTTGGGAAGCGCGGCCCCGGTCCCTGGAAGGCTCCTGGTGTGGTGGGACAGCCAGGGGACTGTTTGGGCTGGTGGCATCAGGGTGGTGGCACCTCTGTGGCACCTCTCCACGGAGCTGGGCTCTGGGATCACCTGGTACCTCCAAGGACACGGAGGAGCAGCCACAGCAACCCCTGCAGTGACACTTGGCCAGGAGCCACCTAGGGACACAGTGGCACAGCCACACAGCGGGGACAGAGGCCACGGAGCACTGCCTGACGTGTCCCTCCCACGGCCTGGCACTGTCCCCACGCGGGCCAGGGGACAGCAGTGACCTGCAGGGACAGGCTCTGTCTGGGTGTGGTGGTTTCAGACAGATTTTGGGAGAAACCCTCCCACGGGCTCCCCCTTCCCTCCCCCAAGCGGTTCGGGAAAAGGCTTCCTCAGAGAGAAGTGGAAAAAAGCTGTTTATTAAACAGGCAAAGCACTCCCAGCACAATCCCTGATGACAAGAGCTTCGTGCTGCTTACGGAGGGATCACAAACTTAAAGAAAGTCTCCTCTTGAGGGTCGTCACTGTGCTCCACCGCTCTGTCTCCGCTGGCGCTGGGAGAAAAGGAGATGTGCAGGGCTGGTCTTGGTGGGGTGGGTCCCCTGTGGAGGCCCCCGGTGCTTCCCCAGGTCCTTAGTCCGGAGAAGTTGGAACAGTTCTGAGGAGAGGGCAAAAAAAGGAAAAAAAGAAGGGAAAAAAAAAAAAAAGAGGAAAAAAAAAAGAGGAAAAAAAAAGCCAAAAAGCTTCAGCTATTCTCCAGCGTCTAACTGTGCTAGGACTAAACTAACTGCAGGGGAAAAAACAGCAACAGAGCTTCTTTCGTCCTGCAGTGCTCCAACTGCCCCGCCTCAAGGTCACTCCGAGGAGCGGAGTTCTCCTGGGATAAAACAAACAAACGGCGCTTCCCCTGCCCTTTGCGCCCAACAGACGATTGGGGATCCACGGTCACCCCGGGACACTGGGACACGCGGCCTGGCGGTGCCTGCCGGTCTCTGGTCACTTTTGGGTGTGGGACATGCAGCTCCAGCTCACCTTCCACCCTCAGCCTCCCCTCCAGCGCTGCCTCCCCCTTCACCTGCAGCCTCAGCCTCTGCACAGTGCCCATCCGTGGGCACCGCTCCATGGGGAATGCCTCCAGCCTTCCTCACAGCTTGCTGCTGGGGCTGGCTGCTGGGAATAAGGAGCACATTGGGACCTCTGGGTGCTCCGGGGAGCTCCCCGGGGGATGCAGACCCCGCTGCTGGTGGGGCCATCCCGTGTCCCCTGTCTTGTTCCAGGAGCTCCACGGACCCCGTGGGCCATGAAGTCATCTGGGCCCTTGGAGCAGGCTGCAGGGACATCATCTCCCTCCAGGTCGCACCCCTGCACCCCTGGTAAGGCACGGGACCACCGGACGGGCTGGGTGGGAAGGGACCCCAAATCCCACCAGTGCCACCCCTGCCGTGGCAGGGACACCTCCCGCTGCCCCAGGGGCTCCAACCCCAGTGTCCAACCCGGCCTGGGACACTGCCAGGGATGGAGTTGGGTTTGGAGGAGACCCCGCTGTGTGTGAGGGGCACCACTGAGCTGGAAAGGAATTGGGCGCCAGAACCTGATTTTTGCTTCAGGGAGGGATGAGCGGCAATCCCGGAGCGCGGTGCGTGAGAGCAGGAGCTCAGCCCCATCCCTCCCCGTGAAATCTGGGGGCTGGGGGGTGTCTGCAGCTCCCTGCTGGGCCGGGAGTGCTCCGGGGAGGCTGCTCACCTGAGGGAGCTGCGCTGGCCCCGGGAGGTGGCACTGGGCACCAAAGGCCAGCCTGGGCTCTCACCGCTCAGCAGCAGCAGCCCTGGAGGCTGGGTGTTGCTGAAGGTGTGTCACCCCTTGGGGGGCACTGCAGCTGCTCTCGTTCTGGGAGGCGTTTTGGGGGAGCTGCTGGTGGAGTCTCACCCCCAGCCCACAGCGTCTGGGTGCTCAGGAGCTGATGGCTCACACAGCAGGAGTGAGAGCTCCGTGCCTCAGCAGAGTCCGTGGGATGTCAGAGTCCGTGGGATGTCAGAGTTCATGGGATGTCAGAGTCCGTGGGATGTCAGAGTCCATGGGATGTCAGAGTCCATGGGATGTCAGAGTCCGTGGGATGTCAGAGTTCATGGGATGTCAGAGTCCATGGGATGTCAGAGTCCGTGGGATGTCAGAGTTCATGGGATGTCAGAGTCTGTGGGATGTCAGTGCCCAGGGATGTCAGTGCCCAGGGGTGTCAGTGCCCAGGGGTGTCAGTGCCCAGGGATGTTGGTGTCAGTGCCCAGGGGAGGTCAGGGTCAGTGCCCAGGGATGTCAGTGCCAGTGCCCAGGGATGTCACCCAGCTGGAGGGGCTGGTGTCAGTGCCCAGGGGTGTCAGGGTCAGTGCCCAGGCGATGTCACCCAGCAGGACAGACCAGTGTCAGTGCCCAGGGGATATCACCCAGCGGTGTCAGTGCCCAGGGATGTCACCCAGCGGTGTCAGTGCCCAGGGGATGTCACTTGCATGCCAGACCAGTGTCAGTGCCCAGGGATGTTGGTGTCAGTGCCATGGGGATGTCAGTGCCAGTGCCCAGGCGATGTCACCCAGCAGGACAGAGCAGTGTCAGTGCCCAGGGGATGTCACTTGCATGATAGACCAGTGTCAGTGCCCGGGGATGTCACCCAGCAGGAGGGGCTGGTGTCAGTGCCCAGGGAATGTCAGTGTCAGTGCCCAGGGGGTGTCACCCAGCTGGTGTCAGTGCCCAGGGGATGTCGGTGTCAGTGCCATGGGGATGTCACCCAGCAGTGTCAGTGCCCAGGGATGTCACCCAGCTGGAGAGGCTGGTGTCAGTGCCCAGGGGATATCACCCAGCAGTGTCAGTGCCCAGGGATGTCACCCAGCTGGAGAGGCTGGTGTCAGTGCCCAGGGATGTTGGTGTCAGTGCCCAGGGGATGTTGGTGTCAGTGCCCAGGGGATGTCACCCAGCGGTGTCAGTGCCCAGGGGATGTCACCCAGCAGGACAGACCAGTGTCAGTACCCAGGGATGTCACCCAGCTGGAGAGGCTGGTGTCAGTGCCCAGGGATGTCACCCAGCAGTGTCAGTGCCCAGGGGATGTCACCCAGCAGGACAGACCAGTGTCAGTGCCATGGGGATGTCACCCAGCGGTGTCAGTGCCCAGGCGATGTCACCCAGCGGTGTCAGGGCCTGGTGGCTCCTGTCTGCCCTGGGGGAGCAGCACATGGCACCTGGCTCCTGAGCCAGAGCTCCAGGCCCTGCTGCTGCTTTGATCCAGGGCCTGATTTGGGTCTCCAGGGTTGGAATCACAGAATCCTGGAACGGTTTGTGTTGGAAGAAACCTTAAACCCCACCCAGTGCCCCCCCTGCCGTGGCAGGGACACCTCCCACTGTCCCAGGCTGCTCCAGCCCCAGTGTCCAAGCTGGGGCACTGCCAGGGATCCAGGGGCAGCCCCAGCTGCTCTGGACAAGGTTTTGGGCACCGGGCACTCGGAGCTGTCCCAGCGCAGCACGGCGCCGGGTGCTGCTCACGTGGGGACACCCCGGGGTGGTCCCCAGGCTGGGGGGGGGAGAGCTCCAGCCCCACGCCCTCTCAGGGGCGCCTGGGGGGCCGAGGGACCGCGCCACCCCCAGCTCTTGTCCCTGCTGTCCCCAGCCAGCAGCCGACGCGCTTCAGCAACCGCTGCCTGCAGATGATCGGGCGCTGCTGGCCCCACCTGCGGGCGCTGGGCGTCGGAGGGGCCGGCTGCGGCGTGCAGGGCCTGGCGTCCCTGGGTAGGCACTGCTGGGGCCACGGGGCGGGCAGGGGGCCTGGGGAGGGCATCTGGGGACACCGAGTGCACCCTGTCACCAATCATGGGGTCACAAATGGGATCACGGGGCCTGGGGAGGGCATCTGGGGACACCGAGTGCACCCTGTGCCCAATGGCCACACTGTCACCAACACTCAGAGCCACGGGGGCACGGGGCGGGCACGGGGCCTGGGGAGGGCATCTGGGGACACCGAGTGCGCGCTGTCACCAATCATGGGGTCACAAATGGGATCACTGGGCTTGGGAAGGGCCTCTGGGGACACCGAGTGCACCCTGTGCCCAATGGCCACACTGTCACCAGCACTTGGGGTCACGGTGTCACAGGGTCACAGAGCAGGGCACTGGGCTTGGGAAGGATCTCTGGGGACACCGAGTGCACCCTGTCACCAGTGGTCACATTGTCACCAGCACTTGGGGGTCACGGTGTCACAGGGTCACAGAGCAGGGCACTGGGCCTGGGAAGGGCCTCTGGGGACCCCGAGTGCACCCTGTCACCAATGGCCACACTGTCACCAGCACTCGGGGTCACAGATGGGATCACTGGGCTTGGGAACGATCTCTGGGGACCCCGAGTGCACCCTGTGCCCATGCCCACCTTGTCCCCAGCCCAGAGCACTGAGTGCCACCCCCAGGCATTCCCCGACACCTCCAGGGACGGGTGGGGACCCCAGCCCTCCCCGGGCAGCCCCTCCCTCCCTCTCCCGTGGACAAGGAGACGCCCTGCCGTAGGCAGGGGGATGCTCCGTGGGGATCTCCGCGGAGGAGCCCCCTGTCCCCGAACCAGGACCCCCACAGCCGCACCCCTGGGTGCCCCCAGCCCCCTCCCCGTGCCGGGCCCGGCCCCGGGGCGCTGACAGGAGCCGCTGTCCCCGCAGCCCGGAACTGCATGAGGCTGCAGGTGCTGGAGCTGGACCACGTGGCCGAGATCAACCAGGAGGTGGCCGCCGAGGTGTGTCGGGAGGGGCTGAAGGGGCTGGAGATGCTGGTGCTCACGTCCACCCCGGTGACCCCCAAAGCCCTGCTGCACTTCAACAGTGAGTGACGGCTCCGGGGCCGCCGGCCGCGCACGCTGCGCCCCGATCCGGAACGTTCTGGCGGCCCCGGCCGCGGCGCGGGAGCTCGGGGGAGGGTGTCAGGGGGGGATCCAGCGTCCCCCAGCAGGGACGGGCCGGGAGGGCTGCTCTCGGTGCCCTTGAGAGGATGGAGACGTTCACTCCGTGTGCCCCGGGGGCCTCGATGGGGGTGTGACACCTGAGGTGTGTGACAGAGCTGAGGTGTGTGACACAGGTGAGGTGTGTGACACAGGTGAGGTGTGTGACACAGGTGAGGTGTGTGACAGAGCTGAGGTGTGTGACACAGGTGAGGTGTGTGACACAGGTAATGTGTGTGACACAGGTAATGTGTATGACACAGACACAGGTAATGTGTGTGACACAGCTGAGGTGTGTGACACCTGAGGTGTGTGACACAGGTAATGTGTGTGACACAGGTGAGGTGTGTGACACACCTGAGGTTTGTGGCATATTTGAGGTTTGTGACACACCCGAGGTTTGTGACACACCTGAGGTGTGTGACACCTGAGGTGTGTGACACCTGAGGTGTGTGATAGAGCTGAGGTGTGTGACAGAGCTGAGGTGTGTGACACAGGTGAGGTGTGTGACACAGGTGAGGTTTGTGACACACCCGAGGTTTGTGACACACCTGAGGTTGGTGACACACCTGAGGTTGGTGACACACCTGAGGTTTGTGACACACCTGATGTTTGTGACACACCTGAGGTTTGTGACACACCTGAGGTTTGTGACACACCCGAGGTTGGTGACACACCCGAGGTTGGTGACACATTTGAGGTTTGTGGCACACCCGAGGTTTGTGGCACACCCGAGGTTTGTGGCACACCCGAGGTTTGTGACACACCTGAGGTTTGTGATACACCTGAGGTTTGTGACACACCTGAGGTTTGTGATACACCTGAGGTTTGTGGCACACCTGAGGTTTGTGATACACCCAAGGTTTGTGACACACCCGAGGTTGGTGACACATTTGAGGTTTGTGGCACACCCGAGGTCTGTGACACACCTGAGGTTTGTGATACACCTGAGGTTTGTGGCACATTTGAGGTTTGTGACACACCTGAGGTTTGTGGCACACCTGAGGTTTGTGACACACCCGAGGTTTGTGACACACCTGAGCCCGGGGCTTGCTGCAGTCACTGCCAGGGCAGGAGGTTCACGGCCTCGGGAGGCTCTGTCCTGGTGCTCACAGCTCGGGTGACCGCGGTGGCACTCGCTGGGATCCCACCGCTCTGGGTGGCAGCGCCAGGGGTTCCCTAGGGAGGGAATCCTCCTCCCCAGGAGGACAGCAGTTGGGGACTGGGGTCACCTCACGGCCCCTGGTGCTCCCCGCAGAGGCCTTGGCCGGGTGCCCCACGCACAGAAGGCCTTGAGCAGCACGGGGTGGGCTCTGGGGCCCCTGCCGGCCGTGGGGGGCTGCGTGTGGCCAGGTGTGCAGATCCAGGTGGTGCCTGTGCCCCCAGGTGTGTGCCGGAACCTGAAATCCATCGTGGTGCAGGTGGGGATTGTGGACTACTTCAAGGAGCCCCACAGCCCCGAAGCCAGGAAGATGTTTGAAGAAATGGTGAACAAACTCCAGGTAAGGGGCCTCAATCCCAGCTAACACGAGTGTCACCAGCCCTGTGACGTGTCGGGGATCAGAAATGTTCCTCCTCTCCCTCCACCCTGTGTCCTTCCATTGCAGGGATCAGAAATGCTCCTTCTCTCCCTCCATCCCGTGTCCTTCCGTGGCAGGGATCGGAAATGTTCCTCCTCTCCCTCCATCCTGTGTCCTTCCATGGCAGGGATCAGAAATGTTCCCCCTCTCCCTCCATCCTGTGTCCTTCCCATGGCAGGGATCAGAAATGTTCCCCCTCTCCCTCCATCCTGTGCCCTTCCATGTGAGGGATCAGAAATGTTCCTCCTCTCCCTCCATCCTGTGTCCTTCCATGTGAGGGATCAGAAATGTTCCTCCTCTCCCTCCATCCTGTGTCCTTCCATGGCAGGGATCAGAAATGTTCCTCCTCTCCCTTCTCTCCCTCCATCCCGTGTCCTTCCGTGGCAGGGATCGGAAATGTTCTCCCTCTCCCTCCCTTGCCTCTCTCCTTCCTGGAGCAGGGATCTGGGATGATGTTCCCCCTTCTCCCTTCCTCCCCCTGTGTCTTCCCTGAGGCGGAGATTGGAGATATCCTCCCCCACCAAACTCCTTCCCGTGCCCTGTGTCCTTCCCGTGGCAGGGATTCCCTTCTCCCCGCCTCACCCCACACCCTTCCCAGGGGTTTGAGGTGTTCCCCCCTCTCTTTCCCTTGCCCCATGTCCTTCCCACGGCAGGGATTCCCTTGTTCCTCCCTCACCCTTTTCTTTCCCCTGGCAGGGATTTGAGGCATTCTCCTGTTCCTCCCTCTCCCCACAGGGATTTGAGGTGTTCTCCCTGTTCCTCCATCACCCTTTTCTTTCCCCAAACAGGGATTTGAAGGATTCCCCCTTCCCCTCCCTCTCCCCAAGGGATTTGAGGCGTTCCCCCTGTTCCTCCCTCTCCCCACAGGGATTTGAGGGATTCCCCTGTTCCTCCCTCTCCTGACAAGGATTTGAGGTGTTCCCCCTGTTCCTCCCTCACCCTTTTCTTTCTCCAAACAGGGATTTGAGGCGTTCCCCCTTCCCCTCCCTCTCCCCAAACAGGGATTTGAGGCGTTCCCCCTGTTCCTCCCTCTCCCCACAGGGATTTGAGGTGTTCCCCCTTCCCCTCCCTCTCCCCACAGGGATTTGAGGCGTTCCCCCTGTTCCTCCCTCTCCCCACAGGGATTTGAGGTGTTCCCCCTGTTCCTCCCTCTCCCCACAGGGATTTGAGGGATTCCCCTGTTCCTCCCTCTCCCCAAACAGGGATTTGAGGCATTCCCCCTGTTCCTCCCTCTCCCCACAGGGATTTGAGGCGTTCCCCCTTCCCCTCCCTCTCCCCACAGGGATTTGAGGCGTTCCCCCTTCCCCTCCCTCTCCCCACTGGGATTTGAGGTGTTCCCCTGTTCCTCCCTCTCCCCACAGGGATTTGAGGCGTTCCCCCTGTTCCTCCCTCTCCCCACAGGGATTTGAGGCGTTCCCCCTGTTCCTCCCTCTCCCCACAGGGATTTGAGGCGTTCCCCCTGTTCCTCCCTCTCCCCACAGGGATTTGAGGCGTTCCCCCTGTTCCTCCCTCTCCCCACAGGGATTTGAGGTGTTCCCCCTGTTCCTCCCTCTCCCCAAACAGGGATTTGAGGTGTTCCCCCTGTTCCTCTCTCTCCCCAAACAGGGATTTGAGGTGTTCCCTGTTCCCCTCCCTCTCCCCACAGGGATTTGAGGGATTCCCCTGTTCCTCCCTCTCCCCACAGGGATTTGAGGGATTCCCCTGTTCCTCCCTCTCCCCACAGGGATTTGAGGCGTTCCCCCTTCCCCTCCCTCTCCCCACAGGGATTTGAGGTGTTCCCCCTGTTCCTCCCTCTCCCCACAGGGATTTGAGGCGTTCCCCCTGTTCCTCCCTCTCCCCACAGGGATTTGAGGCATTCCCCCTGTTCCTCCCTCTCCCCAAACAGGGATTTGAGGCGTTCCCCCTTCCCCTCCCTCTCCCCACAGGGATTTGAGGGATTCCCCTGTTCCTCCCTCTCCCGACAAGGATTTGAGGTGTTCCCCCTTCCCCTCCCTCTCCCCACAGGGATTTGAGGCATTCCCCTGTTCCTCCCTCTCCCCACAGGGATTTGAGGGATTCCCCTGTTCCTCCCTCTCCCCACAGGGATTTGAGGTGTTCCCCCTGTTCCTCCCTCTCCCCACAGGGATTTGAGGCGTTCCCCCTGTTCCTCCATCACCCTTTTCTTTCCCCAAACAGGGATTTGAGGCGTTCCCCCTTCTCCTCCCTCTCCCCACAGGGATTTGAGGCGTTCCCCCTTCCCCTCCCTCTCCCCACAGGGATTTGAGGCGTTCCCCCTTCCCCTCCCTCTCCCCACGGCCCTGCTGGCTCCCCCCCAGCCCCACCACCTTCTCCCCTTCCAGGCCCTGAGGAAAAGACCCGGCTTCTCCAAGATTTTACACATCAAGGTGGAAGGAGGCTGTTAGCCCTTCAGGGAACCCAAAGCACACTCCCTGCCCTGCCCGGCGGAGCCGAGGCCCCCGAGACCAAACCCGGCGTGGGCCGGGATCCCCGCTCGTGCACAAGGAACCCCAAACTCCCCAGGCCTTGGGGCGGCCCCGGGGCCGCTGGCGGGCGAGAAGGTGCTACTCAAGGACGTTTTCTGGCTGCCCCGAGGGCCAGGGCCGAGCTCCTTCCCAGGAGGGAAGACGGCTTCGAACCCCCGCGGCCGCTCCTGGCCGAGGATCCGCGTTTGGGGACGGCTTTTCCGTCGAACTCCGTTTTGGGGGATCGTGGGGCTCCTGGCAGAGCGCTGGGCTCGGCCTCTCCGGGGCGTGATGGAGGTGGGGTGGGAAGGGGCTGTTCCTGCCCAGGGCCCGGCGTTCCCCGAGGGTTTCTGCTCGTTTTCCGTCGGGGATTTGACAGAGCCTGGGGAAGCGCTCCCAGAAACCAGCAGCCACCAGAGCACAAGCCCAGAGCAGAGCTGCACCTCGGGGGATTCGGGAGCCGCAGGACGCCAGGAGAGACGGGCGCTCTTCCGGGGGTCTCCAGCCTCACTCCCCCTCCACCAAAACCCTCCTGCCAAGGCAATAAACCATCTCCAAAATCCTCATCCACCAGGAGCCACGGGTCACGCTCCTGACTCCATCTGGGGCGGTTCGTCCCGTGTGGAGAGAGGCACTGCCACGGGACAGCCTCGATTGCCATCCCACCGCCTCCCCGAGCAGCCTGGAGGAGAAACCCTGGCCAGATTATCCTGAGATGATCCCGGGCAAAGCACCAACCAACAGCCCTGGCTGTCCTTTATCCACAGCCACCATTTTCTAAGCCTGATTTTTCTTCCGAGCGCCCCTCTGCCTGCAAGGACGTCATCATCCCCAAAATATCCTCTTTTTTTTTCCATAGGAAAAGGCTTTGGAAAGGCATCCGGCAGGGTCAGGCGTCTCCACCCCGGGGAGAAGGCACCCGGAGGTGCCCCTGGGATTGGGGACACCCATCAGAGCACTGCCAGCAGCGGGCACAGCCCGGCCGTGCCCACAGCCCACCCCGTGCCCCGGGGCTGAGCGGAGAGGAGGCAGCTGGCGAAGTGGGTTTGGGGCTTTCCCCTCTTCCCTGGGCCAGCGCTGGAGGCTTTGGTGCCGGCGTGGCTGTGAGGGGACGCTCCCAGAGCGCGTCCCCGGGGCGAGGGGCTCGCCTGGAGCGTCCTCCCAGGAGGGGCCGGGCTGCGGACCCAGCACCACAGCCCTCATCCACGGCACAGGAGCTGCTGACCTCGACTGGGGCTGCTCCCGGAGGAGGGAAAATCACCCCTGAGGCCGGTGGGGCTCCGGAGGCGGCTCCTGCGTCTCCGACCCCGGCTTGGCCCGCCCTCGGTGCCGCCTGCGCTGTCTGCTCTAAACAGGGGCAGGGATTTGTGCCCACAGCCGCCCTGGGCAGCTCCCGCGCAGCTTTCCAGGAGAAGGCCCCGAACGCACAAAACGTGGGAGCCCCAAAATGCCCGCGAGAAACTGCCAGCACGTCCCCAGGGATGAGCTCCCCGGCAGCAGCGCCCTGCCGTGCCCAGCGTGGCTTTACCTCCACCCCGGGGAGCCTGGGACGCTCCCGATCCGGGGCCACGAGGAGCCAGGGATGCCCCGACCAGCAAAAAACCACCCAGCAAAGCCACCGGGAACCGCCCGGGCCCATCCAGCAGCATCCGGGCCCAGCGGAGACGTCACCACCGCAGCGCAGGGACCCGCGGAATTCCCTCGGAAACTAAGAACAGAAACAAAGCTCGTATTTATTTCTATAAAGAGAAGAAGGAAAAATGAGATTTTAAAGGGAAATTATATACTCAGCATGTTTGTACACTCTACGCTTAAAGACTCTCGTGGCCCGGAGTCACGGCCCGAGCCTGGGGGTGGCTGATCCGGGTTTGCCGGTGCCTGGATCCTCTCCCGGCTCCTCGGGGCCGTGGGGAGGGCGAGGATGAGGTGATGGAAAGAGAGGAGGAGGTGCTGAGGACTCTCAGAGAAGCCTTGTGCACCGGCGGGGTCGCTGGCCACGCGTGTCGGCGTTGGAGCGCGGGTGACGCCGTGACGTCCCCACCCCTCCCCTGCCACCGGCGTTTGGAGGTCACGGCGGGATCCTCGCCTGGATTCGGTGTTTGGAGGTCACGGCGGGATCCTCACCTGGATTCAGCGTTTGGAGGTCACGGCGGGATCCTCACCTGGATCCGGCGTTTGGAGGTCACGGCGGGATCCTCACCTGGATTCAGTGTTTGGAGGTCACAGCGGGATCCTCACCTGGATTCGGCGTTTGGAGGTCATGGCGGGATCCTCACCTGGATTCGGTGTTTGGAGGTCACGGTGGGATCCTCACCTGGATTCGGCGTTTGGAGGTCACGGTGGGATCCTCGCCTGGATTCAGTGTTTGGAGGTCACGGCGGGATCCTCACCTGGATCCGGCGTTTGGAGGTCACGGCGGGATCCTCACCTGGATTCGGCGTTTGGAGGTCACGGTGGGATCCTCGCCTGGATTCAGTGTTTGGAGGTCACGGTGGGATCCTCACGTGTTTGGAGGTCACGGTGGGATCCTCACCTGGATTCAGCGTTTGGAGGTCACAGCGGGATCCTCACCTGGATTCAGTGTTTGGAGGTCACAGTGGGATCCTCACCTGGATTCGGCGTTTGGAGGTCACAGTGGGATCCTCACCTGGATTCGGCGTTTGGAGGTCACGGCGGGATCCTCACCTGGATTCAGCGTTTGGAGGTCACAGTGGGATCCTCACCTGCATTCAGTGTTTGGAGGTCACAGCGGGATCCTCACCTGGATTCAGTGTTTGGAGGTCACGGCGGGATCCTCACCTGGATTCGGTGTTTGGAGGTCACGGCGGGATCCTCACCTGGATTCGGTGTTTGGAGGTCACGGCGGGATCCTCACCTGGATTCAGCGTTTGGAGGTCACAGTGGGATCCTCACCTGCATTCAGTGTTTGGAGGTCACAGCGGGATCCTCACCTGGATTCAGTGTTTGGAGGTCACGGCGGGATCCTCACCTGGATTCGGTGTTTGGAGGTCACGGCGGGATCCTCACCTGGATTTGGTGTTTGGAGGTCACGGCAGGATCCTCACCTGGATTCAGCGTTTGGAGGTCACGGTGGGATCCTCACCTGGATTCGGCGTTTGGAGGTCACGGTGGGATCCTCACCTGGATTCGGCGTTTGGAGGTCACGGCAGGATCCTCACCTGGATTCAGTGTTTGGAGGTCACAGCGGGATCCTCACCTGGATCCGGCGTTTGGAGGTCACGGCGGGATCCTCACCTGGATTCGGCGTTTGGAGGTCACGGGGGGATCCTCACCTGGATTCAGTGTTTGGAGGTCACAGTGGGATCCTCACCTGGATTCAGCGTTTGGAGGTCACGGTGAGATCCTCGCCTGGATTCAGCGTTTGGAGGTCACAGTGGGATCCTCACCTGGATTCGGTGTTTGGAGGTCACGGCAGGATCCTCACCTGGATTCGGTGTTTGGAGGTCACGGTGGGATCCTCGCCTGGATTCGGTGTTTGGAGGTCACAGCGGGATCCTCACCTGGATTCGGTGTTTGGAGGTCACGGCGGGATCCTCAGCTGGATTCGGTGTTTGGAGGTCACGGCGGGATCCTCACCTGGATTCAGTGTTTGGAGGTCACGGCGGGATCCTCACCTGGATTCAGCGTTTGGAGGTCACGGTG
The DNA here is from genome assembly GCF_015227805.2 of Hirundo rustica. Classification (NCBI taxonomy): domain Eukaryota; kingdom Metazoa; phylum Chordata; class Aves; order Passeriformes; family Hirundinidae; genus Hirundo; species Hirundo rustica. The sequence goes on along the minus strand of NC_053454.1, from coordinate 980,131 downwards.
GGATCCTCACGTGTTTGGAGGTCACGGTGGGATCCTCACCTGGATTCAGTGTTTGGAGGTCACGGCGGGATCCTCGCCCAGATTCAGCGTTTGGAGGTCACAGCGGGATCCTCACCTGGATTCGGTGTTTGGAGGTCACGGCGGGATCCTCGCCCAGATTCGGTGCTTCGGTGCATCCCCAAGACCAGATCACACCGTCGCCTCCCCTGAGAGCATCCCCGAAAAATCCAGCTCGGCACAGCCACGTTTACACAAAAATCCTCTGAGGACACAAGGCCTTGGGCGGGTTCAAGGATCAGAAGGTGGGAAGTGGGGGTTTCTCCCTGTTTTGCGTGGGCTTGAACGGATCCCTTCCTCCTCCTCCTCCTCCTCCTCCTCCTCCTCAGCTGGGATGAAGGCGCTGGCACAGTGACAGGGGTGGTGGGAATGAGAGCCCTCCTGGTGGCTCCTAATTGCCCGGCTTATTAACGAGCTCATTAAGGGCTGTGAAATGTCAGCTGGATCCTGCCCACGGCCGTGGATTCCATTTCCTCTGGACGTGATGGAAACACACAGAAACACCAAATTTCCTGGGAAAGCCTTCAAATCCCGCAGCCCATTATGAGAAGTGCCGGGGGGGGCTCTGTGATGACAATCCCCGGTAAAATCCACGGACTGGGGTCACGGCGATGGATGGACGCTGCTTCCGAGCCTGGCTCCTGCAGGACCGGTTTGGGGGAGGTTTATTCCTTTTCTGACGAGTTTTCCCAAAGCTTCCCCGTGGCCGACATTCCCAGCGTTCCCCTTCACCTGAGTTTGGGTGCTGGTCAGGGATTTCAGGAGGAGCAACATCACCAAAGCCAGCTCGGGGACCAAAGCTATCCCAAACCCCCGGTTTTGTGTGTCCCTCGTGTTGGATTTCCGGGAGCCGGGAACGCTCTGGGGATCAGCTCCTGCCTCATCCCTCTGCCTTGGGGCTCAGGGACTGAGGGAAACGGGAACCCCCAGGCTGGCTGGAGGATTTGAAACCTTTGTCCCTCTTCTTGCCCTGTCCTGGTCCCTGCTGCCACCAAGGGCACAGCCACGGCGGGGATTTGTCTGGATCTTCCCAAAGAGCCTGGATTTAGGGAAAACAGAACAAAAAAAATGACCCCAGAAGTGTCGGTAATGGCTCCTCAAGTGGTTAACAAATGTTTTGTTTTAGGGGAGGCCCCAGCCCGGGAGCTGGAGCAAGGCTTCAGCCTCAGTTTGGGGTGAGAAACTGCAGGTTGGGGTGGAGCAAAAGCGCTTGGGAGTTGGTGCCAAATGAGAAAGTGCTTTAAAAGGTGAAAAACCAATCCCAGGGAGCCGGGAGATTTTGGGAAGCAGGGATGGTTTGTTGTGACGGAAGCAATGCAGGGTGTTGGGAGGTGGAGAGGGACCTTCCCCTGCAGCGGGAGGCACAATAACCCCTGGGGAGGGTGGGAGAGCACCGAGGAAAAGCTGCTGCGGCAGCGAGGAGGGAAAACTGCCCAGAAGCAAGGGGGGAAAAAAAAAAAAAAAGGAATTTTCTAATTCAGCCTCGGGATTGAGCCCCCGCGGAGGGGAACGAGGCAGGTTGGGGCCGGGGACAAGTGGGTGCAATGGTGTGGGGCAGTTTTTGGGAAGCCGAGGGGTGATGCACAGTTGCTTCGAGATAATCAGAGGAGATAATCAGCGCAGAGAATAGAGATATATAAATCCAGGAACTGGAATCATTCCCTGCAGCCCTGGAGGGCGGCGGCGGCTCCGGCAGCGGAGCCCGAGGGGCAGCGACCTCCCCTCCCCAGAGGTTCCCGTGGCCTCCCAAGTTATTTTTTTAACTCTATATAAATTTAGGTCTATTTTAGTCTTTCCGCAGCGATGTGCCAGTGTCTGGAGAACCAAACATCCCTTTTTTTTCCCCCCATCCCGCGGTCCCTCGATGCTAAACCGGGTGCTCGGAGTGAGATCTGCTGGAGATGTTGTCCCAGGAGCGGGATCTGCCGCAGATGTTGTCCTAGGAGTGAGATCTGCTGCAGATGTTGTCCTAGGAGTGAGATCTGCCGCAGATGTTGTCCCAGGAGTGAGATCTGCTGCAGATGTTGTCCCAGGAGCGGGATCTGCCGCAGATGTTGTCCCAGGCGCGGGATCTGCCGCAGATGTTGTCCCAGGAGCAGGATCTGCCGCAGATGTTGTCCTAGGAGTGAGATCTGCTGGAGATGTTGTCCCAGGAGCGGGATCTGCTGGAGATGTTGTCCTAGGAGTGAGATCTGCTGGAGATGTTGTCCTAGGAGTGAGATCTGCCGCAGATGTTGTCCCAGGAGTGAGATCTGCTGCAGATGTTGTCCCAGGAGCGGGATCTGCCGCAGATGTTGTCCCAGGAGTGAGATCTGCCGCAGATGTTGTCCTAGGAGTGAGATCTGCTGGAGATGTTGTCCCAGGAGCGGGATCTGCTGGAGATGTTGTCCTAGGAGTGAGATCTGCTGGAGATGTTGTCCCAGGAGCGGGATCTGCCGCAGATGTTGTCCTAGGAGTGAGATCTGCTGGAGATGTTGTCCCAGGAGCGGGATCTGCCGCAGATGTTGTCCTAGGAGTGAGATCTGCTGGAGATGTTGTCCCAGGAGCGGGATCTGCTGCAGATGTTGTCCCAGGAGCGGGATCTGCCGCAGATGTTGTCCTAGGAGTGAGATCTGCCGCAGATGTTGTCCCAGGAGCGGGATCTGCCGCAGATGTTGTCCCAGGAGCGGGATCTGCCGCAGATGTTGTCCCAGGAGCAGGATCTGCCGCAGATGTTGTCCCAGGAGCGGGATCTGCCGCAGATGTTGTCCCAGGAGTGAGATCTGCTGGAGATGTTGTCCCAGGAGTGAGATCTGCCGCAGATGCTGTCCCAGGAGCGGGATCTGCCGCAGATGCTGTCCCAGGAGCGGGATCTGCCGCAGATGCTGTCCCGGGAGGGGCTGGCTGGGGCAGGGGAGGATCCGGGGCTCGGTGGGAGCAGCGCCCAGCTCCGGCCAGGAGTCCGTGTTTTTAGCACTTTGGTTGGAACTCTCACCTGTAGACGCACTTTGATGTTGTTGCTTTGAAACTTTGGCAAGTGTAAACAATGTGTACCTAAAAGAATTACAGAGAAACAAACCCCCAGCGGCGAAGCGTGTAAAGAGCTATTTTATGACTCGGTGTTGAATAAAGACTCTGGAGATCGAGCTGGGTTTTCACTCTCGCTGCGCCCACACCAGTGAGACCAGCTGGTGTTCGGGGCTTACTGGGAGCGTCCTCCTGCCTCCCTCTGCGGGTCCGTGGGCTCCACTGGCCTGGCATCCCGGGGCGCTGGGACGAAGCGGGACACGGGGACCGAGTGGGACCCGGGGGCAGCACTGAGGGTCCCAGAGAAGCTGTGGCTGCCCCTGGGTTCCCAAAGTGTCCAGGGCCAGGCTGGACGTTGGGGTTTGGAGCAGCCTGGCACAGCGGGAGGTGTCCCTGGATGATCCTGGTGGTTCCTTCTAACCCAACCCAGCCCAGGATTCTGCATCTTTCACTGTCCTCCCTCCACCCTTGTAACCCCCAGAAGCATCTCCCCGTGCTCTCCCAGGGCCCTTTTCCTGTCTGAGTCCCCCCCAAACGCCTGGATGCATCCTTGGAGCTGTCACAGCTGCTGCCCTGAACCTCCTTCCACGAAGCAAAGTGGAAAATGAAAATGCCCCATTGAGCACAAGCCAGTTAAAATGTCACTGAGCAATATCTGAGCTCCAAGCACTCACAGAGGTTCTCCATCCTAGAATCGCTCCTGGGCTGTGCCTGGAGTGTGCCCTGCCCTCCAGCAGCTTTGAAATGGCAAAAACCAGCCTGGAAGGTTCCTTTCTGTTCCAGTCCTGAGATCCCACCAAAACCAGCCTGGAAGGTTCATTTCTGTTCCAGATGAGATCTCACCAAAACCAGCCTGGAAGGTTCATTTCTGTTCCAGATGAGATCTCACCAAAACCAGCCTGGAAGGTTCATTTCTGTTCCACCTGAGCTCTCACCAAAACCAGCCTGGAAGGTTCATTTCTGTTCCACCTGAGCTCTCACCAAAACCAGCCTGGAAGGTTCATTTCTGTTCCGGCTGAGCTCTCACCAAAAACCAGGCTGGAAGGTTCATTTCTGTTCCAGCTGAGATCTCACCAAAAACCAGCCTGGGAGGTTCATTTCTGTTCCAGTCCTGAAATCTCACCAGTCTGAAAGGTTCATTTCTGTTTCAGCCCTGAGATTTCACCAAAAACCAGCCTGGAAGGTTCATTTCTGTTCCAGCCCTGAGATCCCACCAAAACCAGCCTGGAAGGTTCATTTCTGTTCCAGCTGAGCTCTCACCGTGCAGAGTGAAGCAGAGAACAGAGGAAAGGCCAACGTGCCCCCGAGACAAACTCGTTTTATTGTGCTGGAGCCTGGGTTCAAAGTGCCCAGCAGGACAAAAACCAAACCAGTATAAATAGGCCACAAACCCCTTCCCTGCGCTGGCTCCGGCCTGGAGGGGAGGAGGCTCCCGAGGGAAGGGGGAGAAGGGAATGATCCCGAGGGAAGGGGGAGAAGGGAATCCCAGCCCGAAGGGAAGGGAATGATCCCGAAGGAAGGGGGAGAAGGGAATCCCAGCCCGAAGGGAAGGGAATGATCCCGAGGGAAGGGGGAGAAGGGAATCCCCCGGAGGGAAGTGAATGATCCCGAAGGAAGGGGGAGAAGGGAATCCCAGCCCGAAGGGAAGGGAATTCCCACCCAAAGGGAAGGGAATGCCCTGGAGGGAAGGCAAGGGAGTGCCCAGGCCAGCCCAGGGGGCAGGGCAGGGCAGGGCAGGGGCCGTGGCTGCAGGGCCAGGAGCCGCCTCTGACTGAAGCCGGCCCGGGGCCCGCGCGCTGAGCAGCCGCCGATCGCGGCAGGGTTCCGTCAGTGGTTGTGGGGCCGGGCGCGGGCGCGGCCCCGCGCGGGAGCGGCGTCCACGCTGGAGCGGGGGTTGCGGATGGTCTCGTCCACGGACACGATCAGGCACGCCGCCTCCGAGGCCGCCGTCAGCGCGTTGATGCGCACCACGGCCGGCTCCCACACGCACGCCGAGAAATTGTCCGCGATGTCCTCGTTGGTGACATCCACGCCGTACCACATCCCGCCCTGGGGACACAGAGACAGGGATCAGTGCCACATCCCGCCCTGGGGACACAGGGATCAGTGCCACATCCCGCCCTGGGGACACAGAGACAGGGATCAGTGCCACATCCACCCCTGGGGACAGGGATCAGTGCCACATCCCGCCCTGGGGACACAGGGATCAGTGCCACATCCACCCCTGGGGACACAGGGATCAGTGCCACATCCACCCCTGGGGACACACAGGACACAGGGATCAGTGCCACATCCACCCCTGGGGACACACAGGACACAGGGATCAGTGCCACATCCACCCTGGGGACACAGGGATCAGTGCCACATCCCGCCCTGGGGACACAGGGATCAGTGCCACATCCACCCTGGGGACACACAGGGGACAGGGATCAGTGCCACATCCACCCCTGGGGACACAGGGATCAGTGCCACATCCACCCCTGGGGACACAGGGATCAGTGCCACATCCACCCCTGGGGACACACAGGGGTGGAAGCTCCCTTCCACCTACAGCAACCCGAGCCGGGCCCCCAGGCGATGGGGAACAGACACCCAGGGTGCCACCGTGCCCTGGGGCGACTCTGTGATGCCTGGATCCCCCAGTGCCTGCTCTGTTTGTGCTGGATGTTGAGTTCTGCACCTTTCAGACTGGCTCTGAGAGCACACAGGGGGAGAGCAGAACCGTGGGGTTCGTCTGCAGGAACTGCACTCGCTGCTCTGCATTCTGCTCCTGGACAGACAGCTGGACAGAGCTCTCCTCCGCTTTTTAGTTGGGTTTCAGCCAGCTGAGGCAGAGAAGCTCTCTGGACTGATTTTTTCCTTTTTGTCAGAACTTTAAACCTGCTCTGGACTGAAAAACCCAGAAAAACACCAGGAGCTCCCCCCTGCAGCCCACTGAGGCCCAGGAGAGCATTTCCCAGCACTGGTGGACACAGACCGAGCGAGCTGAGCTACAACCCACAGCAAGGACCTTCTCCATTTTGCCATCTCTCTTCAGGAAGGTGAGAGGCTTTGTTTGGTACTGTTTGTTCTCTTTGTGCTTGTGGGCACTTCGTTGAATAAACAGGTTTTTTTCCCAGTTGTCTCTAAGGAAATTCTTCCTGGACCAGCTGGGGGAGGAGCTGCTTGAATTTGCTTTCTAGAGGGACCCCGGTTCAGAGGTTTCCTCCCAAATTTGTCCTAAACCAGGACACCCCAGCTGGGACAGGCTCCAGGACACACAGGAGACAGGAATCACCCACACTGGCTCTGCCCTGGTGTGCCACCCTAAAAAGGGATCCCAAAAGGTGAGTGGCGACCCCCAAAATGGGCCCAGAACTGGGGGAAGACACCCCAAAAATGGGATCCCAGAAAAAGGGGGGGGGCATAAAAAGCGATCCCAAACCAGGGCCCCGAAAGGTGAGTGGAGACCCCAAAAACCACCCCAAAATTGGGGAAAAGACACCCAAAAAACCGGATCCCAAATCTGGGGGACGACACCCAAAGAAGGGATCCCAAAAAAGGAGGAGTACCCCAAAAAAGGGACCCCAAAAAAGGGAGGAGTACCCCAAAGAAGGGACCCCAAAACTGGTGGAGGGAACACCCAAAGAAGGGATCCCAAATTCGGAGGACGGCACACATAAAAGGGAGCCCAAAAACGGACCCCCAAAATTGAGGGGAGGACCCCAAAAAAGGGGAGGAGGAGTGTTACCCTGGTTTTTCTGAGTTTTTTAGCCTTTTTGATTTTCATAAATGGAGTCAGATCTTTTTAATTACTATACAATACTAAGAGTAGTTCTACCTTTTTCCCACAGTTGTAACATAAACAAATCCTTTGTTTTTCATTCTCTGTCCTTTGTTTGCATATTTCTAACCTGAAAACAACTGTAACTGACAGCTGGTTTAGCCACTTGGCTGAGGGGTGAAAAACCCCAGAAGCCAATCTTCTGCTAGACCCACAAATGGATAAAAAGTAAGAAATAAACAAAGAGGCTCTCTCTCCGCCAGTCTCAGTTTGAGCTGGATCGGAAGGACCCCTGCCCTGCGAAAATCTCTTGTCTGCGTGTGACCCCTTTGTGTGTCTCGGTGACAGAGGAGCCCTGGAAAGGAACCTTTAGAGGCGAAGGGGTGACCCCAAAAAGGGACCCAAACCGGAGCCCTAAAGGGGAGCCTGGGCCCTACCTGGGCGTGCTTGGCCCGCAGCTTGTTGAGGATGTTGGTGGCGTCGAAGCCGGCGTTGTCGCAGAGCTGCCGGGGGATGATCTCCAGGGCCTTGGCGTAGGCGCCGATCAGCAGCTGCTGCTTGCCCGGGATGGTGCGGGAGTAATCCCGCAGGAACCTGGAGAGCTCCATCTCGATGGCGCCGCCGCCCGCCACCACCGAGTCGTTCTGCGGGGACGGGGAGCTGCAGCGCTGCCGGCCCGCTGCAACCTGCTGCAGTGCTGCCAGCTCGCTGTAACCCGCTGCACTGGCTGCTGCAGCGCTGCCAGCCCACTGCAACCCTGTCCTGGCTGCTGCAGCGCTGCCAGCTCGCTGCAACCTGCTGCAGTGCTGCCAGCTCGCTGCAACCTGCCGCAGCGCTGCCGGCCCACTGCAACCTGCTGCAGCGCTGCCAGCCTGCTGCAACCCTGTCCTGGCTGCTGCAGCGCTGCCAGCCCGCTGCAACCCTGTCCTGGCTGCTGCAGCGCTGCCAGCTCGCTGCAACCCTCTGTCCTGGCTGCTGCAGTGCTGCCAGCCCCCACTGCAACCCGCTGTCCTGGCTGCTGCAGCGCTGCCAGCCTGCTGTAACCCTCTGTCCTGGCTGCTGCAGTGCTGCCGGCCCGCTGCAACCCGCTGTCCTGGCTGCTGCAGCGCTGCCAGCTCGCTGCAACCCTCTGTCCTGGCTGCTGCAGTGCTGCCAGCCCCCACTGCAACCCGCTGTCCTGGCTGCTGCAGCGCTGCCAGCCCGCTGCAACCCTGTCCTGGCTGCTGCAGCGCTGCCGGCCCGCTGCAACCTGCTGCTGCTGACCCTGGAACCCTCCTCCAACCCACTGCCCTGGCTGCTGCTGAACCGGGAACCCCTGGAGACAATTCCCAGGGTGTGGCCTTGGAAGGACAGGTCTCGGAGCCTCCCCTGCCTAGCCTGGGACACAGGACCTCCCCCAGGGTGCTGTGCAAACTGTGCTCTGCCCAGTCTCTCCCCTCCCCACGCCCCTGGTTCCCGTGGTTTCTCCTCTCCTTGCTTCCTTGTTGGTGGTGGCACCCCGGGTGGCTGATCCCGTTCTTCCCACAGGTCACTGTCCCCTGTCCTGTCCCTGCTCTTCCCAAAGGTCACTGTCCCCTGTCCTGTCCCTGCTCTTCCCAAAGGTCACTGTCTCCTGTCCTGTCCCTAAAACTGTCCCTGTTCTTCCCACAGGTCAATGTCCCCTGTCCTGTCCCCAGCACTGTCCCTGCTCTTCCTACAGGTCCTACTGACCCCTGTCCTGTCCCTGATACTGTCCCTGCTCTTCCCAAAGGTCACTGCCCCCTGTCCTGTCCCCGTGTCCCCACGTCACTGCCCCCTGTCCTGTCCCCGTGTCCCCAGGTCACTGCCCCCTGTCCTGTCCCCGTGTCCCCACGTCACTGGCTGCTGGCCCCATATGTAACCCTGTGCCCACCACGTGGCCTGGTCTTTGCTCCTGATCTCCCTTCAGTGCCTGGAATAAACGCTGCTGGAGCAGATCTCACACCAAGGGCCTCCCTGCCTCTCCTGGCTGAGCTCAGCCGTGGTGTGTGTGCATGTGTGAGCTTGGCTGCTTTGCCTGAACTCCTCCCAGGGGCTTTTCCACTGCTTATGGGGATCTAGGTGACAGCTCCGCTCCTAAAAAGCTCACTGCTACAGCTGGCAAAGGCAAGGACATGCCAAGAACTTCCAAGGGCAGCTCCAGCAGCTGAGCCCAGGGGGTTTGAGGACACTACACCCACCCAAAGGGAGGGATGGCAGCTCACAGCCAGCTCGGGCCAGGGAAACTTCCCTCACTTCCAAAAAGCCTCCAGAATTAAAGATATTGGCAGCAGCACCTTGCAGCTCAGTTCTGCTGTTTTTTTTCAGGAGAGAGATCAGGACGTTCCTACTAAAAGCAACAGCTCCAAAAATCCTGACGTGCTTCTCCCCAGCGCCTCAGGACGTGCAGCCCCAGAGCTGCCCTGAACCAGAAGCCATTCCTACAGTGACAGGTTTCTGTGTAACCCACAAACAGCCAGAGCCTGGCAGCGTCACCCAGGACCAAACACACATCCAGAGAGGCCCTGGACTGCTCTCGGCGCCCCCAGGCTGCCCTCAGAGCCAGGGGACTGTCACACCCTCAGATGGGCACCAAGGGAGAGGTCAAGTGCTTTATGGGCATGGACACACAAGTGCCATCACTCTGCTGCTCAACCCCCTGAAGATCCACCCAGCACAGCCAGGAGATGGCTCCCTTAGGGCTGGAGGATGGAGCAAGCAGGAGGTCCAGGGGTACAGAAGCGCAGCAAGCCCCCGGCGTGCCCGCAGAGCAGCTGGAAACGCTGCCGAAGGCACGCCAAGCACCCGCACTCGGGCGAATCCACGAGCTGTGCCCATGGGCACAGAGCCCTCAGCCGGGCCCCGGTGTGTGAGGAGGCTCCCAGCAGCTCTGGCAGCGCCCTGGCAGTGCCCTGGCAGCGCCGGGGCTCACCTTGATGGCTCTCCTGACGATCATGATGGCGTCGTGCAGGGAGCGCTCCGTCTCCTCCATGAACTGCTCCGCGCCCCCGCGCAGGATGATGGTGCACGTCTTGGCCTTGGGGCAGCCCGTGAACAGGTTGTACCTGCCAGAGAGAGCGTGTGGGGATGGAGAAGCTGCTGCTGGGCAGGCTGGACGGGCTCTGCTCCCACCCTCACAACCCCAGCGGGTCCTGGGCCGAGGAGCAGAGCCAGGGAACGCAGAAGGGACAATTCCAGCTGAGCCAGGAAAATCCGTTCCCTTCCTGGTGCCAAGGATTGACACCGCACTGGTGCTCCCAGCCTGCAGCTGGCAGGAGCAGAGGGCAGCAGCCAGCCCCAGACAGCACTGCTCCTCCAGCATCAGGAAAGACCCCGGGGCATCGTCCCCAGCTTCACCTGCACCCACAGGGAAGTGCGAAGCTGGAACATCAGAGGTGCCACAATCAACCCCAAAACGTGGTGGGCTTCCATTACAAACGCAACAGCACCACCGTGCTTTTTACAGGACACATAAACATGGAGTTTTAAAAGCATTTACAAGAGGTAGGACCTCAATGAAATCTTGCTCCTGTCCCCTCCCTCAGCCTCAAAAAGCAGCCTCTGGCTATAATAAAATATACATTTTGTAACAACCTTGTTTCCATTTCAACAGTTTCAGAGATGCTGACCCTGCCAAGGCTTTGACCCCAGCTTTCCCACCTGTTATGAGGGCGCCTGCACAGCACTACAGGTTTGCAGCTGGTGCTTTTACCTCTCTCCCCCAATCTGGGTCTCCTCAAAGAGCTCACAGTGGCCCAGCACATCATCGGACAGGGCATTGACGCTGGTCTGGATGGATCCCCCACAGGCCTGCAGGAAAGGGAGAAAACACGGAATTACCAGCGCTGACAACCCACAGCAACCTCCCGGCAGGATCCACGCCTCAGGGACAGCCCAGCTGCTGAGCTGGCGCAAACCCATCCTGCAGATTCAGGAAAACCCTTCTGCTTCCCTCCCCTCTCATGGACACCAGGCAGCAAAATGAGATTATGCAGCGTCGAGGTGCTGACTCACAGGCTCAGAGTCCAGGAGACACACAAAGGAATAAAACACTCATGATGGAACAGGGAAGAACTCAGGAAAAGAAACCCCTGCTGATGCACTGATCAGACCTCGACACGCAACACCGGGCTGTCAGCGTGTTCATCCCACCGAGGATGAAGCTTCAAACACGGAAACTTCCAACTCGGAACTTCCAAATCCTCGCAAGGAGCAGCGAGATCAGCGAGCAGCTGTTTGGGAACGCCCAGCCTGAGGTGTCAGGACTGAGCACAAAGGTTTTGCTCCAGGTCCAGGGGCGCTCACCATCATGGTCCTCTTGAGATCCTCCTCCGGCACGCGGCCGGCACAGAACATGTCCCTGTCCGCGAAGTACTGCGTGGCCACGTCGCCGATGGGGAGCTTGGACAGCACCACCTTGGCTCCCGACTTGTGGATTTTGTCCAGTTTGTCGTACAGGATGTTCCACTCCGCATCCACGATGGCCTGGTAATCCTGGCCAGGAGACGGGGACGGGTGTTGCTGCGGCAGGGGATGCCCCACGTGCAGCCCTGGCACGGAGCCGCCGCCAGCGCTGCAGCCGGGGGTCCCGCGGCACTGCCCGCTCCCGCAGCGCTGCTGGATAAGCTGTGCCTCAGGGCAGCAGCTAGGCCTAAGGCAATCAGCCCAGAGCCGCTGGCTCGGCACAGCTGGGGATAGGGACAGCTCACAAACGCGCGCTGAGCCCGCCGTGACCGCCGCAGCCACGCTCCCACGGGGCAGCACAACCCAGCGGGCTTTTCCAAAGGTGGAGGACGGGCAGAAGGCAAACTCATTGATCAGGGAACGGTTTGGGTGGGAAGGGACATCCAGTGCCATGAGCAGGGACGCTTCCACTACCCCAGGGTGCTCCAGCATCCAACCTCACCTTGGGCACTGCCAGGGATCCAGGGGCAGCCACAGCAAATCCGGGAATTCCAGAATTCCCAGCCCCTCCCCACCCTCCCAGACAGGAATTCCTGCCCAAGATCCCAGCCCAATCTCCCCTTTCCCACTGGAAGCCATTCCCTGTGTCCTGTCCCTCCAGCCCTTGTCCCCAGCCCCTCTCCAGCTCTCCTGGAGCCCCTTGAGGGACTCGGAGGATTCCCTGGATTTTTCCCTTCTGCAGGGGAACATGCCCAGCGCTCCCATCTCCTCCCTAGCCCGGGATGAGCAGCCCCAGGTGTCCCAGGGGTGAGGAAGCAGGCCAGGCTCCCCTGTGGCTCTCACCTCCACCGTGTTGACTCTGACCTCGGCGTTGTCCTTCTCAGCTTTGAGCTCCAGCTCCACGTTGAGCAGGGCGATTTTGGGGGACTGGTACTTCTTGGGCTGCATCTCAAACCCAGCGTAGGAGAAGGTTTTCTTAAAGGCAACTCCAGCCACCAGCTGTGAGTCCTGGAACACGGGGATTGGCCTCAGGCTCAGCCCCCAAGGTTTTCTGCACAGGGTTAAAATAACAACTCCCACGGGACACTCCCTGCTTCCAGAGGCCTCCTTTACAAAGCCTTCCCTCCCTGCTTCCAGAGGCCTCCTTTACAAAGCCTTCCCTCCCTGCTTCCAGAGGTCTCCTTTACAAAGCCTTCCCAGCACTGTCTCCTTTGATTAACCCACTTCTGGAGGAAATAAGCAGCAAGGATTTCTTTCAGCTCACAAAAGCAGCTTCTTCTCTACCCCTCAAAACTCCTCACGCAGCCTGAAGATCAAGGAGAGGAGCAATCAGTTCACTCCCTGATCTCTTTCCCTTTACTTCCCTTTGAACTTTTGGGTATTTCTCACCCACAGCCCCACTGGGGGCTGGTTTTTGCTCTGGTTTGTCTTTCCAAGTTCCATCACCACCTCCCGGATTTTCTGTTCAACACCATTCCCTGGCTGAAATCGGGATGTGAATCTCCCTCTCCACAGGGGCTGTCCCACAGCCAGGAACAATTCCCTACCATATATCCAGGCGCACTCCCAGACACACAGGTTTTCCAGCACTGTGGCACAAACCACACATCCCACCCGCCCTGCCCACCACTAAATCAGCTTCATGAGGTTTTCCTTGCATTTTTCCCAACCCAGTAATCCTACATTCAACCAGGACTTTTGGATCCCACAAAAAAAAAACCAAACAAACAAACAAAAAAACCAACAAAAAACTGTGGGGAGATAAATGGAATTTTATCAGTTACAGCTTTTGCTGCAGTGAGGTGAAGAGTGAATTTAGCTCAAAAACCAGAAACTCGACCTATGGAAAAGAAACCCAGCCCTACCTGCCAAACTTCCTCCTCACACCAACAGCTTTGTTCCACTTTGGGAATTCCCCACAGGCTGCACTTCTGCTAGAGCCAAGCCACCACCAGAGCTGGCATCCCTGTCTCCCATCCCTCCAACACTTACTTCCAAAGCTCCTCCTTGCACCTTCTTTATCCCGATCATCTTGAGCTGCAGCAAGTCATCCAACATCATCACAGCATCCACAACCATCTTGGAGAAGAACTCCTTGCTCTGGGAGATGAGCTTGGAGCTCAGGGCTGTGGCTGCACACTTTTCCAGGAGACTCCTCTGCTCACTGCAGGAAAGGAAAAACAAAGCTTTGGTCACCTGCCAGATTTTTCACAAGCTTCAAAATCCCTATGTGGCTTTATTAGTCACGGGTTTAGGCTGGAAAATACCTGTAAGATTGAGTCCAGCACTGCCAGGGCCACCACTGACCCCTGTCCCCAAGTGCCACACGCACAGGGCTCTGAAATCCCCCCAGGGATGGAGACTCCAAACCTCCCTGGGCAGTGAAGGAAATTCCCAAAATCCACCCTGAGCTCCCCTGGCCCAGGCTGAGGCCGTTCCCTCTCCTCCTGTCCCTGTTCCCTGGGATAAGATCCCAAATTCCCCCCGGCTGTCCCCTCCTGTCAGGGACTGGTGCAGAGCCACAAGGTCCCACTGAGCCTCCTTTTCTCCAGGCTCAGCCCCTTCCCAGCTCCCTCAGGAGTTCTCCAGCCCCTTTCCCAGCTCCCTCAGGAATTCTCCAGCCCCTTTCCCAGCTCTCTTCCCTTCCCTGGACATGCTCCAGCCCCTCAGGGTCTGTCTTGTCATGAGGGGTCCAAAATCCTCTCTGATAGAGGCAAAGTTCAGCTCCCTCCTGTCAGTGGGGAGAACAAGGCACAAATCCCAGACTGACAAATCCCGGTCTCCTTTTTAGAGCTCAAGCTCCAGCGCAGCACTGACAAGGCTGATCAGCTTTTATGCACATAAAAGCGGAACAGAGCAGGTGCTCTCCTTCATCCCAAGGCAGGAGGACGTTCCTGAAACCCTCGAAAGGCAGCACATCTGCTCAAGTACTAACTGAGGCACTGCACACGCAGCAGAGCGGGGGACAGACACCAGGGAGATGTGGGTGCAGCTGCCAGGCTCTATCCCCCACGGGAGCCACCCTATTTCCCATCACAGCACCACATCTGGGTTTTTCTCCAGCATTTGCTTCGGAGGACCCGTTTTGGTTTATTCAAGATGCTTACGCAGCTGAAATAATTCAAACTGACTGCAGGCATCAGCAAGGTGCAGAAGACACATGTTTAAAATCCAGGGAGAAAAGGAACTCCGGGATTCTCACCTCAGCTGAAGGGATCACTGCTATGAGCTATCTACCCTGCTGTGTGACAGCTAAAAAGGGATCTGATCCTCAGGGAAGTGCTGAGATTTAACACTGCCACTGACTGCAGCAAGAGCTCCAAGACTCCACCGCTGCAAGGAAGAAATCAGGCCACTCATTTTGGTGCCCAGCTTCCCCCATGAGCACTGGGAGACACTGGCCTGCATCATCCCCTGCAGCCAGGTGGGAGCACAGCACCGCCCCTGGAGCAGCAGGGAATTCCAGGGAAACTGGGAATAACCCCAGCGTGGGGCTGCAGCTCCAGCCCCCTCAGCCAGAGCCCAGAACACAACCAGGTCACCTCCACGGGAAACTCACTCTTTATCCTCCTTCTTCACGGAGACAGCGATTTCCTTGATCTTGTTCACAGCCTGGCAGAAAGGCAACAGCTGCATTAATGATTTATGCTCCTCTCTCTTTGTATTTTATCTTTTGCTCTCTGCTTCGACAGCGCTGAAGTTTCAAGTGGTTAAGTTGTTCCACCCCTGCCAGCGCAGCAATTCCAAGGAATGCACCAATATATGAGGAGTGGGAGGAGCCGCTCTGCTGTTTGTGTTCAGCAGAGATCCTGGGAATCAAAGGGCTGCTGAGCAGCAAACCTCCAAAAATCAGCTCCACGGGACCAACAGGGACACACGGTTTACTAAGGGGGAGCAGAGAACAGGAGAACGGAAAACGAGTTTTCCATTTATTCCTCCTTGGGGAAAAAACCCGAAGGAAGGGACAGCGCTGCGGAGATGTGGACTGGCAGCAGCGGGCCCTGGCCCCAGGAGAGGCACTGCTGCTGGCAGGGAGGCAGCAGGAGGTGGCTGCTGGCGCTCCCCACGCCCATTCCCTGGCACAGAGCCACCCCAGGGGCCCTGCCGTGCCTCACCAGCTGCGTGGCCGTGCGGAAGGCGCGGATGATGATCTGGGGATGGAGCCCCTCCTCCACGTAGGGCTTCACCTGCTTCAGGAACTCGGCTGCCAGCAGGGTCACGGACGTGGTGCCATCACCCACCTGCACGGACAGGGGACAGCGTCACCCCCACTGTGTGTCAACCCCACTGTGTCACCCCCACTGTGTGTCACCCCCACTGTGTGTCACCCCCACTGTGTGTCACCCCCACTGTGTCACCCCCACTGTGTCACCCCCGCTGTGTCACCCCTGCTGTGTGTCACCCCCACTGCGTCGGACCCCCACTGTGTGACCCCCACTGTGTCACCCCCACTGTGTGTCACCCTGGTTTTTCTGAGATTTTTAAAGCCTTTTGAATTTTCATAAAATGGAGTCAGACCTCTTAGCTACTGTACAATATCAGGAGCAGTTTCTACCTTTTTCTCACAGATGTAACATAAACAAATACTTTGTTTTTCATTCTCTGTCCTTTGTTTGCACATTTCTAACCTGAAAACAATTGTAACTGACAGCTGGTCTGGCCACTGAGGCTGAGGGGTGAGAACTCCAAAAGCCAATCTTCAGCCAGACCCACAAATGTATAAAAAGTAAGAAATAAACAAGGAGGCTCTCTCTCTGCCCTGACTCAGCATTGAGCTGGGACTGAGGAACCTCTGCCCTGCGAAATTTCTTGTCTACATGTGATTGCTTTGCGTGTCCAGGTAACACCCACTGTGTCACCCCCACTGTGTGTCACCCCCACTGTGTCACCCTCACTGTGTGTCAACCCCACTGTGTGTCACCCCCACTGTGTCACCCCCACTGCATCACCCCCACTGTGTGTCACCCCCGCTGTGTGTCACCCCCGCTGTGTGTCACCCCCACACTGCAGACACCACCTGAGAGCAGCTGCAAAACCGCTGCAGAGCTTCCAGGGAAACCAGAGCCTGGGATTTCCTCTGCTCACGGATTTGGAGCAGAATTCCTCAGTGGTTCGGAGTGGTTTGGGTGGGAAGGGACCTCAAAGCCCATCCAGTGCCACCCTCTGCCACAGGCAGGGACACCTTCCACCACCCCAGGCTGCTCCCAGCCCCAGTGTCCAACCTGGCCTGGGACACTGCCAGGGATCCAGGGATCCACAGCCTGGCCTGGGGCACTGCCAGGGATCCACAGCCTGGCCTGGGACACTCCAGGGATCCACAGCCTGGCCTGGGACACCTCCAGGGATCCACAGCCTGGCCTGGGACACCTCCAGGGATCCACAGCCTGGCCTGGGACACTCCAGGGATCCAGAGCCTGGCCTCGGACACCACCAGGGATCCAGGGGATCCACAGCCTGGCCTGGGACACCTCCAGGGATCCACAGCCTCGTCTGGGGCACCTCCAGGGATCCAGGGGATCCACAGCCTGGCCTGGGGCACCTCCAGGGATCCACAGCCTGGCCTGGGGCACCTCCAGGGATCCACAGCCTGGCCTGGGACACCTCCAGGGATCCAGGGGATCCACAGCCTGGCCTGGGGCACCTCCAGGGATCCACAGCCTGGCCTGGGACACCTCCAGGGATCCAGGGGATCCACAGCCTGGCCTGGGACACCTCTAAGGGATCCAGGGGATCCTCAGCCTGGCCTGGGACACCTCCAGGGATCCACAGCCTGACCTGGGACACTCCAGGGATCCACAGCTGCTCTGGGCACCCTGTGCCAGGGCCTGCCCACCCTCCCAGCCAGGAATTCCTGTATCCCAGTATCCCATCCATCCCTATTCTCTGGCACTGGAAGCCATTCCCTGTGTCCTGTCCCTCCAGCCCTTGTCCCCAGCCCCTCTCCAGCTCTCCTGGAGCCCCTTTGGGGACTCTGAGGATTCCCTGGATTTTTCCCTTCTCCAGGGGAACATTCCCAGCTCTCCCAGCCTGGCTCCAGAGCAGGCAGAGTAAATGCCAGCACCCCAGGAGCGACTGCCAGCAGTTAACACAAAGCCCAGGGCAGCAGGGGCAGCAGGCTGCTCCGTGTCACAGCCCCAGGATCCCCTCCCACCTCTGCGTCCTGGGATTTGGCGATGTCCACCAAGGTCTTGGCGGCCGGATGGACAACGTCCAGCAGCTTCAGGATGGTGGCCCCGTCGTTGGAGATGGTGGCTTTGCCTGGGGTTGATGGAGAAAAGGAAGTTAAGGGCAGCTGCACAGCACCGGGGTAGAGCCCTGTCTCTGGGGGCTCTCGGGAGATCTCGGCAGGTTCCTCTGCTCCACCAGAGTCCTCTCAGCCCATCGGAGCAGGTTCAGTGAAGTCCATCTGAGAGCAGAAAAACTTCCCACACCAACAAAGGTTTGGAATTCATTTCCCTCTTCTCAACATACTCCTTGGACAAATAGAACCATATTCTGGTCAGAGACTCTCATGAAAAGAGAGCCTAGAAATTGTATTAGTTATTAGGTAAATTTAAATCCTTTTGAACAAGGATTTATTACAGCTCCTATTTGTAAAAACTACATAAAAGACAATACTAAGCTTTCAGTAACAAAAACAATAAATAATTAGTTTGGTGACTTCATACAAGTCTTTTCAGAGTGAGATCAAAGCTCATCTCTAAATCACACTCCAAAAAAAAGATTAAAATTCAGCCAGGAACATCCACTGACCTCACGCTCAGCCACAACTGCTGAGTAACTCCACAGGTAGCAGGAGCCTCATTTAGCAACAGAGATGACCAAAAATACTTGAGGAGAGGTTCAGGACTCTCTGCTTCTCCTGCCTGGCACAGACTTACAGTGATACATCCAACCCCACGGATCCTGCATGTGCCCAGGGGAGCAAACAGGGAACCCTCAGGCTGGAGTGGCAATTGTCCTTTACAGGGGTAAAAACACCGAAGTGTTCAGCTGAAAAACACCCAGACAGAAGTGAGCAGCTGCTGGGAGAGGCAGGCACAGGCTGAGGCTGCGGAAATGCGCTTACACGCAAATGCTGGGTTACTATTAATATTTTTAACTATATTTACATTAGTATATTAATAGAATAATGATGTCAATAACATGTTGTAGTGATGCGTTATTATAATTTTATTATTACTAATGTATTAGCTTTGTATTTATATTTATGGAAAAGATGCCCAAAGTCCCAGATGATATCTGACTCACTGTGTGAAATTAACCCACGGGGCTCATCACTATTTTATACTTTTCTGTAAGGAACCATATACCACTAGAAAACAAAATGTATCTACTTAGTCCTTGCTCTTCCAACCTTTAATCCCGTCTCTAATCTTAACCACCCACTCCTCCAGGGCAGCACAGGAGGAACCCCAGCGCCCAGTCACACTGGGAAAGGCGCCGTTCCTGCCCACTCTGCCAGGGCAGCACAGGAGGAATCCCAGGGCACAGTCACTGTGGGAAAGGCGCCGTTCCTGCCCACTCTGCCACGGCAGCACAGGAGGAACCCCAGGGCACAGTCACACTGGGAAAGGCGCCGTTCCTGCCCACTCTGCCAGGGCAGCACAGGAGGAACCCCAGGGCACAGTCACACTGGGAAAGGCGCCGTTCCTGCCCACTCTGCCAGGGCAGCACAGGAGGAACCCCAGGGCACAGTCACTGCGGGAAAGGCGCCGTTCCTGCCCACTCTGCCAGGGCAGCACAGGAGGAACCCCAGGGCACAGTCACACTGGGAAAGGCGCCGTTCCTGCCCACTCTGCCAGGGCAGCACAGGAGGAACCCCAGGGCACAGTCACTGTGGGAAAGGCGCCGTTCCTGCCCACTCTGCCAGGGGAGCACAGGAGGAACCCCAGCGCCCAGTCACTGTGGGAAAGGCGCCGTTCCTGCCCACTCTGCCAGGGCAGCACAGGAGGAACCCCAGGGCACAGTCACACTGGGAAAGGCGCCGTTCCTGTCCACTCTGCCTGGGCAGCACAGGAGGAACCCCAGGGCACAGTCACGGCAGGAAAGGCGCCGTTCCGGTGAGCCAAGGAAGGCACCGGAGCGCGGAACCGCCGGGGTTTTTATTGCCGGATTACCCCGATCGTCCACGATGAGCTTGTCCATGCCGCGCGGGCCCAGCGTGGTGCGCACGGCCTCGGCGATCACCTGGCACGCGTTGATGTTGCTGACCAGCTGCGGGATGCCCTGCGACGTGTCCGTGCCCTCCTTCAGCAGGATAACCGGAGTGGGCTGCGGGGAGAGGGCAGCAGCGCCGTCAGACCCAGCACCAGAACCCGCAGCAAAGCCCTGACGGAGCAGGAGGGCGGAGCGGGGCAAGAACGAGGCCGAAAATGCAGATTGGTATCAGTAAATTGGTAAAAAAATGCAGACTGGTATCGGTAAATTGGTAAAAAATACAAATTAGTATTGGGAAATTGGTAAAAAATGCAGATTGGTATCAGTAAATTGGTAAAAAATCAGATTGGTATCGGTAAATTGGTAAAAAAATGCAGACTAGTATCAGGAAATTGGTAAAAAATACAAATTAGTATTGGGAAATTGGTAAAAAATGCAGATTGGTATCAGTAAATTGGTAAAACATGCAGGTTGGTATCGGTAAATTGGTAAAAAATCAGATTGGTATCGGTAAATTGGTAAAAAACGCAGATTGGTATTGGTAAAAAACTCAGATTGGTATAGGGAAATTGTAAAAGATACAGATTGGTATTGGTGAATAGGTAAAAAATGCAGATTGGTATCGGTAAATTGGTAAATACAGATTACTATCGGTAAATTGGTAAAAGATACAGATCAGTATTGGAAAATTGGTAAAAAATGCAGATTGGTATTGGTAAATTGGTAAAAATGCAGTTTGGTATTGGCAAATTGGTAAAAAAATCCAGACTGGTATTGGTAAATTGGTAAAAATTGGAGACTAGTATTAGTAAAAAATGCAGATCGGTATCAGTAAATTGGTAAATGCAGATTGGTATTGGTAAATTGGTAAAAAATACAGATTGGTACTGGTAAATTGGTAAATGTAGATTGGTATCGGTAAATTGGCAAAAAATGCAGATTGGTATTGGTAAAAAATGCAGATTGGTATAGGGAAATTGTAAAAGATACAGATTGGCATTGGTGAATAGGTAAAAAATGCAGATTGGTATTGGTAAATTGGTAAAAATGCAGTTTGGTATTGGTAAATTGGTAAAAAAATCCAGACTGGTATTGGTAAATTGGTAAAAAATAGAGACTAGTATTGGTAAAAAATGCAGATCGGTATCAGTAAACTGGTAAATGCAGATTGGTATTGGTAAATTGGTAAAAAATGCAGATTGGTATTGGTAAATTGGTAAAATATCCAGATTGGTAAATCCTCTGCTCCGCACAGCCCGGCTGCTTTCCACCTCCCACTGCTCCAGGAATTCACACAGCTGCTCCCACCACGGGCTCAGGGAGCTCACAGTGACTGTCCCAAAAACCACGGGGGCTCTTTGGGGCAGCACTGCCCACCGAGGAGCTGACTCTGATTCTGGCCTGGAGGAGCCAGAACACGCAGGAATTACAGAAACTCTGAGGAACCAAACCAGTCTGGGTGCTGATGGCACCAGAGCAGCTGTGGCTGCCCCATCCCTGGAAGCATCCAAGGCCAGGCTGGACAGGGCAGGAGCAGCCTGGGATTAGTGGGAAGTGTCCCTGCCCATGGCAGGGGTGGCACTGGGGGGGGTTTAAGGTCCCTTCCCACCCAAACCATTCTCACAGGCAAAGCCCAAACCCAGCCAAAATTTGGGACGCGCCGGTGTGGAACAGCTGCTGGCAGGCACAGAGCAGAATTAAACTGAATAAACTGAATAACTGAAGAAACAATAAAATTCAGTGCTTGCTGCACTGAGGGGTCACAGGAGCTACTGGAGAGGGTTCAGGGACAGGTCCAAAGAACATCGTTGGGGTCTGCAGCACCTCTCCTACGAGGAGAGACAGCAGGAGCTGTGCCTGGTTAGGCTGGAGAAGGGAAGGCTGAGAGGGGATCCCATCAATCCATACAAATCTCTCCAAGGCGGTGCCGACAGTTTGGTGCCAGACTCTTTCTGGTCGTGCCCAGTAACAGGACATAAATTAAAACACAGGAAATTCCACCTCAAGATGAGGAAGAATTTCTTTCCCTGGAGGGTGACAGAGCCCTGGGACAGCTGCACAGGGAGGGCCTGGAGTGTCCCCTTGCCTGGAGACATCCCAAACCCACCCGGACACGTTCCTGTGTCACCTGCTCCAGGTGACCCTGCCCGGGCAGGGGGATTGAGCTGACTGATCTCCAGCCCTGCCTGTTCCGTGATCCCTGAAACCTGGAAAGATTTTAACGGAAAAAACCGTCCAGCTTTCCTCCACACCCAGCAGAGCGGGAATCTCAAGGCAAAAGGAACCGCTTATCTATCCCCAGGGAAATCAGGGTGGAGACACATCCACCGCCCGCATCACCGCGGGGCTCGGAGCCGGGGAGAGCGGGAACCCGGGGCCGTACGGCCGCGGGAACCAGAGCCGTGCCGGGCCGGGCGGAGGCCGCGGGATGGAGCTCCGGGCTGCCCGCTCCCATCCCTCCCATCCCGGCCCCGGCACAGCCCGGCCCGGCACAGCCCGGCTACCGCCAGGCCGGCGCGCCGGGGCGGCTCCATCCCCGCGGCCCGGCCCGCCGTGACCCCGCCACACGCGGTCCCTGCGGGTCGGGCAGAGCCCCGGGGCCCGTGCAGGGTGGCGGGACGCGGGGACGGCGGCGGATGGCGGCGGATGGCGGCGGGGCCGCGGGCACTCACCATCATTGCGGCGGCTGCTCGCTCCCGGCCACCCCACAATGCACCGCGCACGCCCAGAACCTTCCCGGGGGCGGGCCGGGGGCCGGAGCACAATCTGGCAGGGAGGGAAGAGGGCGCTCAGAGCGGGGAAATGTGATAGAGCAGTATTTGGCAGCGGACGCCGAGCTGACAGCGAGCTGCCCGCACGTGATTGATGGCGGCGCGGACGAGTAAGAAGGAGCGCGGTAAGAGCACCGGCCAATGGGGAGCGAGGGGCGGGGCGGAGGGCGGGGCGGGGCGCAGCCATGCTGCTCTGGCTCTGGCTCTGGCTCTGCGTCTGCTGCTGCCCGGGCCGCGGTGAGTGAGGGACGGAGGGAGGGACGGAGCGGGGACAGCGGCTGGAACGACCCGGACCCCGCACCCGGACCACGCACACACCCCCGGCATCCCGGGCCGGCCGCTTGGAGCACCGCGATCCCGGTGTATTTCCTCTCCCGGCACCCCGGCCCCGTTGCTGTTCCCCTCCTGTGTCCCTATCCCGGTGTATTTCCCGTCTTGTACCCGTATCGGGGAACGGGGGCATTTCCCCTCGGTGCTCCCCCACATAATTGCGTTTCTCCTCCTACGTCCCGATCCGGGTGTATTTCCCCTCCTGCACCCCAATCCGGATGCATTTCCTTTCCTGCATCCAGCGTGGGTGCATTTCCCCTCCTGCATCTCAATCCTGGTGCAATTCCCTCGGTGCACCTCGACCTCGTTGCATTTCCCCACCCAGCAGCCCAATCCAGCAGCGTTTCCTCTCGGTGCAGTCTGAGCCCCTTGGATTTCCCCTCCGGACCCTTGATCCCGGCACATTTCGCATCACTGCGCCCCAGCTCCCTTGCATTTCCTGCTGCATCCTAATCCGAGCGCGTTTTCCCTCGGTGCCTTGTGATGCTGTGTGTTTCCCCTCTGTTCCCTATCGCCCCTCTCCCCTCCGTGGTCCAGCAGCATTTTCCCCCCGAGCACCCCAATCCCCTTTTTCCCACCGCCATCCCCTCTCAGCCCCTGGGAACTGCCACATCTGCCCTTGGAACACCCCAAAACCTTGGGGGCGTTTTGTGTGCTGGGCCCAGCCAGGATTTGGCATTGCTGAAGGGCATGTTCCCTCCCCCTCGGTTCAGGGGTGATTACTGAGACTTTGCCCCTTTTTTCTGGGATTTTGCCTTTGGTTTCCCTTGCCTCTCATCTCTGTCCTTCCACCCCCAGGTTTACGCATCCATGAATATTTGTACTTCCAAGTGCTGAGCCCCGGGGACATCCGCTACATCTTCACTGCCACCCCAGCCAAGGATTTCGGTGGCGTGTTTGTAAGTGTTAAAGACTGGATTTGTCGCTTTGGGTCCCTCCATCCCAATATTGCTCCTCGGTGGGACTCAGCGATTTGGGGCTTTGATTAAAACAGAGCTCATTGCTCTTCCACAAGCATCCTTGACCTCAGCAGCATTCCAGAGGCGGGGTTGGCCCCAGGGCTGGCTCTGAGCGTCCCCGAGAGCCCAAAATCTCCCCCAGACCAGCCCCCACAGGGACGAGCGGGGGGCTGGGGAGGGGCAGCAGCTCCAGTCCCCCTGGCTCACCCCTGCCTGTCTCCCCGGAGAACACAAGGTACGACCAGATCCACCTGGTCCCGGCGGATCCTCCGGAGGCCTGCGGAGAGCTGAACAATGGGGTCTTCATCCAGGACCAGATCGCCTTGGTGGAGAGAGGGTAGGTCTGGCATCACGGGAGCTGCTGGGGGACCCTGCTGGGCAGGAGGGGAGCCCTGGCCACATCTCCACAATCTTCCCGTGGCTTTCCTCACATAGATAAACCAGGAGAACGTGAGGGTGTTCCTACCCTGGAGAATTGCATCTTGGTTTTTTTTAGCCTGAGTTAAAGGGTTCATATTGAAAGAGAGTAGGTTCAGATTAGACAGTGTGAGAGTGGTGAGGCTGCCCAAAGAAATTCTGGATGCCTCATATCCCTGGAGATCTCCAAGGTCAGGCTGGACAGGGCTTGGAGCACCCTGGGTTAGTGGAAAGTGTCCCTGCCACAGCAGGGGGTGGAACTGGATGATCTTTAGTCTCTTCCAACCCGAACCATTCCAAGATTTTATTTGATGTTTTTTTAGGAGTGTGGGTGGCTTGAGGAGCAGGGTTTGGAGGAGGTGTGGAATCAGAGACGATCCCTACTTTGGGTGTCTCCGGGCAAGCTCTGGCACGTGCCGGCTTTGGAGCCACCCGTGGCCACCACAGGTTGGTGACGGTGCGGTCCCTGTGTGCCACAGGGGCTGCTCCTTCCTGTCCAAGACACGAGTGATCCAGGAGCACGGCGGGCGGGCCGTGATCATCGCCGACAACGCCTACGACAATGACAGCTTCTACATCGAGATGATCCAGGACAGCTCCCGGCGCACGGCCGACATCCCCGCGCTCTTCCTGCTGGGCAGGGACGGGTACGTGCCCAGGCTGCCTCCCCAGGGGCGGGACAGCTCACGGGAAGAGCCCGGTGACAGCAGCGGGAGGTGCCAGGCTGTGGGAGCCGGGCTTTGCATGGATTCATTGCTGGTCAGTGGGCAGAGTTGGAGCTGGGTTTGCGCTCGGTCTGGCTCCGCTCGCGCAGCCCTGGCGGCTTGGTGACACCTGTCACCCCTCCATCCCTCCAGGTACATGATCAGGCGCTCCCTGGAGCAGCACGGGCTCCCCTGGGCCGTCATCTCCATTCCTGTCAACGTCACCAGCATTCCCACCTACGAGATGATGCAGCCCCCCTGGACCTTCTGGTAGCAACAAAAGGCTGTGGCGGATCCAGGACTTCCTGGTGCATCCCAGGGTCTTGCCCTAAGGACCAGGTTTGAGGAAAGGATCCTAACGTGCTCCGGAGATCCCGCTGGATTCGGCGACAGGGAGATCTTTCTGCTGGCACCGGTGTGTGGCCAAGGGCAAGCACCAATGCCAGGGGGAACCTTGAGCCTGGCACTGAGCCGTGACTGTGTGGGAGGGAGGTGAGGGCCAGGGCAGGCCAGCACTTCCCAGGAAACATTTGACCTTGTGCTGCTGATTTGAGGGGATGCAGGACTGGCAGGGATGGGGGGGAGAGCGATACAGGCTTGGTCTGTACCAGCAGGGCTCACTCGATGTCTGTATATTTTTGTCTGAGCTAATGAAGTCTGATTAAGTTTTAGAGAAAGGTGAGTTTCTCTTTTATTTCCAGCAGTCAGCGGATGAAGGGTTGAATCTCATCCCCAAATATTTTTCCTAGTAAAATTCTCCAAGTACCTCCTGCAGCTGGGGCAGGGCTCAGTCAGAGCCTCAGGGGACAGCACAGCCCCCAGCACGTGTCCCCAAGGCTGGGCTGGTCACAGATCGAGAGCCCACACTTGCACAGGTGCCGGTTCCCTCAGCCCCAGACCCGTGTCCCCAGAGGCCCAGCCCCGGGGTGTCACAGCCCTCTCTGCACTCAGCACCCAGCAGTACAAAGCACAGGTCCCCAGCTGTCACCAGTCTCGGTTTATTACGAACACTGAAGGGGATGTGGCCCCGGGACGGCCGGGGACAAGCAGCGGGAGGCAGGGCTGGCGGCGATGGCGGCGTCACACGTGTGCCACCCTCGGTCCCACAATCCAGCTGCCACGGACACGGCGGCAGGAAAACAGCTCCCCAAAATCCACGGAGGAAGGGAAGAACCCCGGGTGCGTCCCTGACCTGTCACCCATCCCTCACTCGGGGCCGTGCTGTCCCTCCAGCCACGCGGGCTGCACGCAGGGACAGCGCCGCGGGGCGTGGCCTGGAGGGTGGCAGCGTGGGATGGATGACAAGGGGACATCCCGTGGTGCCACTGTGGCACTGGCACATCTCCGTGTGGGAACACTGGGTGCAGGGAACCACCCAGCACGTGCTGCATCCTCGGGCACGGCCGCTCCTGCACAGGAGGAGGGAGGCACAACTCCCTCCCTGCAAAACCCGACGTGTCCCCTGGGTTTGGGATGCCACCGCTGCCCACGTCAGCTCCTGGCCGTTCCCCATCCCCATGGGGTCCTGCAGTCGCTGCCCGGGGCTCTGTGTCACGGGCAGGAGGGGCTGAGCTGGGAAGGTGCCTGCAGGGTCAGCTCTGCTCTCCCTGCTGGACTCGAGCTCTGCGCCACGCTCCGAGACGATCACCCTGCAAGATCCTCCTGCCCCTCACTGCTGGCCAAGGCATGGAATGGAGGATATACAAGGGCCCCAGCTCCATAGTGTGTAGACAGTGCTAATATAGACATTAAATAGTTCCCTCGTGCACAGACACAGACACACACGCACACGTTCCCCTCGTCCCTGCAGGGTGGGAAGGACAAGCTCCCCTGCATCCACAGCCTGCACAGACCCAGCACAGCGACCTCAAAGCTGACCAGCGTGGTGGCCCAGGGGCTGCCTGGATCCCACTCTGCTCCAGCCTCTCCTGCAAGCACCAGCCAGCCCTGCTGGGAACTGGGATATGATGGAGGGCCACTGGCTCACAGCTTGTCCTCACAGGGGGGACAGGGACAGCCTGACACACACACACACGCACACACAGGGACAACACGGACGGGCGGGAGCAGGGCCTGCCTCCGGCTCCCGGCTGTCCCGCTCCGGCACCTCCCCGACCCCACAACACAACCCTGTTCTAGTATTAAAGCTGCTGCTGCCTCTTGGAGGAACCTCCAGGCCCTTCCCTTCCCGTCCCATCCCTTCCCTGTCCTCTCGCCCGGGGCCGCGATCACACATCGGTCATCTCATCCTCCAGCTCCGCGTCGTCCGTCTCTCCTTCGCCCTCCTCCTCTTCGTCCGACGTCACGTCGGCGTCGTCGGCTTGCGCGAGGCACTTGGGACACGAGCAGGTGAACAAGTAGTTCTCCCTGGCAGGGGGCAGGCAGGAGACACGGGGAAGCTGTGGAGGCTGGTACAATCCCACACTGCTGCTGCGCAGGGGCTCGGGAAGAGAGCGGCCAGGAGGGGGCCGAATGTGTCAGAGCCAGAGGAGTTTGGGGGTTCCACCCTGCTGGCACAGGCAGGGTAGGGGTACCCCGGGTGGAGAGGGGGATTTCTCAGCCCCACAGGGGGACAGTGACCCCCAGCAGGAACCTCTACCCTTGAGGGACAGAGAAGGAAAAGGAAGGGTCTGCAGGCGTAAGCCTGCAAAGAGGGGGGAACCCAAATCCTTGGTCCCTGAGGCTACAACACATTAAAAGGAGCTCAGATCAGCAGAAGCACCGAGTGCTGCACACATCCTCTGCCACGAGCTCACTGAAGTTCACAGCAGCCTGTGCACACAGGGGTGGGGAATGCTTTCTCACGGACTGTTTGGGGTGTAAGGGGTGTGAGCTCCCCCCAGGTCCCTCCAGGCAGCCCCTACCTGAGTATCTTGTTGCGGCTGTGTCTGCTCCGCTCCCTCTGACAGCAATCTAAGTAACTGATGCAGATTTCCTGTGAGCAAACACAAATGGGTTGGGCTCAGAATCGCTCCCCACAATCCCAAAGCAGTAGATTTGTCCCAGTCCCTCTCAGAATCAGGCAGAAACATGGGGTCTGACAGCAGGATTTTTTCTAGTCCCTCAGAATCAGGCAGAAACACGGGGTCTGGAAGCAGGATTTGTCACAGCCCCTCTGAGAATGAGGCAGAAACATGGGGTCTGACAGCAGGATTTGTCCCAGTCCCTCTCAGAATCAGGCAGAAACACAGGGTCTGGCAGCAGCATTTGTCCCAGTCCCTCTCAGAATCAGGCAGAAACACAGGGTCTGGCAGCAGCATTTGTCCCAGTCCCTCTCAGAATCAGGCAGAAACATGGGGTCTGGCAGCAGGATTTGTCTCAGCCCCTCTGAGAATGAGGCAGAAACATGGGTTCTGGCAGCAGGATTTGTCCCAGCCCCTCTGAGAATGAGGCAGAAACACAGGGTCTGGCAGCCCCTAGATGGGATGGGAATTGAATTCCTGTGTCAAGACGAGGCAGGACATGGGAGGTTTTGGGTCCATGGAGGATGTAGGGGACACAGGGATGATGCCAAGCTGTGATGTCACCTCAGGTCCACCCAGGCCCTGCTGTCTCACCTCTCCTGCTTCGATGTCCTCCAGGGCAGTGAGATGCAGGAGGAAGTTGTTTTCTGGGAAGGATGTCTCAGCATTGGGGATGCAGCTGTGGTTACCTACGGGCAATACAATCTCTTTGCTGCGTGCCTGAGCGGCTCCTGGGACCACACCACATTTGAGTGCATCCAAGGCAGGACTGGCCATTCCACAGCTAGGCAAGGTGCCAGGGAACACTGAGAGAGCAGTACCCATCACATCCACCCCATCCCACCCCACAGATGGCAAGCAGAAACCCCTTTCTTCAGAGGAAGAGGTGAGCCAGCCTAGCACAGGACACTTCCTTCCTCACCGGTTTTCCTCCCAGTCCCCGTGTTACTTACAGCAGCTCTGCAGCACGTAGAGCCCCGATCCCTCGCAGTTGAGGAACTCTCCCGACTCTGCAGCACAGAGAGAGGCGTTACAGCTTGGCACGGTCCACACACGAGCACCCAGGAATGACCACCAGCACGGAACACCCACAGCCAGCCCCGCTCCAGGGCCGGGTGCTGCAGGGTGACTTCCCAAGAGGCTTTTCCTCCCACTGCGAGGGGATGGAGGACAAAGACTCACACCCTGAGGCTCCCTGGGCTGTCCCTGCAGCGCCACACAGCCTCACCCTTCTCAATGTCCTTGTAGAGCTGGTCGATGAAGGCGTCCAGCTCCTCCCGCTGCAGCATGGGCAGATCCAGAGCATCGCACGCGTGCACCCACTGGCTCAGGGAGCTGGGGGGAAACGGGGACACTGTCACAGGGGACAGGGAAACAGGGGACACGGGGCTGTCAGGGGGCAGTGGGACACTCTCACAGCCCCACAGTGCTATCAGGGAGCAGTGGGACACTGTCACAGCCCCACAGTGCTACTGGGGAGCAGTGGGACACTGTCACAGCCCCACAGTGCTACTGGGGAGCAGTGGGACACTGTCACAGCCCCACAGTGCTATTATGGAGCAGTGGGACACTGTCACAGCCCCACAGTGCTATTGGGGGCAGTGGGACACTGTCACAGCCCCACAGTGCTATTGGGGAGCAGTGGGACACTGTCACAGCCCCACAGTGCTACTGGGGAGCAGTGGGACACTGTCACAGCCCCACAGTGCTACTGGGGAGCAGTGGGACACTGTCACAGCCCCACAGTGCTGTCAGGGGGCAGTGGGACACTGTCACAGCCCCACAGTGCTATTATGGAGCAGTGGGACACTGTCACAGCCCCACAGTGCTGTCAGGGGGCAGTGGGACACTGTCACAGCCCCACAGTGCTGTCAGGGGGCAGTGGGACACTGTCACAGCCCCACAGTGCTGTCAGGGGGCAGTGGGACACTGTCACAGCCCCACAGTGCTGTCAGGGGGCAGTGGGACACTGTCACAGCCCCACAGTGCTGTCAGGGGGCAGTGGGACACTGTCACAGCCCCACAGTGCTATTGGGGGGCAGTGGGACACTGTCACAGCCCCCCAGTGCTGTCAGGGGGCAGTGGGACACTGTCACAGCCCCACAGTGCTGTCAGGGGGCAGTGGGACACTGTCACAGCCCCACAGTGCTGTCAGCACACGGTGGGACCTCGCAGAGGGGTCCAAGTTGGCTCTGAGCAGCCAAGGTCTGGCAGAGGGATGTGAAAGGGCTGGTTGGACACAGCCAGGACGAAGTTTTGAAGTCTGCCTCTCCCTCCCCACGTCTCAAACCCAGCCATTCACATTCCTCACCTGCATGGCTCTGCAGGAGCACCCACACAGCCCTATTACCTGGTTCCTATGCCTTGGCCATTGGTCCCCACGAGGGCAAAGAGGGATCGAAAGCCTTCTGGAGTGAACCACTGCAGGAGGGAGAGGACAAAGGAACTGAGTCCAGGCCAGTCTGCAGGAGCACCTCGCCCTGCAACGCTTCAAAGGCCACAGGGAGCTTTGGGGGAAGCCAGGAACAGCAGAGTCCCAGGGGAAGCCCCGAGCAATGCTCCTGGGCTATCGGGGAGGCAGATCCACTCACCCTGCTGAGATACTCGTCATACAGGGCTTCGGTGAAGAGCACCCGCAGCAGCTCCAGCTGGCCCTGGCAGGACACAGCAGCATGCTCAGGGGGCTGTGGGTGCCAGCCCCGGGCTGAGGCTGAGCCCAGCACAGGCCAGAGGCTCCGGAAGGACTCGGCCTCCCCGGCCTGCCCTGCACGGCTGGAGGCTGCTGCCCTCGCTGCCACGGAATCCACTCATTTTAGCAGCAAAAGCCACCTACTCAGCAGCTAAATATCACGCTGTCCCAGCCCACAGCAGGAGCATCTCCCCCACAGGAAGGAGCAGCATATCCCATGAAAGCATCACAAGGCCAAAACCCTCTAAGCTACCATTTCCTCACTGCCCTCCCTCCAGGCATGGAGTTTCCAGTGTTTCTTACTCCCGCAGTAATGAGGCTTTTGCATCTGTGGGCTCACAGACACAGGCAGGGGAAGGAAGGCTCAAAGATTCAAGAGCTGCTGGGTCTTACCTTAAATTTGTCCCCCAGCAGCTTGTGCACAATCTCCTCTTCTTCATTTGCTGTCTTGCTGCAGAACTGGGAGAAGGCCTTGATCCACCACTCCTTGTCTTTAGCCTGACAAAAGAATGGGGCAGAGGCATTGCACCAACACCTTTCCTCCCCAGAGAGAGGGAGGATTGGCAGAATAAATGCTGAGAAAGCCAGGCCAAGGAAACAGAGCCTTGGGAATAACTTCCACAGCAGGATAACAAAACCACCCACTGTACCTGTTTGACGGTGGCCACCATCCTGGCCATCAGCATGATGCTGGAGGTCTCTGGAGGGTAATGCATGTTTCTGTAGGATTCAAACAGGGAAGAGATGGGCAGGTCAGAGCTGACACAGCAATGAAAAGCTGGAGGGAGGCAGAGGCAGCTGCCATAGCTGTGGTCAGGCCTGCACTGATCCATCACACTGAAGCACAGCATCGCCATGTGGGGGTCCAGTGGAAAGAAACCTGCACCCACCCTCCTGCTCCAACCATACAAACAATCCCCTTCTGTCCTGTTCACCCTGTTTGGGGGGCTTGGGACAACATTTGGGTCAGGGATGTTGCTTATCCCCTCCAGGACTATTTTTTTAAAGCAGGAACCCATGGGATGCTACGAGGAGGATCTCCCAGCGACTGGAGACCTGCAGGAGCAGCTCAGGGATGTGCAGCTCAGCGCTTTACAGCTCTTTAGTAGGAGAAAAATAAGGAGCGCTCAGCTGTGTGTCCAAACCCTTGGGCTGCCAACATCACAACACCCAACCAGGAGGAAGAGCTGGGCAGCGTCCCACGGCCATCCCCACCCTCCATCCACCCCGTGCAGGGATGTAAAGCGAGGAGCCAGCTCAGGAGAGGCCCCTCCCTTGCCCCTGGAGCAGCAGGCAGGTCAGGCCCTACCTCCAGGCCTCCTGCAGCTTGTTGAGGGGGTGCGTGGGGTCATCCCGGGACGGGCCGAGGCAGAGGACCTGGTGGTACTGCTCCAGAGCTGCCTGCCTGCATTCTGCACTGCAGTACGTCACCTAGAGCGAGGGGACAGCGCTGGCACGGGCCGTGGCAGCAGGAAAAGGGGCTGCTAGATCCAGCCGTGCCCCCTCCCCGAGCAGCAGAGCCCTGGCTCTTTGGGCCACAGCATGGAAAGGCGCACAGCACAAGAGCCTGGCTGGATGGAAAGGGCTCGATGATGCCCAGAAGAGCACGGTGCCTCCTGGCAGTGCCGTACCTGGCAGCGGGGACACTGCTGGTGCAGGTCTTTCCGGATGCTGCACTGCTCCGGGTGAGGCAGCACCAGGGAGCTCTTCCCCAGCAGGCGCTGGGCGTTCTCCTCCGCCGTCTCCAGCGCCCGCAGGCAGTGATCACAGGCTGTGGGGAGACAGCAAGGGCGGTGGGTGGAGGGATCATGGATGGATGGATGGATGGATGCCACAGGAAAGCCTTTGGAAGTGAAAAGGGCCAGAACCCACAGCAAGGCAACAGCTGGTACCAACACCAGAGAGGAACAAGAGCATGGGGCTTGGAGCAGTGTGGGCTAGGACAAAGTGCCCTTGCCCATGGGAGAGGTAGAATATCATCTTTAAGGCCCCTTCCAACCCAACCCATTCCAAGATTCCATGGTGGCACCTGGCGCATTGCTCCAGAGCTGACGGAAGTCACCATCCCTCAGATGTCACCTGAACTCATCAACAGTTCAGTGCAGAGGCAGAAAAGGCGGCAGGGCCGCCTTTACAGAAGCGCTAAGACAACGCCAAACCCTTCCCTCGGTAGCGGGCAGCTCCTCTGGGGTCCCGCGGTCACCGCACCGGGACAGGCGACAGGGCTGGGGACACGCCACCAGCGCCAGCCGCTCACCTCGGTAGTTGTACAGGGCATTCCAGAGGAACTGCGATGACACCACCGGCCTCTCCACGAAGATAGTTTCCCCTTTGCGGATGTTTTTGGTGGCGAACAAGCCCTTTCCCTGCCGGGGGACAACCGCGGGTCAGGGACGCGCCCGAAGCCGAGTCATACCCGGGAGCTGAGGGAATCCCGCGATCCCGAGGGAACCCTGCGGGCTTCTGC
This sequence comes from Hirundo rustica, assembly GCF_015227805.2. Taxonomy (NCBI): domain Eukaryota; kingdom Metazoa; phylum Chordata; class Aves; order Passeriformes; family Hirundinidae; genus Hirundo; species Hirundo rustica. The sequence goes on along the minus strand of NC_053454.1, from coordinate 947,444 downwards.
TCCCTCTGCCCCCCAGGCTGGGTGGAAAGGGAGGGACCCTCACGGAGGGGAGACCGCGGGCTGCTCACCTTGGCGCTGCTGATGAACCGCGCCTCCGCCGCAGCCCCGGCGTGTGGCCCCGCCGCGGCCGCCATCTTCGGGCGGCGACTTCCCCGCCCTGACCCGCCGGGCAGCGCCTCTTCCTCTTCCTCCTCCTCCTCCTCCTCCTCCTTCTTCTCCTCTTCTTCCTCCTCCTCCGCCCCGGCCCCCTGCGTCCCTCAGAGCCCCGCGCTCGCCATCGCCCCCCTCAGCCGCGGGGCTGGGGGGCCGGCGGCCATCTTAGCCCCCCTTCCGCAGCCCCCCGCCCGCGTCTGCCAACACCGCCAAAACACCCCAAAACAAACACCCCAAAACACCCCAAAACGGGGCCGGGGCGCTCCCGCTGCCGCCCCAAACTGTACAAGAGTTTGCTGTCTCCCCCCCCCCCCCCCCCGACAATTATTATTATTTAATGGTAGAGGAATGGCCGTCACAGCCCTGTCAGGCGGGAACACAAGTTCCCCCCTCACTTGAGGTCTCTCCTCATGGAGGGAGGAGGCATCGCCCACTGCCCTGCGCACCCAAAACCGGCCCCATTTCCCCCAAAAAAGCCTTCAAAAAACACTGCTGTGGCCACTCTGCCCTTGCTACCGCCTGCTTGGGGGGTCTGCAAAGCCTTAAAGTGCACGGAAATGCGTGTTTGGCTGTATTTATTAATTCACAGCGCTGCGGCTCAGCCCCGCTCCTCGCTGGCCAGGCGGCGGGAGCGGGGCTGGGAATTCGGGACGATGCCGTACTCGGGGCTTTGGGGAGCGATTTTGGTGTCACTAGATGTCACTGTCGGCTCGTGCCGGGGACACGACACCGGGTGACGAGGATGGAGCTGCCGCCTCCATGGCCGGGGCAGCAGCTGGAGCCCGGCCTCAGGACTGGCCACTGACCCACAGGGATGGCCACTGTCCCACAGGGATGGCCACTGACCCGCAGGACTGGCCACTGTCCCACAGGGATGGCCACTGACCCGCAGGGATGGCCACTGACCCTCAGGGATGGCCACTGTCCTGCAGGGATGGCCACTGACCCTCAGTGCTGGCCAATGACCCACAGGGATGGCCACTGACCCGCAGGGATGGCCACTGACCCGCAGGACTGGCCAGTGTCCTGCAGGGATAGCCACTGACCCACAGGGCTGGCCACTGACCCGCGGGGATGGCCACTGACCCGCAGGGCTGGTCACTGACCCTCAGGGATGGCCACTGACCCACAGGGATGGCCACTGTCCTGCAGAGATGGCCACTGACCCGCGGGGATGGCCACTGCTCCGGCCACCGGCCAGGGACCAGCGGGCTGCCAGGGCCACCCTCCCAGGCCGGGCTGCGGGATGCAGCGCAGGCTGTGCCCCATCGCACGGTGCCCACGGCACGGACAGCGAGGATGAGGCACAGGTGGGACAATGCTGCCGTGACTCCTGTTGCCGTTACATCCTCAGCGATTCGTGGAATATTTATGTGGGAAAAGCCCTCTTAAGACTAAGGAGTCCAATGACCCCTGGCACTGCCAAGGCCACAGCTGAGCCACGTCCCCTGGTGCCACATCCACACGGGTTTTAAATCCCTCCAGGGATGGGGTTTCCACCACTGCCCTGTGCCAGGGCTGCACAGCCCCTCCTGTGCATGAATTTTCCCCGACGTCCAATATAAACCTCCCCTGTCACAACCTGAGGCCATTTCCTCAGGGATTTCTTCATGGAGAGAGGTGGATGGGCATTGGCAGGGGCTGCCCAGGGAGGCTGGGAGTGCCCATCCCTGGAGGTGCCCGAGGAATTCCTGGAGGTGGCACTCAGGGCTCTGGGCTGGGGATGAGGGAGGATTGAGCACAGCTGGGACTGGATGGGCTGGGAGGGATTTTCCAGCCTCAATGATTCTGTGGTTCCCTCTCCTCCTGTCCCTGTTCCCTGGGAGCAGATCCCAAATTCCCCCCGGCTGTCCCCTCCTGTCAGGGACTGGTGCAGAGCCACAAGGTCCCACTGAGCCTCCTTTTCTCCAGGCTCAGCCCCTTCCCAGCTCCCTCAGGAATTCTCCAGCCCCTTCCCAGCTCCCTCAGGAATTCTCCAGCCCCTTCCCAGCTCCCTCAGGAATTCTCCAGCCCTTTCCCAGCTCCCTCAGGAATTCTCCAGCCCTTTCCCAGCTCCCTCAGGAACTCTCCAGCCTTTCCCAGCTCCCTCAGGAACTCTCCAGCCTTTCCCAGCTCCCTCAGGAATTCTCCAGCCATTCCCAACTCCCTCAGGAATTCTCCAGCCCTTTCCCAGCTCCCTCAGGAATTCTCCAGCCCCTTCCCAGCTCCCTCAGGAAATCTCCAGCCTTTCCCCGCTCCCTCAGGAATTCTCCAGCCCTTTCCCAGCTCCCTCAGGAATTCTCCAGCCCTTTCCCAGGTCCCTTCCCTTCCTTGGACACGTTCCAGCCCCTCAGGCTGGCAGAGCAGGAGGTGCAGAGAAGTTTTGGCCACATCCACCTGCAGACACAGGTTCTTGTTCTCCAGGAGCCTGAGCACCCCACACTCACCAGGCATGACAGCTCTTACCGAAAATGTAGTTTTATCTCTGCAAGAACCAGCCCAGAGACAGTAATTCCCTTCATCTACTTTGATACGGGGTCATCAATCAATTTAAAAAAAAACTTTAGTATATATTTTGTCCAGAATAGTTTATTAAGGAAAAAAAAAAAAAAAAACCTTAAACTCTCAGGAGAAGAATGAAAATACTATTTTTTTTTTTTCTTGTTACAAATTTTGATTGAAAATTAAAGTGAGCACTTGGAAATTTTTCCGTTTTGTTTTTTTTTTTTACTCATTCCATCTCTCTTTTTAAAACTAACTCGATTTTTATCAACAGACAAAGCAAATAAATAAGTGACACGTATTAAGGCAAAAAAAAAAAAAAAAAAAACAAAAACAACCCGACTTATTTCTATAAATAACAATATAACAGTAAAGTGATATACAGTGTTCTAGGTCAGAAAGAGACTGAATAAATTATCCTGAGCTGATGGGCCGTGGTGGCTGCTGCCCTGGGGTGCCGTAGGAAGGCAAGGTGACAGCCTGAGTCCTTAGTCCTGGCCCCCCAAAGCCCTCCCTACCCCCCAAAATCCAGCTGTTAACTGCATCGGGCTGCTACAGCTGTGCTCCGAGCGCTGCAGGTGCCGCGTCCCAGGGCACGTGCAGGGATAACGAGGAGAGAAGGGAGCAGCTGCCGTCTGTGCCGCAGTGGCACATCTGGCACATCTGGCCGCGGGGCAGGGGGCCGTCTGAGGCTGCAGAGGTGTTGGGAGCTGGTTTTTGCGGCAGCCTCCAGCCCTGCGCCTCGGGCAGCACAGCTTCCCTGCAGCGGCAAGGACAGCAGCGCCAGGGGACAGAGACCCAGAGACCCAGAGACCCAGAGACCGCCGGGGGCTGGACCCAGAAACCGTGAAAAAGGCACAGATTCGCTAAGGCACTGACAGGAGGAGGCACTTCTGCTCCAGGGCAGGACAGGAGCAAAGGGCTTCCCCCGTGGGGGTATTCTGGTTGTGGTTGATCTGAACGTCAAACATGGGAGGCAAGAAGAAAAAGCCATCAGGGAGATTCTCCTCCTTGGAGCACGCAGCCACACGTAACAGAAGTGACACCCTGGTTTTAAATGCCCTGGTGCTCAGAGCCATCAGAGACAGCATCCCATTGCCTGCTCAGCATCAGACTGATTGTCACCCCAGCATCAGTCACCCTCTGATTGTCACCCCAGCAGCAGAGAAACCAGCAGATTGTCACCCCAACACCAGAATCACTCTCTGATGGTCACCCCAGCAGCAGAGCAACCAGCAGATTGTCACCCCAACATCAGAACCACTCTCTGACTGTCACCCCAGCACCAGAGAAACCAGCAGATTGGCACCCCAGCATCAGAGTAACCCTCTGATTGTCACCCCACACCAGAGAAACCAGTAGATTGTCACCCCAACATCAGAGTAACCCTCTGATTGTCACCCCACACCAGAGAAACCAGCAGATTGTCACCCCAACACCAGAATCACTCTCTGATTGTCACCCCAGCATCAGAATCACTCTCCGATTCTCACCCCAGCACCAGAGACACCCTGATTGTCACCCCAGCCTCTCTGCTGGAAACTGTTTGTGTGTCCTGGTGCTTCATGAGCAAACAGAAGATCACCTGCCATCAAGTGATGAGGCCCCAGGAATTACAGCACTTGGCTACCAAACAGCAGCCAACGAAATCCAGGGGGTTCCTTTCAGCCAGCTGCAGTTTAGTGCTGTAGCTCCAGCTCTCAGATACGTCCCCAGGCATCAAAAACCAGCCCAGTCTCCTCGGCCGTTCAAAGCTCCACGTCCACGGTGTCCTCCTGGTGGTCCTTGCTGTCCGTGGAGTCAGCGCTGGCCGGCTGGATCACCCCGAACTGCGACAGCTTTGCCGCCTTCTGCTCCATGCTCTGCTTCCTCCACTTGATCCTGCGGTTCTGGAACCAGACTTTGACCTGGATGGGAACACAACAGCTTAATCCAAGGGCCCTGGGAGCCCTTTTCCAAGGACACATGCTTCCGAGGTGGATATCCCTGAAAAACAGAGTTCCTTAAAGTGGGGACGTGCGTTATTCCCTCAGGGAGCAGTGAATGAGAACAGGGGGAGGCGAAACTCTGGAGGGCAGAGCGGTGGTGGGAAAGGATCAGGGGAGAGCGGGATGCAGCTGCACTGAGAAGGGTCTGGCCGGGGAAGTGAAGGAAGCAGCTCCCTAAGGAGCCCTTGAACCCATCCCCAGGGCTGCAGTTGCCACAGGGCATGACAAGAGCCCCGATAATTATCCCTTGTCCCCCTCAGAACTGGCCTTGTTTTGCTCTCCCTGTTTCCCAGCTGAATTATTTAGATCCCACTGCGGAGGATCACCTGGCTCTTTTTTTCTGCACTAAACAAGCAGTTTGCTGTGGCAGGAGCAGGAACTCAGGTGACAGAGCAGGGAAATAATTATATCCAGTGTCATAAAAGGACACTTGAAACAGTCTCCAGAGGATCGTAACAATGCAGACACAGCAACCAACACGGCTCGAACTCTAAAGCACAGCAGGGCTGTGCTCCTGAATGCTTTTTGTTCCACTTCACGGGTTCAGAAATCCAACCCAGAAACCACCCACGCTTCAGGCACATCTCCTCAATGTCACCTGGCAGCTGGGCATCCCACGGGTCACTTTGCGCCGTGTCCTCCTCCCACCACGCTTCCCCCAGTGGGAGCATCAGCCCCAGGATCGGCTCCGGCAGCTCAGCTCCCGCATCCCTTCCTTACCTGTGTCTCCGTGAGATGCAGGGTTGCAGCCAGGTCCACCCTCTCGGTGCCCACCATGTACTGCTGCTTGAGGAACTCCTGCTCCAGCCGCTCCAGCTGCTCTGGTTTGAAGACCGTGCGGACTCTCTTCATCTTGCAGGGCCCCCCCGACCTCCAAGGCCCGCTGGGACCCAACGAGTTGGTCCCGACACAGTGAGACAGCTCCAGACCTGCAGAAAGCAGCAAAGATTGAAGGGGTCTGCACTAAAGGAGCTGGGAGAAAGTAGCACCAAAGCCAGCAGAGATGTCCCTGCCCTGTCCCTACCCAGCTAATCTCATCTAGGCTCCTTTTCCCATGAAAAGCTGGAGCAGAAGGACTTTAGAGAGCCCGTCCTATGGTTTTCAGCTCAGGGTCCGCCTGGACATGCAGCCAGACCCAAAGCAATCAGCACTCAGTGAGGTGGGCAGGATTTGACCTTTACCTGCACAGGACCTTTGTAACAGGATAACAAATTGCATCAGGAGCTGCGGGACGCAAAAATCCCACCTCTGTCCCTAGAACCCCCGAATCAGAAACGTTCAAAGTTTGGGGGAGTTCACCCCAGACTGGCCCCTGGTTTTCCCCTTCCCTTGGCACACGGGCTCCGTGTCCAGGATCCACATCCTGCACCTCTGTTCCCCGCAGAGTTCCCGGGGGGTGCTGAGGATTTAGCAGGACTAACAAGTGTATCTGAGCTGTCTCCTCTCCAGCTGCGGCCTGAGGATAGCCGTAATTAGCATAAATTAACATACAATCCAACACCAGCGCTGCCCCTGGCACCTGACTGAGAGCAGGTCTGCCTCAATCCCTCATCCTCCCTGATCCAGCTGATGTCCCTGCTCGCTGCAGGTCCTTGAAAATCCCTTCCCAGCCCAACCATTCTGTGATTCCGTGCCCAGGTGGTTGCACTGGAGAACTCCAGAGCTCAGTGTGAAGGGTTTAGGAGCCAGGGAAGGCCGGCACTGATGGCGCCTCGGCTTCTGCGAGCACCAGATTCACTTTAAAATAACCCACTCGTTACAACCGGTGGGATTTTCCATGGGGAAAGCACCGAATGCACTGGCCATTGGTGGTCCCCATCTCCGCTGTTCCAAAATATTGTGGCAAGCCAATATTTCTCTAGCTTTTATGGAAATACTGCACATAATGATCCCCATTCACACCCGCTACTTATCTCTTCTTTAACGACTGATCTTGTCACGTTCTCCAGGCACAAACCTGCACCTTGACCTACTTATTTTCATTAATTGGGTGTAAGTTTTGCGTGTGTTTAAGGATTTGTGGGACTGAGACCTGACAGCTTAACAGCTGTAATTGCACTTAAAACTATTTTCATCATTAAAATCTTTTCACCCGTCACTTTTTGTTTCTATTTTAACACCGGCATAATAGCAAGTGCAATATTCAAAGTGAAATGCTGGGTGGAAGTCGCTGTGCAAATTATTTAACTGTGTTTTCATACCTGGATGTTTGATATAACATAGAGATTAACACAATTCTGAGGATGCTGTCTCGTGAAAGAAATAATATATATAAAATAGTTGTGCTAAGTACTTAATAAAAGATCAGAAAATACTTGTGGTGTCTGAATATTGTAGCATCGGGATCAAATCTGGAGTTCCTCATACACATGGAATATGGGCCTGGCTGCAGGTTTGGCCTGGACAAGAGCAAGGTCACAGCATTAGCTCTGAATGCTAAAACGGAATACATAATTTCAAGAAAAATACTCTGAATAGAGATATTTTCTTAAAATCACTTGGTCGTTGTCCTTATAAAGTTCCAGTGAAAACAGAGCCTGACACATCAGGCAGTATCATCCATCACCACGGTGTAAGTTTTACCCAGATCAACAAAAACATTTTTCCTTAGATGCTTCTGCACTAAAAAGATGAAGTTTTGAAGGCCAGGTGCCAGAAAACACTTGGCAGTTTCACTTCTGCGAGTGAAAAATAGCAGAGAAAGCAAAATTAGAGAGGGACGAGGGCAAAATTGGGAGAAGAGGGACCCACACTGCAGCAGAGGTGAAGAAATCAAATTTGGGAGCGAGGCTTTGGGAAATTGCAGCAAGTTTTTGATTAAAACTCTGGCAGTGAAGTGGTTTCCTGATATATGAAAGGAGAAATAAATGCCAGTGTGTGTAAAGTCACCCGTAAAATCTCATAGAATCAGACTGCTTTGGGTTGGAAAGCTCCTTAAAGATGATCCAGTCCCAAACTCTGACACCTTCCACTAGCCCTGGAATACTCTCCTTAGCTCTGTCACTTCACTGTTAAATCTATTCCAAGTTTTTGGCTCCATCTCAAATGCAAACAGCGAGTTCGGAAATCCTGCGCCAGGCTCTGATTTAAATCCCGTAGCATCTTTAGGAATCAACCACTGGCACTTTATCAAAGCGTTTGGAGACATCAGGTGTGTTATAAACCGCCTCACAATATTAAAACGAAAAAGCAAAACCCACATAAAACGTTAATTTCTAGTCTCACTATATCGATCACTTAACAGAGCGTAAGCACAGGAGAAAAAAAAAAAAAAAACAACACAAACTCAAAGGAAAGTTTTGGATCTCCCTCGTCCCTGTCCCACAGCCGCGGCCCGACGCCTCAGAGCTCGGGGCTGCAGGAACGAAACCACGCGGGCAGCGCCGAGAGTTTGGGGTGACCCCGAGGCCGGAATTCCCCGCGGGCCGGTCCCGCAGCCCGCATCCCACATCCTGCGTCCCGCAGCCCGCAGCCCGCATCCCGCATCCCGCGTCCCGCGTTCCGCATCCCGCATCCCGCGTCCCGCATCCCGCATCCCGCGTCCCGCGTCCCGCATCCCGCAGCCCGCAGCCCGCATTCCGCAGCCCGCATTCCGCAGCCCGCAGCCCGCAGCCCGCGTCCCGCATCCCGCATCCCGCGTCCCACATCCCGCATCCCGCATCCCGCGTCCCACATCCCGCATCCCGCATCCCGCTTCCCGCGTCCCGCATCCCGCGTCCCGCGTCCCGCATCCCGCCCCCGTGCGCGGCGCCCCCGCTCCCCGCGCCGCCGGACCCCGCTCACCTGCCCCGGGCCAGGGCCAGGGCCAGCCCCAGGCGCCGGGCAGCGGCCCCAGCCCCGGGCCCGGCCCCGGGGGCGCAGCCGGAGCCGGGGGTGCGGATCCCGCCGGGGACCAGCGCGGAGCCGCCGGCCCGGGGCTGGCGGAGGCGTCGGGGCCGCGGCGAGGCGGCTCCCGGGCGAGCAGCGCTTCGATGTGGAACGGGGTCTTGGGGGGCGGCGGCCCGGGCCGGGGGAGAGCCGGGCTCTGCAGCATGGCCGGGCCGGTACGGCCGCAGCCGCCCCGGCCGCTTATATGGAGGGCGGGGGGCCGGGGACAGCTTCTATGCAAAGCGGCGGCGGGGGGGCGGAGGGGGCTGCACACACCCCGCTGGCTGCCGGCAGCACCCCCACCGACACCCCTGCTTCCCTACAGACACCCCTGGTCCCCTACAGACACCCCTGCTTCTCTACAGACACCCCACCGACACCCCTGGTCCCTACAGACACCCCTGATTCCCTACAGACACCCCTGGTCCCCTACAGACACCCCTGCTTCCCTACAGACACCCCTGCTTCTCTAGAGACACCCCACTGACACCCCTGGTCCCCTACAGACACCCCTGGTTCCCTACAGAAACCCCTGCTTCTCTAGAGACACCCCACTGACACCCCTGGTACTGTACCAACACCCCTGGTTCCCTACAGACACCCCTACTTCTCTATAGACACCCCTACTTCTCTATAGACACCCCACAGACACCCCTGGTCCCCTACAGACACCCCTGGTTCCCTACAGACGCCCCACCAATGCCCCTGGTCCCCTACCAATACCCCACTGACACCCCTGGTCCCCCACCGACACCCCTGCTTCCCCATCAACATCCCTGCTTCCCTGTCAACATCCCCAGTTTCCACACAGACACCTCTCCTGCCCCACCGACACTCCCGTGGAAACCCTCCAAACTCAAGAGGCTCCGTGATCACCCCTCCTTCCACCTGAGCCCCACTGATCCCCCATTGCACACTGACAGCCCCAGTGATCCCCCATTCCAGCCCCAGTGATCCCATTGCACACTGACAGCCCCACTGATCCCCCATTCCAGCCCCACTGATCCCATTGCACACTCACAGCCCCACTGATCCCCCATTCCAGCCCCACTGATCCCCCATTGCACACTGACAGCCCCACTGATCCTCATTCCAGCCCCACTGATCCCCATTGCACACTGACAGCCCCACTGATCCCCCATTCCAGCCCCACTGATCCCCCATTGCACACTGACAGCCCCACTGATCCTCATTGCACACTGACAGCCCCACTGATCCTCATTCCAGCCCCACTGATCCCCCATTGCACACTGACAGCCCCACTGATCCTCATTCCAGCCCCACTGATCCTCATTGCACACTGACAGCCCCACTGATCCCCCATTCCAGCCCCACTGATCCCTGTTCCACACTGACAGCCCCACTGATCCCCATTCCAGCCCCACTGATCCCCACTGCACACTGCCAACCCCACTGATTCCCCTTTGCACACTGACAGCCCCACTGATCCCCATTGCACACTGACAGCCCCACTGATCCCACTGCACACTGACAGCCCCACTGATCCCCATTCCAGCCCCACTGATCCCACTGCACACTGACAGCCCCACTGATCCCCATTCCAGCCCCACTGATCCCCATTGCACACTGACAGCCCCACTGATCCCCTATTCCAGCCCCACTGATGCCCACTGCACAGTGACAGCCCCACTGATCCCTGTTCCACACTGACAGCCCCACTGATCCCCCGTTCCAGCCCCACTGATCCCATTGCACACTGACAGCCCCACGGATCTCCCGGTCCCCTCAGACAGCCCCACAGTCACCCCACATTCCATGTCAGCCCCCCACAAGCACTGTTCCCTGCACCCTGCCCCCCTGGATCCCCCCTTTCCCTGCTGTCCCCTCCAGAGTCACCTGCCCTGCATCTCCCCTGCAATGCCCCGTGCCCTTTGCCCCCGGAGCACCGCCCTGACACTCCCTGCTCCCCCAAGGCTGCCCCATGGATCACGCTTCCTTCCCTACACCAACACCCGTTCCTTCCTCAGGCATCCCAAACAACTCCTAAACTCCTTCCCCACGGACACCCCCACCAATCCCTCGGTGCCGTTCCCAAAGTGCCCCTGCCATCCCCAGGAGGATCCCAGGAGCTCCCTCCCTCTCCGGGCACGGCTGCGGACCCCAGGAGGGGCTGTGCCAGCACACTGTGCCCCTGTGCCGAGGGGAACGCCTCTGTACCTGTCCAGGTGTGCCGGAGCGTGTCGGAATATTTGGGGTACGGGACAAGCACCTCCGGAGCTTGCACAGGATCCCCGGTGACCGTGCTCTGGCATTGGAGCTGGCGCCGGCCCTGTGTGACACCCTGGGAGCTCAGCACGGCCACGTGTGCTGATGGGGGGCCGTGGATGGCACAGACACCTCTCCCGGGCGGGATTCCTGCTCAAATCCCACCAAATTCTCACTGGGAATTCACTCCGGTGTGTGCAAACACAGAGAAATGCCGGAGGCTCCAGGTTAATAAACACGGAGCAAAAATCCCCTGAGGTTTAATAACCCGGCATTAACCATCCCTGCATGCGCAGGCTCGGGGGCCGTATCCAGTAAATCCTGCCTTTAACAGGGATTCGTGCCATTTAAAGTTTCTTTTCCCTGCACCATCCATAGAAATAATTATAGAAATCTCCGTGTTTTGGGGCATTTCAAAGCTGATGGGAATGCACCGGCAGGATTATCCTGCTCACGAGGAAGCACCCTGGTGATGCTCAGGGAGGAGGATGCCCGCAGGAGACAAAAGAGTCCCTGAAGTTTGCCTTTAAGACACGTTTTTCTTTTTTTTTCCTGCCTTTTAGCATCCTGTCTTCCCCAGCAGCTTCCAAATAAGTGAATAAATACAGCTGCTGCTTTATTGCTCCTTATCCAAACAGGCAGCTCTGATCCCGCTGCCGTGGAGCCACGGCCTTAATTGGAATCACACGTTCAAAGCTGAAGCCTCTCCCCAAAAAAAGTCACCTTGGGACATAAAAGCATCCCTGGAGATTCACAGCTGCTGGCTTTGCTGGCACAGAGGGTGTGTGGCGTTGAACACGGGTGTCATCAGACGAGGTTTAGGGTTAATAAAAGGTCATTAAATCAATCCGTGGTTTGTGCTCGTTGGAACAAGTCCTGACTGGCGCTGTGATTCCCAGGGAAAGCGATGTGGGAGCGGCTGCAGTTATTAAAGGATCTGTGCCGACGCTGTTGGGATGGGAGAGCTGCAGGCAGGGCAGGGGTGCTGATGGATCCCCCCGGCAGGATGGGTGGACAGACAGATGGACAGGGAGTCATTGGGACGGACAGATGGATGGACAGGCAGCTGCAGGGATGGACAGGGAGCTGCAGGGATGGACAGACAGATGGACAGGGAGCTGCAGGGATGGACAGATGCATGGACAGGGAGCTGCTGGGATAGACAGGGAGCTGCTGGGATGGACAGGGAGTCATTGGGATGGACAGATGGATGGACAGAGAGCTGCAGGGATGGACAGGGAGCTGCTGGGATGGACAGATGGATGGACAGGGAGCTGCAGGGATGGACAGATGGATGGACAGGGGGTCATTGGGATGGACAGGGAGCTGCTGGGATGGACAGACAGATGGACAGGGAGCTGCAGGGATGGACAGGGAGCTGCTGGGATGGACAGATGGATGGACAGGGGGTCATTGGGATGGACAAGGAGCTGCAGGGATGGACAGACAGATGGACAGGGAACTGCAGGGATGCACAAGGAGCTGCAGGGATGGACAGAGAGCCACTGGGATGGACAGGGAGCTGCAGGGATGGACAGATGGATGGACAGGGAGTCATTGGGATGGACAGGGAGTCATTGGGATGGACAGGGAGCCGCTGGGATGCACAAGGAGCTGCAGGGATGGACAGGGAGCCACTGGGATGGACAGACAGATGGACAGGGAGCTGCAGGGATAGAGAGGGAGCCATTGGGATGGACAGACAGATGGACAGGGAGCTGCAGGGATGCACAGGGAGCTGCAGGGATGGACAGATGGATGGACAGGGGATCATTGGGATGGACAGGGAGCTGCAGGGATGGACAGGGAGCCGCTGGGATGCACAAGGAGCTGCAGGGATGGACAGATGGATGGACAGGGGGTCATTGGGATGCACAGGGAGCCGCTGGGATGGACAGACGGACGCACCAGCAGCCAAACCCCGCTGATTTTCCCTTCTGCAGCCGTGCCTAATGACGCGTCCTGTTTCCCATTAGCGCTGTGTGCTCAGCTAATGCATTGCGGCGGCAAAGCTGGAAATTTTCACCCGCCGGTAACGACTTGGGAAATGTAGCACCCAGCAGCCAGGCGGGGCGGGGGGCTCCGGCCGGGACCCCCCACCTCCCCTGCCCACACCAGCTCCAACCACTGCCCCCAGACCCTCCAGAGAGGGGACGTGAGAGGATGGGATCGGATCCTCCTCGGTTTTCTGCCGGCGGTCATTTTATTTATTTTACCCTCTATCTCCTGTTTGTTATATTTTATTCCTGTTTTGTTTTTTGAGAGTGTGGAAAATAAAAGGGGAAAGGGGTGGGGGGGAGATCTCAGGGGGAGTTTCTTAGGGAAGGGGTAAAAAAAAAAAATCCCAACAACAAAACAACAACCCAAAAAGCCCCCCCCAAAAGCCCCCAGCCCTTTGTAAACATCCCCCCTGAGCAAAGGGAAGGAGGTGAAAAGCATTTCCTGATAACTCCATTAAAGAATGAGGCTGCATTAACATTCCAAGTCCCTCGACAAGAGATGAAAGTGGGGAACTCGAGTTCAGCCTCTCCTGCTCCAGATGTTATTATGGGCTCCCTGAAAGGTTTTTTTATTTCTTTTTTTGCAAAGAGACAAAGATGTTGCCTACTTCAAACGGGGCTAATTGATGCTAATGACTATCAGATAGAGGGGGGGCCCTTTTCCCCCCTGCCAAGGGGAAAGAGAGAGCGCATTTTACAATCCCCCCATAGAAAACGCCCCACTCTTCAATCCAGGTTGGAGCTTTAGGGATTTTTGTTCCTCCCTGGCCGCTGCTTTCTCTCCTCCTCCTCATTCCCCCCCCCCCTTCCCCGCTTCATCTTTTCTGTCCCCCTTCTTCTGGGCACCCCGCAGCTCTCACTTGTTTGCCCATGAGAAATTTCACACCTCGCCTCTGGCTGAGGAGAGCCCGGCTCCATTTCCATCCCTCTCCCTGCCGCAAACCCGTCCCAGCGGGGAGAAAGGGGTGGCGGAAATTTCCCCGAAGCCACGGCAAGCACACGCAAAGACGTGACGGGGATTGGGTGTAATCGAGGCGTGAGTCCTGCTGCCGGTGGGGAAACGTCGCCTGGATCCTGATCCCGGCAGTGAGGGAGGGGATGGATCCCAGGCTCCCGGTGCTCCTGCTCCTTGGGATAACTGAAATCCTGAGCTCGTGTCTTTTAGTGAAAACGGCCTTAAAAACGGGATTCTGAGCACCAGGTTTTGGCTTTATGTCAGATTTGTGCAAATCCGAAGTGACAGTAAATAATAGTCCAGGAGCCTGTAATGGGCAATTCGGAATGTTCTCGACCCCCACGGCTCCTCGAGCTGGTGCTTTGCCCCTTTCCAAACTGGATCCTCCAGGAGAAGGGAGTGGGGATCCCTCTTGGCAGCGGGAAGAGGAGCACAGGTTTTCCCCGAGGAGGACAATAATGGATGTGTTCCTATTCCTCCACTGTAATTTTCTCCAAGAAAAGATAAATTCCTCTGGCTGGCACGAGCTGTGGGTGCCCTGTGCACCGGGAGCCCCTGGAAGCAGGTGCCAAGGAGCCGCCCTGCCTCAGCCAGGCCCCGGGAGCTGCAGAACGCCCTGCTCCCGGGAAATCCTGACGTAAATCCTGTCCCTCCTGACGCAGGAGGATCCGAGTCTCCTTCTGGATCCCCAGCACCTCACAACAGCCCCAGACTGGGCGAGGACAGGAGCGAGGGGAGCGCGGTGACGAGGGCGAGGCCACCCCGCGGCGCCCTGCCGGAGCGCGGTGTCGGTACGGCGTGGGGCGGGCGGGACAGGCTGGGGACACGCCACTTTCGTAGAAAAGTGTCATCCCAAGCGCTGGCCTGGAGAGGGGTCCGTGCCCTTCTCTCCATCCTTGTCACCTCATTGTGTCTCCTGCCTGTCCAACCTCCCCAGGAGCCGACTCAACGCGTCCAAGGGCGGCTCGGACGGGGTTTGGGGCACCCTCAGATAATCGGCAGCGGGTGGAACGGGGTGGTGGAAGGGGATGGTGGAAGGGGATGGTGGAAGGGGATGGTGGAAGGGGGTGGTGGAAGGGGATGGTGGAAGGGGGTGGTGGAGTGGGTGGTGGAACGGGGTGGTGGAAGGGGGTGGTGGAAGGGGATGGTGTCTCAGAAGGGGATGGTGGAACTGGATGATGGTGGAACAGGGTGATGGAAGGGGGTGGTGGAAAGGGATGGTGGAAGGGGGTGGTGGAAGGAGATGGTGGAAGGGGCTGGTGGAATGGGGTGGTGGAAGGAGATTGTGGAAGGGGGTAGTGGAAGGAGATGGTGGAAGGGGATGGTGGAATGGGGTGGTGGAACCGGGTGGTGGAAGGGGGTGGTGGAAGGGGCTGGTGGAAGGGGGTGTGGGAACGGAGTGGCATTCAGGGTCCCTTCCAGCCCAAACCGTTCCATGATTCTGTGTTCGTGCCACGGCAAATTCCCCCTGCAAACCCCGAGGCGCTGGCGTTGTGCTCCGGGGGGGAGGCAGAGGACAGCAGCCCCCCGTCCCCCGCCCAGACGGCCAATACACACCCGAGCCGCCCTTCAGACACCGCTCCCCGGCTTCATTGTCAGGTTAATTTGGGATAATGGCCTGCAAAGCACCTCGGCCCCATCCAGGCCTCATTAGCACTTGATAATATCGAGCATCCTGAGGAATTAGGGCTTTTCCCCCTCCTCCTCCCGGGGGCCGGTTCATCCCCCACGCACCCGGGCATGTCCAGGCAGGAGCCCAGGGCAGCCCCCGGAGCCCGGCCTGGAATCTGCCCGGCTTTCCCTTGGGGAGATGTCCCTGGTCCAGCGGGCTCGCTCCTGCCTGTGGCACTGCTCCGTGCCACATCTGGCCCCAGATCTCAGGCAGATGTGGAACAGGGCGCGGGACGTGCCGCGAGTGTCACTCGTGTCCGCGATGTGGCCGGGCTCGGTCACCTTCGGAAGTCTCTTCCAGGCTTAGAATTCCATGATTCCGCGGGGCTACATCCAGCAAAGCCTGGGAGAACCCCCCGAAAACCAATCCGTGCTCAGGATGCTCCGTGCTCCTCCCGTCACGCACACGGGGGTTTGCGATTCCAGGTGTCGAGAGCATCCCAAACCTGCGCGTTTAAAATTAATTGGGAATTATAAACAAACGAAGCCTTGGGGCAGCGCTGGGCCGGGCCTGAGTGCACCATCAGCCCGCTGCTCCCTTCAATTATCTTTTCTTTTTTTTTTTCCCCCGCATTGTTCTCTCCTAATGAGGAGACTAATGACCAAAGGATGGTTCATAAGTGGTTCCCAGACTCTCCTTGCCCAGGGCAAACACCGTCCACAATAGGATCACAAATTGTAGGGAGAAGCCCCGGCTGATCACATCAGAAACGGTGCGGGGATTTATCTCCCGGCCTTAACAATAACAGTATGTTCTTAATCGCCACTCCAAAGGGACAACTGGCGGGGGATCTGCCCGGCCTCATCATTAAAAGCTGGCAGCATCTTTGCTGGCGCTGCCCCTTTGTTCATCTTTCATTATCCCAATGCTCCGGCCCCGTTAATTCCCCTCCATCTTATTAAATCAATAGAGATGGAGTGGGGGAAGGACGGGGCAGAGCCCGGGCTCGGATCCGGCTCGGATCCCCGCGGGGGTGCGGGCTGGGAGCGGGGTCAGCGCTCACCCAGCTCCTGCGGGGAGGGGAAACTGAGGCACGGCAGCTTCACAGCCCGAATAAAGCCCAGGGCGAGGTTCTAGCAGAGTTGGGAAGCGCTTTATCCCCGTGCTCATCCCGCAGCATCAGGCCTCACTTATTTAAGCATTTCATCGGGTTTTACGTTAAAATCACTCCGTGCGAAGGGTGCCAAGGTCCCCCATATCCACCCCACGGCGGCAGAGATCGCTTGTTTAATGATTTAATCAGCTTTTACAGTAAAGTCACACCAGGCAGAGGCGGTCTGGGAAATCCCCAGGGAAGTCCTGGCTCGTCCATGCTGGGGCCACATGGATGTCCCTGGGTGCCACAGGGACAGGGGGGTTATTATTTTATTTTATTTTATTTTATTTTATTTTATTTTATTTTATTTTATCTTATCTTATTTTATGTTGCCACAGTCTGCAGAGAGGGAGATTGTGAAATTTTATTATTATTATTTCCCGCCCCTCTTTTTCATGACAGCTCCTTTCACCAGAAACTCGTTCGAGCCCAGGATTTTTCAACCCGAAGATTTTGGTCGCGGCAATGCTCAGCGCACAGAGGCTTTACCGCTTCCCCCGCTGCATTTCCAGGCAGGTCACTCCGTCTCATCCTTATTTTCCTGTCTGCAGGAGAGTTTAGTGTAAAAACGCCATGCCTTTGCTCCCTGTGCAGGGCAGCTTGGGGTAAATCCGTCCCAGACAGTCTGGAAAACACGGGATGTACTGGGATTTCCTCCCATTGCTCGTGGTGCCTTTTCCCAATTCCCACTGAAAGCCGGCAGAGCCGCCCGGCAGCCTCGGGAAACTCATTTGATGTTTCAATCGGGAATTAGCGGGGAGGGAGAAGCAGGGGAAATGCTCCCTGACCATTTAACGAGATTACACCAGGGGATGGAGCCCGGAACGCGCACGGCCGCCCCCGGCCCGGCTCGGGCTTTGCCTTGAACCTCCTCCCGCGGCTCCCGCTCCCTCCCGGCACCCCGGCCCCGGCTGGGGACGCGCTGATCCCATGGATCCCCGCCTCCAACCCGGGGATGGGACGAGCCGGGGCACAGGACCGGGGTGCGGGGGTCCTGCGAACAGCAAACCGCTCCCATGTGAGCAGCAGGATTCATCCCGGCGGGGAGGGGCACCCCGCGGGCCTGGGCGCTCCTCCCCACCCGGTTATCCCATCTCCCCATCCCGATCCCGTTTAGCCAGCCCAACATCGGCGCCTCCTCAGCAGCGCCCTGCACCGATCCCGGTCACGCAGCCACCCCCTGATCCGCATGCGGGGGTCCCCTCCGTGCCCAGCCCCCCGCCACCCCCGCGGTTCCCTCTTCTCTCTGGAGCCCAGCGGAGATGTGCCGGGAAGGGCTCAGCGCCGCATCCTCGGCAGAGAACCTTTATCCCCTTAATAAAGCTGCTTAATTCTCACTTCCTTTTAATTATCTGGCGCTGAAAGCCACGCCGGGTTTTGCGGCCGGGTGAAAAACCAGCGTCTTCCTGGGAGCCGTGGGTCGGGAAGGGACTGGCAGGGTCTGGGATGTGGGGGCGATTTGGGTGAGGACAGCTCTTGATCGTTCTTTATTCTTGCTCTTTGATACACAGATTTCCCGGGGGACGAGAGGACCGAGGCTCAGCCCCAAGTGGATCCATCCAGCCCAAACACTTCTCTCTCCTCTTTTCCACAGCGCCCAGATTCGATCCCAACCCACGTGCTGGGCTGCGCTGCCGACAGCGGGATTGCAGAGGAAGGAAGCTGCACTCCTGCCCAGCCTGGCAGGGGTTTAGCAGGACAGAAAAGGACCGGGATGGATCCAGCTTTTCGGCAACGCCGTCCCATAATCGGGGACCGACCTGGGGGCGTTGGCTCTTCTCATCCCCGCTTTGTCCCACAAAGTCCCTTCCCCACCCTAAAGGAGCTGCGAACGGGTCAATCGCTGCCCGGGAGGAGGACGGGGATGACATTCCGTGTGACTCAGCTGTCCCCAGGGAACGGAGCCACCCCCGCGCCCCCCGGGACAAAAACCTCCCGGACAAATCCCTCGGGGCCGGAGGAATGTGATCTAATCCGTCTCCTACACAAGTGAATTTTACAAACCCGATCGAGCCCAGCAGTTTTAATTAAATCATTCCCGGCTCGGACGTTCCCCGCCGAGGGGGGGCCGGGCCGGGCAGACCCTGCGGGAACATCCCCGGAGCGGGGTCGGGTCCCCCACGGCTCCCGGGAGGAGCCCGGTCCTGCCCGGGGCCGAGCTCCCAGGGGATTAAAGGTGTCCTGAGAACAAGGAAACTGCCGCAATCAGCTCAGCCCCCGGCCGGGCGGGATTGAAGCAGCCCCGTGAGCCCTCTTGTCTCGGGGCTGATTGTAATGAGCCACCGGCGTGCGAGATTAGCGCGTTAAACCCGCGCCCAGGCCGGGCTGCCGGCAGACATGTGAAGACATTAGCGCAGTTTGGGCTCTTTGAGGTGTGCCGGCTAATCCCGGCACCAGCCGGGACAAAGGGCATCAGCATCCCCTTCTCCTTGCACTGTCCTTTTCCCCGTGTCACCCCCTCCCCTTCTCGCTGCGCTGTCCCTTCTCGTGTTGTCCCCTTCTCCTTGCACTGTCCTTTTCCCCGTGTCACCCCCTCCCCTTCTCGCTGCGCTGTCCCTTCTCCTGCAGCATCCCCTTCTCCTTGCACTGTCCTTTTCCCCGTGTCACCCCCTCCCCTTCTCGCTGCGCTGTCCCTTCTCGTGTTGTCCCCTTCTCCTTGCCCTGTCCTTTTCCCCGTGTCACCCCCTCCCCTTCTCGCTGCGCTGTCCCTTCTCGTGTTGTCCCCTTCTCCTGCAGCATCCCCTTCTCCTGTTATTGTCCTCTGTCCTGACATCATCTCCCTCTCCTGCCATCATCCCCCTTCTCTTTGCACCCCCCCCTGAGCTGTCCCCCCTTTCCCGGGCTGTTTTCCCTGTCCTTGCCCCAGGTTTCACCTGCCCAAATAAATCCTCCAGCTGAGGCTCTCCTTCCCCCAGCTCCAAAGCCAGACAGGAACAGCGCAGCTCCCAGGAGCTGGCACTGCCCAGGTGAACACCCACTGTCCCCAGTGCTGCTCTTATCTGGGACATCCCAGGTGCTCCCTTGCTTTGCACCCCTCGGGGAGCCCTCCCCAGCTTCCCGTGGATCCCACCTTTGGATCGTCCCCTGCTCGGTGTCCACCTCAAACCTGCTGCATTTGAAAGCAAAGGAAATGAAGCCCTGGCTACTCCAGGCCCAGCTGAGTTGTCACCCCAGGAGCTCAGGACACAGCTGCCCCAGCTCTGCCTCCAGGTGCGTTTTCCCTCCCGTGTCCTGGCTCTGAAATCTCGGAGAGGAAGCCAGCACTGGGTGAGGTTTATGAGCTGAGGGCAGAGCAGGGTGTTGAGGTGAACAAATCCTCTGCAGGGTTCTGGGGTCTCTGAAGGTCCTGAGCTGGGAGATTTCCAAGCTCCCAACACCTCTGGGATGAGCTGAGGCTGCAGGTGGCGGCTCCCACTCCCCCAGGAACAAAACCCTGCAAGGAACCGGGGTTATTCCTGCAAAGATGAGCCCAAGAGTCGCATAAATAATTTATTTCACCCCCAAAGCCCAGGGGCGCCCTGTACATCCCGTATATATTAGATATTGCCAGCTATGGTACATCCTATAATACACCCAGACGGCCCCGCTGCTCTCGGTCACAGTCTGTGCGGCGCTGTCCCCGAGCCAGGGGACGAGGACGCGTCCTCCCGGCCGTCCCCTGGCTCTGCTGGGAAGTCCTCGTCCTCCTCGTGGTGGCTCTGCGAGTCCGGGCTCCTCTGCGGGGTGCCCAAACCCATTTTGGCCAGTTTGGCTTGTTGCTGCTCCAGGCTTTGCTTCCTCCACTTGATCCTCCGGTTCTGGAACCAGACCTTCACCTTGGAACCGCAGAAGCACGGGGTCGGCTTTGGAAAGGTCACGGAGCCCACCGCTACCCCGGCACCACCCCGCTCACCACGAACCCTGCCCCCGGGCGCCACCCCCGCGTGGTTTGGAGCGCTTCCAAGGGCGCTGATTCCACCAAATCCCTGGCACGCTCCCGCTTAGGAGAGGGCAAAGCTTGGCTTTCCAACCTGCCTGCTCCACGGCCCCAGGGCTCAGTGTCCAGCCCAGCCCTGACAAGACGGAAAACCGCTCCAGCAGCCGCACCTGCAGGTGGAGGAGCCTGAGGGGGGACACAAGTCCCTGGCTGTTGGAGTCCAGGGAATTCCTCTGGCTGCCCTGGAGGGTCAGGGACCTGGGCAGGGGGGTCTGGGACCCCAGCCCAGAGCTCAGAGGGACACTGGCTTTGATTTCAGTCCATGGGAAAAACTTCCTACACTGAGAGAAGGTTCACAGGCCACAAGAGTGTGAAAAATGGTAGTTTTAGGTTCCTAGCATTGAAGTGAATGGGGACAAGATGGAGGATTTGGGGCGTTGTCTCCTTCTTCTTCTCCTTCTCCTTCCCTCACTCCATTGCTGCAGTGACGTTGGCACAAAGTAGTTAGTGAGGATTGGGTCAGAGTAAAGATGACCTTTTTAGTAATAGTGATGGACATTGGTAAGAAATAGTAAACAAGAAATACGTAGTAATTAGTATAAAAGATAAGGACAGCCCAGCTCAAGGGGAGACGTGAGGAATCCATGCAGCTGCGAACATCTTGTCGGACTCCGAGAAAATTGTAAGATAAGAAACAATAAACGAAGTATGCAACATTGAAAAATCTAAACCTGAGAACTCTGTCTCTTCCTTCGGCTCGGAGCTGTGCAGGGGAGCAAGGACCCTGAAACCACCTCAATGTCGGGGAAAGCCCCCGACGCCCGGCTCTCAGACATCCACCCCGTGCCTCAGTTTCCCCAGCC
Organism: Hirundo rustica; assembly: GCF_015227805.2. Lineage (NCBI taxonomy): Eukaryota > Metazoa > Chordata > Aves > Passeriformes > Hirundinidae > Hirundo > Hirundo rustica. The sequence continues at coordinate 926,227 of NC_053454.1, read as the reverse complement.
GTGACCCACCACCCTTTTTTACGGAAACTCTGCCGTCGGCACCGCGGGGCCGCCGTGCCCGGCTGAGGGACAGGCGCCAGCTCCCTGGGGAAGCTCCCTGGAGCTCACCTGCTCCTCGGTGAGGCGCAGGGAGGAGGCGAGCAGGCAGCGCTCCTGCCCCACCAGGTACTGCTGCCGCGAGAACTCCTGCTCCAGCCGCGCCAGCTGCTCGCTGCTGAAGATGGTCCGGACGCGCTTGGCTTTGCCGGGCTTGGCTTTGAGGAGAGGGAAGCAGCACTTGGAGATCAGGAAGCCTGGAGGTGACACAGAGAGGGGTCAGGGTGGAGAGGAGCACCCCCCTTGGGAGTTTCTGTCCTAGGGAGGCAGAAGGAATTTCCCTGTTTGGAGGTGTTCCCTTTGAAGGGTTGTTTTTTTTTAAGAGGGCATTCCCTGAGGATTTCCTTGGAGAGGTGGACACAATTCCCTCATGGAAAAACAAAAACCTATATAGAGGTGGAAGGAGCTGTCCCACATTTGGAGATATCCCTTTTGGGGTGTCCCAAGAGAGATGGGCATGGATTCTCCTGGAAAAGATCCCTTTGGAGGGATTCCCCCTTGGGGAGGTGAAAGGAGATCCCCATTTGCTGATGTCCCCATAGGAGAGGGGGGTTCAGGCCCTCACTCGGAGACATTCCCGTGGGAGAAGCGGGCAGGAGCCTCCCTGGAGGAAACCCCCTTGAGAGGGGGAGAGGCAGTCAAGGGTCTGCCCTGGAAGAGGAGGGAGGTCCCCCATTTGGGGACATTCCCACTGGAGAGGGGGCTGTGGATCCCTCTGGAAGAGACCCCCCAGGAATGGGATCCCCAATTTGGAGAGGTGGCAAAAGGGGGAGGGGTGTCCCCATTTGGGGGTGTCTCCCTGGGAGAGATGGGCCAGTGTCCCCCTGGGGAGGATGGTCCCCATTGCAGGGTGTCCCCTGGGGCAGCAGGGTGTGGGATCCCCTGGGGGAGCAGGGTGTGGGGATCCCCTGGGGGAGCAGGGTGTGGGGATCCCCTGGGGGAACAGAAGCAGTCCCCACAGCGAGGTGTCCCCTGGGGAAGCAAGGTGTGGGTCCCTGCGGGAGCAAGGTGTGGGATCCCCTGGGGGAGCAGGAATGAGGTCCCCATTGCAGGGTGTCCCCTGGGGGAGCAGGGTGCGGGTCCCCACAGCTGTGTGTCCCCCGGGGGAGCAGGGTGCGGGTCCCTGGGGGAGCAGGGTGCAGGTCCCCACAGCTGTGTGTCCCCTGGGGGAGCAGGAATGAGGTCCCCATTGCAGGGTGTCCCCTGGGGGAGCAGGGTGCGGGTCCCTGGGGGAGCAGGGTGCAGGTCCCCACAGCTGTGTGTCCCCTGGGGGAGCAGGGTGCGGGTCCCCACAGCTGTGTGTCCCCCGGGGGAGCAGGGTGCGGGTCCGCACAGCTGTGTGTCCCCCAGGGGAGCAGGGTGCGGGTCCGCACAGCTGTGTGTCCCCCAGGGGAGCAGGGTGCGGGTCCCCACAGCTGTGTGTCCCGGAGCAGCGGAGGGTCGCGGTGCGGGTTCGGGGATGCGGTCGGTACCTGTAGCCCCGAGCCGGGCGGCCCAGGCCGGGGGGATCCCGCAGCCGGGGGCGCAGAGCGGCGGCGGCAGCGGGGCCGGGCCCGGGGCGCAGCCCCAGAGCGGGGCCGGGGCCGGCGGGGGGGGCGAGGAGCGGCCCAGCAGCGCCGCGATGGTGAAGGAGCGGCCGGGGGGCTCCGGGGCCGGGGGCGGCATCGCGGGGCCGCGGGGCGGCTCCGCCCGTGCCTTTATAGAGCCCGGGGGCACCGGGGCGGGACCGCCCTGCCCTCGCTCCGTGTCCCCTCCTTGTCCCTCTGCCCGCCCTGGCCGTGCCCCTGCTCTCCGGAGGGTGTCCTGTCCGTGTCCCCTCCCTGTCCCCCAGCCCTCAGTAGGGGTGTCACACCGCACTGTCCCCCAGCTCTTGACGGCAATGTCCTCCCCCCGTGTCCCCCTGCCCCTGGCCGGCTGTCCCCCCGTGTCGCCGTACCCTCGATGGGAAGATCCCCCCATGCCCCCATCCCCATTTGAGATGTTGTCCCGTGTCCCCCTGCCCCTGGCCGGCTGTCCCCTCGTGTCCCCCTGCCATCACCCCGTGTCCCCCTGCCCTTGGCCGGCTGTCCCCCCCGTGTCCCCTGTCCCTGGCCGGCTGTCCCCCGTGTCCCCCTGCCATCACCCCGTGTCCCCCTGCCCCTGGCCGGCTGTCCCCCCGTGTCCCCTGCCCCCGTTGGGGTGTCCCCCCCGTGTCCCCCCCGTGTCCCCCCCGTGTCCTCCCGCAGGGTGACGTTGGCCCTGAATCGCTCAGGCAGGAGGATCCGGGTGCCCAGGGGACCCCAGAATCACCCCAAGGCCACCAAATTCCCGGGGGAGGGACTTGGGGTCCCCCTCGGCACCCTGAGCTCTGTCCCCGGCCTTTTTGGGGGTTCAGCACAGCCCAGGGACAGCGAGGGGAGGGGACAGGCCCGGGGGGGGGCTCCAAGTGCACCCCCAGCTCGCCCCGCTCGCTCGGCTGATGGGATTCAGATGGTCATTAGCGTCTGAGATTCTTAAAAATCCCGCAGCTTTTCCTAACGAGCTGGGAAAAGTCACACCTCTGCCCAAGCGGCGAGGGGCGGCCGGGGCCAGAGCCTCCCCCGGGGCTCGGGGCTTTATGGGGGAGGAAATGGGGCCCGGGGGAGCCGGGCCGGGGCCGCAGCTGCGCCGCAGCAGCTCCTGCCTTGGGCTTTCCCGAGGGACAAACCCTAAACTGCAGCGCTCCGAGCCGGGAACAGCCCCGGAGCTGGGAAATTCATCAGGGGCTGTGCGCCGGGCATCCTCTGCCCGGCACCTCGGGGTGCAGGTGGGCACGGGCACCCCCAGATCCGCCCTGCTGGGGCTCCCCCCCGCCCTGGAGCCTGCAGGTGGAAACTCTCCGGGGGGCGTCTGGAAATCCAAAAATCCCTAAAATCCCGTGGTGGGCACGGTGCCACGTTCCCTGGGGCAGCACAGGGACGCCTCCCGCCGCGCCGGGGGCAAATAAAGGCCCTGGGGAGAGGGCGGAGATGAAAGGGTGGCAGATTTGGTGTTACCGAGTCGTAATTACGGCCTTGGAAAGATGAAACGGCAGCAGGCCCTCGGTGGGCTCGGCTGTGTTTGGATAGGAGGCGCTTTCCCCTTTTTTATTCCCTTTTCCCTCCCCTCTGTTTGATGGAGCTCAGCAAACAGCCCTGGAACCCTCGCACAGCCGGGTGGTCCCAGGACCCAGGGGGTGCTCAGCGCCCGTGGGATTGGGATCTGGGGGATCCGGGGCCGAAATGGGGATCCTGGGACCCCGTGGTGCTTTTGGGATTCACTGGGATTGGAGTCAGGTGATCTGGAGCCAAAATTGGGATATTGGGACCCCGTGGTGCTTTTGGGATTCACTGGGATTGGAGTCAGGTGATCTGGAACTGAAATGGGGATACTGGGACCCAGTGGTGCTTTTGGGATCTGCAGGGATTGGATTCACATGATCTGGAACTGAAATGGGGATCCCGGGACCCAGTGGTGCTTTGGGATTCACAGGGATTGGATTAATGTGATCTGGAGCTGAAATGGGGATATTGGGAGCCCGTGGTGCTTTTGGGATTCACAGGGATCGGATTCAGGTGATCTGGAGCTGAAATGGGGATATTGGGATCCGCGGGGTCGGGATCCAAACGATTTGGGGCAAAATGGAGTTTGAGGTACCCAGCGGCTGTCTGGAACTCTCCTTGTCCCGGTGGGAGAATCCTGTCCGGCGGAGATGGAAGGGAGGAGGCGGAAATTCGGGGCGGCGCTGCTGTGCGGACCAGGAGCAGGGAGAGCTGAGGGTCTCTGCCCTCAGTCCCAGTGCCTCCTTTCGGCAGGTCCGGGATGCGAATCCAGGGACGGCTCGTGCCTAATTTTGAGGATTAATTGCCGAAGGCTCGGGCTCCTGAGCTAATTAATGACAAAGCTGCTCGTTCGCCCTGGGCCAGGCTGTCTGGCGGGGTGTGGATTGCAGGGGGATGGAGCCTCCGGCACCCCTGGAGGGGCTCAGGGTGGTCCCGGACCCCAGGACCCGCCTCGGCTTTGTGTCCGTGCCCTGTCCTGCAGCGTCCCTCTGTCCGTGTGTCCATCCCAGCTCCTGGAGCCTTTCACCCACAAAATCCCTCCGCAGGGACACCCAAACAAAGCCGGGGAAGGGACATTTCCCACCAACCCGGCCGAAATTACTGGGAAAAAGGGGAAGTGTTTGGACACCCACTGCCATCAAGTGGCTGAGGAGGGTCCAGACCTGACCCTGCTCCTCGGCGGGATCGTTTTATCGGAATTCCACGTGCGCCCCCAAGAAAATCCTCTCTTCCTTCCAGTTACGAAAGGTCTCACACCCGCATTTGGGATGCAGAGCGAAGCCTCCCTTAAGCATCCTAAGATATGCGGCTCCACTGCTCCTCTCCAAAGACCTGACCCAGCTCCAGGGAGGTTTTCCCAAGCAGGGCTTGGACGTGCACAGGTCACCCCGGCTGTTTGAGGGTGAAAACGCAGGAAAAATAAAGAAAAAAGAAATATTTTTAAACCCTGGCAGATTTCCCTGACCTGAGAAACTCCTCGCACAGGAGCTTTTGAAAGCTGGGAGCTCCATCCGAGGAATTTCTGCAAATGCTGCCATCCATAGCTGAATGAAATGGGATGGAATGTGCCCCAAACCCCAAACTGGGGCTGTCCTGCAGCTGAGCTGGGAAGGGGAGCCTGGGGACTGGGATGGATCCCCCAGGAATGGGATGGATCCTTCAGGAACTGAGGCAGCAGGGGTGTGTAATGTTCAAAGCTTCTTCCATGCGCCTGAAGGGAAAATGAAGATTTTGGGGTTTTTTCTCCATAATCTTCCTTATTTCTGTTCTGGGGCTTTCGGAACCGTGGTTCTCCTGGAGTTCCTGTCCTGCCTTTCCCACTCTGCTTTGTCCTGCTCCGTACCCAAACTCCTTTGGATGCTGGCGGTGCCAAAGGAGCCACTTCCAGGAAAAACAAAATCGCTTTTTGGGGCATCTGGGTCCAGTTTCCAAAGGCACCTGAAGTGCTGAGCATCTCTGATCCACAGGGATCCAGGACACCCCAGTTAGCGGGGATCCCAGTTATAAGGGATCCCAGTTAGTGACAATCCCCCTTAGGGAACATCCCAGATGTCACAGCTGTAGCCAGCTGCCACCTCCTGTCACCAACCATCCCAATTAACAGGCTGCTAATTACTGGGGGTGCCAGCCAGGGCTGATCCTATGAGTGTATCCAGAGATCCCAGTTATTGGGACCCCAGTTGTCAGGATCCCAGTTAAGAAACATCCCAGGCAGTGGATTCCAGAGGATCCCAGCTGGGAGGTGCTGCAGAGTCCCAGTAAGGTCCCAGTGAGATCCAAGTGATGTCTCAGTATTATCCCAATATGATCCCAGTAATGTCCCAGTATTATCCCAGTAATGTCCCAGAGATATCCCAGTATGATCCTAGTAATGTCCCGGGTTTATCCCAGTAAGATCCCAATAATGCCCCAGTATTATTCCAGTAATGTCCCAGTATTATCCCTGTAATGTCCCGGTGTTATCCCAGTAAGGTCCCAGTATTACCCCTGTAATGTCCCAGGTTTATCCCAGTAAGATCCCAGTGTTATCCCAGTAAGATCCCAGTATTATCCCTGTAATGTCCCGGTGTTATCCCAGTAAGGTCCCAGTATTACCCCTGTAATGTCCCAGGTTTATCCCAGTAAGATCCCAGTGTTATCCCAGTAAGATCCCAGTATTATCCCTGTAATGTCCCAGTGTTATCCCAGTGTAATCCCAGTATTATCCCGGTGGGGTCCCCGCGGAGCAGTTCCCGCAGTGGCCGCCAGAGGGCGATGCCAGACCGCGCTGGGCCCCGGCGGCACCGGGAGGGGACAGGAAAGGGGACAGGGGAACGGGGACAGGGGAACGGGACAGGGGAACGGGACAGCGGGATGGGGACAGGAAAGGGGACAGGGGAATGGGGACAGGAAAGGGGACAGGGGAACGGGAACAGGGGAACGGGACAGGAAAGGGGACAGGGGAACGGGACAGGGGAATGGGGACAGGGGAACGGGACAGGAAAGGGGACAGGGGAACGGGACAGGGGAATGGGGACAGGAAAGGGGACAGGGGAATGGGGACAGGGGAATGGGGACAGGAAAGGGGACAGGGGAATGGGGAAAGGGGAACGGGACAGCGGGATGGGGACAGGAATGGGGACAGGAAAGGGGACAGGGGAATGGGGAAAGGGGAACGGGACAGCGGGATGGGGACAGGGGAATGGGGACAGGGGAACTGGACAATGGGATGGGGACAGGAATGGGGACAGGGGAACGGGACAGCGGGATGGGGACAGTGGGATGGGGACAGGGGAACTGGACAATGGGATGGGAACACTGGAATGAGACAGCAGGGAGGGGGCAAAGGGGTGGATAGAGGAATGGGGACACTGAAATGGGACAGCGGGATGGGACAGCGGGATGGGGACAGCGGGATGGGGACAGTTGGATGGGACAGTGGGATGGGGACAGCAGGATGGGGACAGTGGGATGGGACAGTGGGATGGGACAGCGGGATGGGGACAGTTGGATGGGACAGTGGGATGGGACAGTGGGATGGGACAGCGGGATGGGACAGCGGGATGGGACAGTGGGATGGGGACAGCGGGATGGGGACAGTGGGATGGGGACAGCGGGATGGGGAGAGCGGGATGGGGACAGTGGGATGGGGACAGCGGGATGGGGACAGCGGGATGGGGACAATGGGATGGGACAGTGGGATGGGACAGCGGCATGGGACAGCGGGATGGGACAGTGGGATGGGGACAGTTGGATGGGGACAGTGCAGGGAGCCACACCAGAATAGGACAAACCAGAGTGGGACACACTGGGCTGGCAGAGTGGGCTGGGGGCCACCAGGCTGGGACACACCGGGATGGGAGACCCGGGATGGAAACACCTGGAAGGGACAGGAGGGCTGGGACACACCGGGGTGGGACAATGGGATGGGACAATGGGATGGGACACACCAGGATGGGACAATGGGATGGGACATCAGGCTGGGACATACCGGGATGGGAGACCCAGGGTGGGACACACCGAAATGGGACAATGGGATGGGACACACCGGGATGGGACACACCATGATGGGACACACCGGGATAGGACACACCAGGATGGGACACACCAGGATAAGACACACTGGGATGGGACAATGGGATGGGACACACCAGGATGGGACACACCGGGATGGGACACACCGGGATAAGACACACCAGGATGGGACGCCCCAGTGCCAGGAGGTTTTTCCCCGGATGTTTATCCCGGAGGTTTATCCCCATGGATAAAGGGGGGTTCTGAGCTGTCCCCCTCCATGTTTTGGTGCCATCCAGCCCTGGCTGAGCCTTTGGGTGTCGATGTGGGACGTGTCCCCACCACCCCAAGGGACAGCAGCGGCGGGGACCACGGCAGGGGGGAGATTTGTCCTTCACACGCTCATTTTGGGACAGCAGGACCAAACTCCTCCGACCTTCCCCTGGATCCCGCTGCGGGGGGTTGCAGCGGCCCCGGGGCCACCAGCCCCTCGGTGGGTCCCCCCTTTCCTCGCCATCTGCCCCCCAGGCGTGGGAGGGGTCAGCGCCCCTCCATCTGCCCGGCGGGAATGTCACACGGCGTGTCACCGCCAAATCCGGAGGCGCCGGCGGAATTGATGGCGCCGGATTTCCACCCCGGTTTGTCAACAAGGCTCCTCGGCCCCACCCGGAGCCCCCTTAATCCCGCTGACGATTGCAGTTGGCCGTGCAAACAGCGCCGGGGGGGCTCCGCGCCAGCCCCGCGTCCTTCGGGGGGCCGGGAGCGAATCCCGGCATCGCTAACGCGGGATTGAGGGGCCGCGGCCGGCGCCCTGCGCTCACCCCAATCCCCCCGGGAACAGCGGGGCCGCTCCTGCCCGCTCTTCCCACCTTATTATCCATCGATTGACTCCCGGCAAGGGAAATAACACCGAGGCATTGACGCCCTGAATCCCGGCCGGAGATCAAACGGAGCGCGTTTTCCGCGCCGGATCCTCCGGATAAAGCCCGGAGCGTCGATTTTGGCCCCTGGAAGGGCGGGCGAAGGGGACGCGGGGAGCAAGGAGAAGGGAGAGGGCAGGGAGGAGCCTCCAGCCCTCCCCGCTCCGCCGAACAATCAGAATAAAAGCAAATTATTTCTCCCATTTCCCCTGCCGAGATGAGCGATAAAGTGTCCATCCCGAAAAGCGCCTGATAACGCTTTAATTTCACTGCAAGGCCTAAAAATGCCATTTCTACGCAAAGCAGGGCCCCGCTCTCCTCCGCGGCCAGCTCTTGATAAATGTTGGGTGATTTTTTTTTTCCCCTCCCCCTTTATTTTATTTTTTTTGTTGTTTTTGCCCATTCCCCGTTCGGTTAGCACAGGGGGGGGAAGGAAAATGCCCCCGGAGCTACGAGCGCCGCGCAATAAAGCAAAATCATATTTTAGTCAAAATAGGCAGACGGCGCTCGCAGCCAACTTCCAAATTAGCATTTTGAGGGCAAATATGCAGCAATTTGAGATAATGAGGCCTGATTATTCAATCCAATGAATGTTAAATAGGCAGCGAGGGCGCCCGCGCCTTATCTCCCCCGCTTTCCATTTATTTGACTTTACTTTAGTTTTAATCGTTTCCCATTTGAACTCTTTATTTGTCCTGGCTCAGGCCCCTTCCCCCACAGCCCCAGAGCCCCCTCCGCTCCCTCCTTCCATTCCCGGGCATCCCTGCGCTTCCAGCTGGGATCCGGCGCTGGGGAGCGCCGGCCGCGGCCTCCAGCCCCTTCCCAAGGGATCGGAGCGACTTCTGCTGCTCCTGTTCCGAGGAATTGGGGCTGGGGGAGCTTCGGCTGTTGCTGTCAGTCCCGGTCCGTGTGTCCAGGCCTGGGGCTGTTTTGGTGGCGCTGGGAATGTTTGCAGGGATGTGCATCCTTGGGGAAGAGATTCCAGGGAGCCGTGGAATGGTTTGGGATGGGAGGGACCTCAAAGCTCATCCAGTGCCATGGCAGGGACATTTCCACTGTCCCCGCTGTGCTCCGAACCCCAGTGTCCAACCCGGCCTTGGACACTGCCAGGGATCCAGGGACAGCCGCAGCAAATCTGGGAATTCCGTTCCAGGCAGGAATTCCTGCCCAAGATCCCAGCCCAATCTCCCCTTTCCCACTGGAAGCCATTCCCTGTGTCCTGTCCCTCCAGCCCTTGTCCCCAGCCCCTCTCCAGCTCTCCTGGAGCCCCTTCAGGGACTCTGAGGATTCCCTGGATTTTTCCCTTCTCCAGGGGAACATTCCCAGCTCTCCCAGAGCAGAGGGGCTCCAGATTCCTGGAAGCATTTCCATGACCTCCTCTGGCCTCTCTCCAGCAGCTCCACGTCCTTCTGCTGCTGGCCCCAGGGCTGGGGCAGCTCTGCAGGTGGGCTCTCACCTCAGGGGCACAGGGACACAATTCCCACCTTTCCTCTGGCACCAGCCCAGGCCTGGGGGCTCTGGGGTCATTCCCGGCCTCTCCCACCTTCGAGGTGCTGCATTCCCAGCTCTGCCTCTTCCGGCCCCCTTCCCTTCCCTTCCCTGCAGGGCTGCTCCCGCCCTGGAGCTCGGCTCCGCCACAGAACGGATCCAAAGACGCAACGAGCCCGGGGAATGGGATCCCAAGGCTGGGAATGGGATCCCAATGCTGGGAATGGGATCCCAGCCCTGGGAATGGGATCCCAACCCTGGGAATGGGATCCTAATGCTGGGAATGGGATCCCAATGCTGGGAATGGGATTCCAGCCCTGGGAATGGGATCCCAACCCTGGGAATGGGATCCCAATGCTGGGAATGGGATCCCAATGCTGGGAATGGGATCCCAACCCTGGGAATGGGATCCCAATGCTGGGAATGGGATTCCAGCCCTGGGAATGGGATCCCAAAGCTGGGAATGGGATTCCAGCCCTGGGAATGGGATCCCAACGCTGGGAATGGGATCCCAATGCTGGGAATGGGATCCCAATGCTGGGAATGGGATCCCAGCCCTGGGAATGGGATCCCAACGCTGGGAATGGGATCCCAAGGCTGGGAAAGGGATCCCAAGGCTGGGAATGGGATCCCAACGCTGGGAATGGGATCCCAAGGCTGGGAAAGGGATCCCAAGGCTGGGAATGGGATCCCAACCCTGGGAATGGGATCCCAATGCTGGGAATGGGATCCCAGCCCTGGGAATGGGATCCCAACCCTGGGAATGGGATCCCAGCCCTGGGAATGGGGTCCCAACCCTGGGAATGGGATTCCAGCCCTGGGAATGTGATCCCAGATGTATGCATGGGATCCCAACCCTGGAAATGGGATTCTAACCCTGGGAATGGGATTCCAGCCCTGTGCATGATATCCCAACCCTGGGAATGGGATCCCAACCCTGGGAATGGGGTCCCAACACTGGGAATGGGGTCCCAACACTGGGAATGGGATCCCAATGCTGGGAATGAGATTCCAGCCCTGGGAATGGGATCCCAATGCTGGGAATGGGATCCCAGCCCTGGGAATGGGATCCCAACCCTGGGAATGGGATCCCAGCCCTGGGAATGGGATCCCAACGCTGGGAATGGGATCCCAAGGCTGGGAATGGGGTCCCAACACTGGGTATGGGATCCCAATGCTGGGAATGGGATCCCAATGCTGGGAATGGGATCCCAAGGCTGGGAATGGGATTCCAGCCCTGGAAATGGGATTCCAGCCCTGGAAATGGGATCCCAACCCTGGGAATGGGGTCCCAGCCCTGGGACTGCGATCCCAGCCCTGGGAATGTGACCCCAGCCTCCCCAAGCAAAGCCTGGCTCAGCATTCCCAACCCCACATCCCATCGTGCGGCTCCCGACGTTTTCCTGCAGCGCTTTCCTTCGCTCCCATGAAATTCCCGTTTCTCTGCAGCCCCAGCAAGGAGCTTCTCCCGTCCCCAGGGAGGAAGGCTGGGAAGCTCCCGGGGTGAGCAGCTGCTGGTCCCGTTGGGATGGAGAGAGGGATTTTGGACCAAAAGTAGGGAAAAAGAGGGGAAAAAAAAAAAAAAAAAAAGTCGTTGTATTTACTTTATTTGTAAATTGCATTTACTTTACTTCATTTACTGTATTTGTGTTGTTTTCCAGCTTCTTCCCAAGGTGGGAGCTGGGTTTTTGTTGGGAGCCCACATCCAGTGTTTTAGGGGAGCAGCCAGGTGAGCTGGAGGAGGGAGATTCCATGGAGGAGGAGGAGGAAGGAAAAATGAAGTTAATCAAAAATTGAAGGAAAGGTTAAAGTTGAGGGAGAAATGAAATGAAAAAATCAAATTAAGGTTGAAGGAAAAAGATAAATTTACAGCAGAAATTAAAGCCAAAGCAAAAAATTGATGTTAAAACCAAAAATTAAAGTCGAAGGAAAATTTAAAGGGAAAAAAAATATTTAAAGTTGGAGCAAGAATTAAAGGGAAATTTCACTCAGCTCGGGCTCGCTGAGGAAGCTGCAAAGGTTCCCTGTGTTCCCTTTGATTCCAGAGTGGAATAAAAAATACAGTAATTGATTTCAGGGGTAATTAAAACCCCCCCTTATGCATCAAACGCAGAGGTGAGCGTGAAATCGAAGAGATGAATAAACACGAGATAAATAAATGGGAGCAGGGCAGGGAAGGTGAAGGGAGACGGGGAAGAAAAAAAATCCCAGTTACGGAGGTGAAAGATGGGAAGTGGCGGAGAGGAGGAGGTGTGGTGAGAGCAGAGATAATCAGGGCATAAAAAACGGGGGGAAAACAATCAAAAGAAGGGAAAATCAAAAGCAGATGCTGAGGAGGGATAAGGGGCGGCCGGTGCAGCGGGAGCAGGCCCTGGACTGGAGGGATAATTGGATTTTGGTTCATCTCGGGGGCGATAAGAGATTCCCGGCGCAGGGTTTTTATTCCCGTATGAAGCATATTTTAATGGGATATTTGAATACGGCCGGGGCAGCGCACCCCGAAGGAGGAAATGCAGGATTTTCTGCCGTGAGGCTTTTTGGGGTGAAACGTGGCTCCTCCTGCGCTCAGCAGCTCCAGCCTCGACAGCAGGGCTCGGGGCAAGCAGGAGCCCCAAAAGCAGGGAAAGGGACACGGGAATCATGGAATGATGGGGCTGGAAGTGACCTCAGAGCCCCTGGGTGTCCCCAAAAGCAGGGAAAGGGACACAGGAATTATGGAATGATGGGGCTGGAATGGGAGCCCCTGGGTGTCCCCAAAAGCAGGGAAAGGGACACGGGACCATGGAATGACGGGGCTGAAAATGGAGCCTGGCGGGTGTCCCCAAAATCAGGGAAAGGGACACGGGAACCATGGAATGCCGGTGCTGGAAATGGAGCCCCGTGGGTGTCCCCAAAAACAGGGAAAGGGACACAGGAATTATGGAATGATGGGGCTGGAATGGGAGCCCCTGGGTGTCCCCAAAAACAGGGAAAGGGACACAGGAACCATGGAATGATGGGGCTGGAATGGGAGCCCCTGAGTGTCCCTAAAATCAGGGAAAGGGACACGGGAACCATGGAATGATGGGGTTGGAATGGGAGCCCCTGAGTGTCCCTAAAATCAGGGAAAGGGACACGGGAACCATGGAATGATGGGGTTGGAATGGGAGCCTCTGAGTGTCCCCAAAAGCAGGGAAAGGGACACGGGAACCATGGAATGCCGGTGCTGGAAATGGAGCCCGGCGGGTGTCCCCAAAAGCAGGGAAAGGGACACGGGAACCATGGAATGCCGGTGCTGGAAATGGAGCCCGGCGGGTGTCCCCGCGCTGGAGCGGAACGGGCGCGCCGGGAGCGGAGCGGAGATGGCCGCGATAGCGCAGCGCTGACCCCGAGCCCGCCGCTCCTTATCGCGGCCGCATCGCCCCCGCCGCCGCCCCGCGACCTTGCCCCGGGCACGGAACGGCGGCGGAGCGCCTTTAACGCGACATTGGCGTCGGGGCCGCCCCCTCACCCGGCCCCGGGAGGGAGGGAGGGGAGCTGGGGTGGGGAAGGGTGAGCGTGGCTCGGAGCCAGCCGGGATAACACCGGGGACACCGGGAATCTGCTCCCGTGGGTGCGGGAGAACGGGAGAACGGCCCCGGGGCTCCGTGGTACACACGGGGTGCGGGTGTGGGGTGTGGGCACACCTGGGAATGGGGATACCTGGGTATGGATACACCTGGGCATGGGCGCACCTGGGAATAGATACATCTGAGAATGGGGATACCTGGGTATGGACACACCTGTGTATGATGGGCACACCTGGGCATGGATACACCTGGGTATGGACACACCTGGGAATGATGGACACACGTGGGCATGGACGCTCCTGTGTATGGACACACCTGGGTATGGATACACCTGGGAATGGGCACACCTGGGTATGATGGGCACACCTGGGCATGGGTGCACCTGGGTATGACAGACACACCTGGGTATGGGCACACCTGGTTATGTACACACCTGGGCATGGGTGCACCTGGGTATGGGCACACCTGGGCATGGGCACATCTGGATATGGGCACACCTGGTTATGTACACACCTGGGCATGGGTGCACCTGGGTATGATGGGCACACCTGGGCATGGACACACCTGGGTATGATGGGCACACACCCCTGTGCAGGGACACACCTGGGTGTGGGCACACACCCCTGTGCAGGGACACACCTGTGCACAGCGCGCCCGTGGCGGGCTCTGGGCGTGGACAGACAGGCAGAGAGAGTCACACCGGGGCTGCGGTGCCGGGGCTGCGGTGGGGGGTGTGTGTCACGAGTGGGTGTGTGTCACGAGTGGGGTGTGTGTGTGTCACGAGTGGGGTGTGTGTGTGTGTGTGTGTGTCACGAGTGGGGTGTGTGTGTGTGTGTGTGTGTGTCACGAGTGGGGTGTGTGTGTGTGTGTGTCACGAGTGGGGTGTGTGTGTGTGTGTGTGTGTGTGTGTGTGTCACGAGTGGGGTGTGTGTGTGTGTGTCTGTGTGTGTCTGTGTCTGTGTGTCACGAGTGGTGTGTGTGTGTGTGTGTGTCACGAGTGGGGGGTGTGTGTGTGTGTGTGTGTGTGTGTCTGTGTGTCACGAGTGGGGTGTGTGTCTGTGTGTGTGTCTGTGTGTGTGTGTGTCTGTGTGTGTGCCTGTGCGTGTCGCGGGTGTGACCGCAGGGGTGTGGCCGCACCGGGGCTGGGCGTCACCCGGCCCCGCCCCCTCCCCTCTGCCGGGCGGGGCCGGTCGGGAGGGGGCGGAGTCAGTGCGGGTGGGGCGGGGTGGGGCCGTTCATGGGGCGCGGCGAACAGCAGGGGCGGGGCTGGGGCCGGGCAGGGGCGGGGCCGGGCAGCGCTGTGGGCGTGGTCAGAGCGGCACCGGGGCGTGGTCAGAGTGACATGAGGCGTGTCCTAAGCGTTGTGGGCGTGGTCAGAGCTGCACTGGGGCGTGGTCAGAGTGACACGAGGCGTGTCCTGAGCCTTGTGGGCGTGGTCAGAGCCGCACCGGGGCGTGGTCAGAGTGACATGAGGCGTGTCCTGAGCGTCGTGGGCGTGGCCATAGCGACACTGGGGCGCGGTCAGAGCTGCACCGGGGCGTGTCCCGCGCGTTGTGGGCGTGTCCCGCGCGTTGTGGGCGGGGCCGGCGCGGCCGGTGTCGCTGGCGCTGCGGCAGCGGCGGCTCCGAGCGGGGCCCGGCCCGGCCCGGCCGCTTCTCCCCGGCCCCGCCCGGCCCCGCCCGGCCCGGCCATGGCGCTGCTGCGGGCGGCCGCGCTCCCCGCCGAGGGCTGCCCGGCCTGGCTGCCCACGCACGTCCAGGTGACGGTGGTGCGGGCCCGCGGGCTGCGCTGCAAGGGCGGCGGCGGCGGCAAAGGCAAAGCGGGCGGCAGCGACGCCTACACCGTGATCCAGCTGGGCCGCGAGAAGTACAGCACCTCGGTGGCCGAGAAGAGCGGCGGCAGCCCCGAGTGGAGGGAGGAATGCGCCTTCGAGCTGCCCCCCGAGCCCGGGGCCTGCGGCGGGCTGGTGCTCACCGTGATGCACCGGGCGCTGGTGGGCATGGACCGGTTCCTGGGCCAGGCCCTGGTGCCCCTGGAGCCCGCCCGGCAGCGCGGCCGCGAGCCCGACGAGCGGTGAGTGCGGGGCGCGGCGCTGGCAGCGGCTGGCCCTGGGGGGGGCACGTGGAGCACCCCCGTGTGCCCTGGGGTGGGTGACGGTGGGGTGACTGTGTGCCCCAGGGTGGGCACTGCGGGGTCCCCAGTGCTCAGGTGTGGCTGGCACTGTGTCACTGTGTGCCCCAGGGTGGGCACATGGAGTCCCCAATGCCCTGGAGTGGCTGGCACTGTGTCACCGTGTGCCCCAGGCGTGGCTGGCACTGGGTCACTGTGCCCCAGGGTGGGCACATGGAGTCCCCAATGCCCTGGAGTGGCTGGCACTGTGTCATTGTGTGCCCCAGGGTGGGCACATGGAGTCCCCCAGTGCCGTGGAGTGGCTGGCACTGTGTCACTGTGTGCCCCAGGCATGGCTGGCACTGTGTCACTGTGTACCCGGGTGGGCACTGCGGGGTCCCCCAGTGCCCTGGAGTGGCTGGCACTGTGTCACTGTGTGCCCCAGGCGTGGCTGGCACTGGGTCACTGTGTGCCCCAGGGTGGGCACATGGAGTCCCCAATGCCCTGGTGTGGCTGGCACTGTGTCACTGTGTGCCCCAGGTGTGGCTGGCACTGTGTCACTGTGTGCCCCAGGGTGGGCACTGCGGGGTTCCTGCGTACCCAGGACGATGCTGAAGGACATCACGGCCTCCACGGGCACCCTAGGGCCGTGCCAGGGGATGGGGCTGTGGCCGTGTCCCGGGAAGGCCTTTCCCCCTTTCCGGGGGCTCTCCCAGCGCCCGGCGGCCGTGCCCGCAGCAGGCAGGGTGCCAGGGGCCCGTGGGTGCCAGGGGGAGGTGTCCCGAGGGTGTCCCCGGAAGGACGCGGGGGCTCCGGGAAGGAAGGACGGACACGCCGGGCGGGTGGGACCGGGCCCCTCCATCCCCCTGCGCGGGAATCCTGCGGGACAAGGCACCGGAGCCTCGGGGGTCCCGGGGGCTCCGTGGGCCGAGGTCCCGCTGCATCTGCCCGTCCTGGGGAGCCGTGGCTCGGCTGCACCTCCCGGTTTGTCCCCTGCCGGCTGCGGTGGCTTTGGAGCCCCCCCGTTGTCGCCTGGTTTGGGAACAGGGTGTCCCCAGTTTTTTGGGGAGCTGATGCTCCTCCTTCCCCAGAAGCGTTTAAAACAGCTCGCAATGTTTTCCAGCCTCCGGCGAGCACGGGAATGCAGGAACGCGGCTGAAATCCCTCCGGCGCTGGGGGTTTTGTTCCGCTCAGACCTGGCCGGGCTGGCGGTGTCCCCCCACCCCGCTCCCCGGCCCCCCGAATCCCTGGAATTCTGCTGGCTTGCTGCCCGAAGCTGCGGGCTGGGAGAGGAACCTCCCTCGCCCTCCTCCCCAGGGCAGCGCAGGGATCGGCGTGAAAAGGGATCGGCAAAACTTTTCCCGTGGAGAAAAGGCAGCTCCCCGGGGCTGGAATGGGAGCGTGGGCAGGGAGCGAGGAGGAGCAACCCCGCAGATTCCTCCTGGGAGTTTCCCCCCCGGCGTTTATTTGGATTTTCTTAAGGAAATGCTGGCGCTTGCGGAGGAGCTGGGTCGGGATTCTTGGGGCCTGATTGAAAGCAGCGCCGGCCGCGGGGGATGTGGAACAGCTCCAGGGTTTGGGGAAGGAGCTGGGGCTCCGGGAGAGCCCTGGCCCTGGGGGAGAGGGGTTTGTGGAGCCCCGAGGGGCCCCACCAGGGCTGGGTCTCATCTCAAAGGTCTCGTCAGGGGCCGTTAATCCCACGGGAGCAACGTCCAGCCCGGCTGGACACGGTGTCACGTCTGCGGTCACCCCGTGACACCAGTCCTGCAGCCAGGGGCGAGCCGGGCTGCGAGGCTGGAGGTCCCCAGGGCTTTGGAGAAGGGTTCAGGGAGAACTTCCAGCACCTTCCAGAGCCCAAAGGGGCTCCAGGAGAGCTGGAGAGGGACTGGGGACAAGGGCTGGAGGGACAGGACACAGGGAATGGCTTCCACTGGGAAAGGGGAGATTGGGCTGGGATCTTGGGAATTGGGAATTCCTGGCTGGGAGGGTGGGGAGGGGCTGGGAATTCTGGAATTCCCAGATTTGCTGTGGCTGCCCCTGGATGCCTGGCAGTGCCCAAGGCCAGGTTGGACATTGGGGCTTGGATCCACCTGGGACAGTGGAGTTGTCCCTGCCCGTGGATGGGATGAGCTCCGAGATCCCTCCCATCCCAAACCATTCCACGATTCTCTCATTTGCTCTCTGTCTCCCTCCCTTCCTGGAGCTTTGCTTGCATAAGGAGAATTCACTTCCCCTTGTGGCCTTCAGGATCACGAGAGCTTTTAGAACTCCGCGTTTTCAGCCGTGGGCCCCCCGAGGATGGCAGCGAGCGCGGAAAACACGACGGAAGCTCTCACCCTGCGCCCCCAGCACCCGCAGCCGGCAGCGTCCCCGGGGTGGGTGGCAGCTCTGCAGCCTGGAGGGGCCACGCCGATTTTTGGAGGGCAATCCCAGGGGCTGGAGCTCGTCCAGCCAGGTGGGAGAAGGATCCTGGGGAGCTCGGGGGCGGTTCTGGCTCTTTGGGAGCTTCCAGCCGGCTCCGAGGTCTGGAAACAACTTTGCTCAGGAGGAAAACTTGGAGCCTCAGATTAAAAAGAGCAAAACAAACAGAGGCTGCCGCCCCTGGGGCCGGCCCTGCTGAGGCCACCCAGGCCTGTGGTGGGCAGATAACAGGGGCACTCCTGGGATCCCATCCTCGCCCCAGCCCCGCTGCCAGCTGGAGCGGGAGCCTGCTTCGGCCAGGGATCCACTGTCGCTGTGCTGACCTCGCTTCCCTTTTCCCTTTTCCTTTCCCAGTTTTTACTGCACAGAGGCTTCACCAGTGATAATGGTTATCCTTGTGCTGGGCTCGATGGAAAATGTTCCGTCCAACTTGGCCGGTTCTCCGGGAAGGAGCCGCCGCGGGTGTTTACGAGCTGCCTCAGTCTGGCTCATCTCAGCGCTTTGCTGGGGGAAAATCAACTCCTGGAGCTGCACAGGAGCAGCCTGAGAGCTCTCCTGGCCTCTTTGGGCATCCCGGGCTCTGTCCCAGGCTCAGGCAGCTCCAGGGATTGGGCAAAGAGAGCTCCGAGAGTCGTTCCCCCTTTGCACTCGTGCGTCCGGAGAGCCCTGGGCAGGATCTGCTGGTCCTCACCTCCCTCCCCTGACCTCATCCTGCAGTTCCCTGTGCTCTGCTCAGTCCCTGCCAATCCAAGATCCAGCCCAGGAAAAGAGGGATTTTTTGGGAAGTCACAAGGCAGCTGTTGCTTCTGCTTCCCAACATCCAGGAAATGCCCTTGGAGTGCCCGTGGGGGCTCCTCCTGTGGGGTGGCAGCGAGCCAGGGGCTGTCCCCTCAGCCCATCACAGGCACCTGGGCGAGCTGGGGGTGAGCCAGGGGCTTCCATCCAACACACCCCGGGCTGGGTTTGCATGGAATCAGAGAACCATGGCATGGCTTGGGTTGGAAGGGACTGTAAAAGTCACCCAGTCCCACCATCCATCCTGGCCTTGGACACAGCCAGGGATCCAGGAGCAGCCACAGCAAACCTGGGAATTCCAGAATTCCAGCCCCTCCCCACCCTCCCAGCCAGGAATTCCTGCCCAAGATCCCAGCCCAATCTCCCCTTTCCCAGTGGAAGCCATTCCCTGTGTCCTGTCCCTCCAGCCCCTGTCCCCAGCCCCTCTCCAGTGCACTTGGAGACCTTTCCCTTGGCCAAGGTGTAGCATCCCTTGGGTGAGCAGCATGGGAGGGGCCAGGAACCCAAAATATCCTCGATTTTGCTGTGTGGGGGTGAGGCTGATGGCAGGAGGAAGCAGCAAAGGTCCTGGGGTGGGCAAAGCATCCCTTAGCTGCCATTCCCTGGTCCCTCGCTCTCCAAAGCACCATTTCCCTTCTGTCCCAAAGATCTCCCGGCCCCTCGGAGGTGGGGAAGGTTAAAGGTGCAAACACCTTAAACCTGCCGGGGCTGCAAAGCCCTGGGATCTGTTTGAGGGACAGGGAAAGCAGCAGGAATCGGGGTTGCAGTGACTTGCAGCTGCTCTCTGGTCGCTGTCTGGGCTGGGGGGGACGGGGAACTCGTCTGGGGGAGTTGTTCCCTCTGCAGAATTAGCTCAGCTCCGACTTCCCCAAAGCGCTTCCGTGCTGCACTTCCCTCTTCTCGTTCCTGTTCTGCCCAGCTGTGTGGGGGCAGCTGCTGCTGCCAGGGCTCTGGGCTCCTGTGGGGCTGCAGAATGCTCACCCTGGCGGAGGGTGGGACTCTCCTCCCTCCCCATCGGCAGAGGAAATGCCAAACTTTGCCAGCCAAGGTCCCTGAGGCCACCAGGGCTCCCGTGGAAAAGGAATTCCGTGGGTTTGGGGGAGATGGAGCCAGAGAGAGCAGAGGAGGGGGTTGTGAGCCCCAGCACGGGCAGGGAGGCTGGGAGAGGGAAAGGGCTGATCCAGAGGCTCTCCAAAGGGACCCATCCTGCCCAGGGATGGGTGCTGCCCCTCTGCTCAGTGTGTTGGGACCTTGCAGGGGTGAGAGGCTCCCTCGGAGCCAAGGGTGGTCCCAAATCCCCAAATCCCTGCCAGGGCTCCCTCACTGAGCACTCGTCCCTTCCCCTCACCGGTGGCGCCCGTCCCGTGCCCTCCTTGCTGAGGGAAATGCTTTCCCTGGCACCATCTTCGTGTTCCCCCTGGAACAGACCCGCTCTCATCTCCTCCTCCAGCCCCTCTGGACCTCTGTCAGCCCCTCCCTCAATTAATTAGGATCAGGAGCTCGTTAGCGGTGGAATGAGGCTGTGGCATCTCCCTGGACCATGGTGCTCCCTTTCGTGTTTTCATTCCCAGCGTGGCCTTGGCTCCTGGTGCCTCTCCCAGGGGAGATTCCCACACCCAGGCTCGGAGCTCTCTCTGTTCCCACTGGGGCCTGAGCCGAGGCCAAATCCCTGCAGCTCTGTCCTTGGCACGTCTGTCCTCAGGAGAGGGAGAGACCTTGCGGTGGGGCGGGGAGGGGATGGCTGGAAGGGATAGATTTGGGATGGGGAGTTTGAATCCAAGGACAAAGAGCGCTTTTCCCATGCTGGCAGTGCCCAGCAAGGCTGCTGAGGGGCGGCCAGGAGCACCAGGGAGCTCCTTGGATCAGCTGGGAGGGTTTGGGGCTGGAAATGCAGCTCTGAGGTGGTGTTGTGTCTGAGGCAGGAAACGCCCTGGAGTGGTGAAATGCTGCAGGGGAGGAGCGGCTGGAGCTGCCAAAATCCGGGACAGGATGATCAGCTGGGGGGGCACGGAGGGCAGGCAGGGCTGGGATGGCACCAGAGGTGACCAGGGTGGGATAACAGCAGTGGTGAGCACGGTGGGATAACGTCCATGGTGAACAGGGTGGGATAATGTCCACGGTGACCAGAATGGGACGACACCCACAGTGACCAGGGTGGGATAACACCCACAGTGAGCAGGGTGGGATAACGTCCACGGTGACCAGGATGGGATAATGTCCATGGTGAGCAGGGTGGGGTAACACCCACAGTGACTAGGGTGGGATAACACCCACGGTGAGCAGGGTGGGATAATGTCCATGGTGAGCAGGGTGGGATAATGTCCACGGTGAGCAGGGTGGGATAATGTCCATGGTGACCAGGGTGGGATAACACCCATGGTGAGCAGGGTGGGATGACACCCACAGTGACCAGGGTGGGATAACACCCACGGTGACCAGGATGGGATAATGTCCATGGTGACCAGGGTGGGATGACACCCACAGTGACCAGGGTGGGATAACACCCACGGTGACCAGGATGGGATAATGTCCATGGTGACCAGGGTGGGATAACACCCACAGTGACCAGGATGGGATAATGTCCATGGTGACCAGGGTGGGATAACACCCACGGTGACCAGGATGGGATAATGTCCATGGTGACCAGGGTGGGATAACGTCCACAGTGACCAGGGTGGGATAATGTCCATGGTGACCAGGGTGGGATAACGTCCATGGTGAGCAGGATGGGATAACACCCACAGTGACCAGGGTGGGATAATTTCCATGGTGACCAGGGTGGGATGACACCCACGGTGAGCAGGGTGGGATAATGTCCATGGTGACCAGGGTGGGATAACACCCACGGTGACCAGGGTGGGATAACACCCACGGTGACCAGGGTGGGATAACACCCATGGTGAGCAGGATGGGATAACACCCACGGTGAGCAGGGTGGGATAATGTCCATGGTGAGCAGGGTGGGATAACACCCACGGTGACCAGGGTGGGATAACACCCACGGTGACCAGGATGGGATAATGTCCATGGTGAGCAGGGTGGGATAACGTCCATGGTGACCAGGGTGGGATAACGTCCACGGTGACCAGGGTGGGATAATGTCCATGGTGACCAGGGTGGGATAATGTCCATGGTGAGCAGGGTGGGATAATGTCCATGGTGAGCAGGGTGGGATAACACCTACAGTGACCAGGGTGGGATAACACCCACGGTGACCAGGGTGGGATAACGTCCATGGTGAGCAGGGTGGGATAACACCTACAGTGACCAGGATGGGATAATGTCCATGGTGAGCAGGGTGGGATAACACCCATGGTGAGCAGGATGGGATAACACCCACGGTGACCAGGGTGGGATAATGTCCACGGTGAGCAGGGTGGGATAACATCCACAGTGACCAGGACTGTGTTACCACCCGTGGTGGCCAGCTGACCCCAGGCAAGCGTTTGCCCCGAGCTGAGAGCCCAGGCCAGAGGGCCCTGGTGCTCCCCAGGGTGTAATTTTGCTCCTTCCTGCCCAGTGAGCCCCATTTTCACCCAGCTGCCATTTCTGGTTTAAGGAGTTTAAGGCCCTTGCTCTGCTCTCCTGCAGGAAAACTCTGCTTTTCTTGGTTTTGAAGATATTTGAGTGGTCTGATCCCAGTTTTGCAGATCTGGCACGTTGTGTCTGGTGTGTCCGTGGCTGAGAGCGCTGGCCCATCGCCCTCCATCATCTTACAACCCAAAAAAGCTGCAGACTCAGGCTTCTCTCTGTTTCACACCGATTTCTCAGATTGCCTGCAGCTGCAGAAAAACCTGCAGCAGCTCAGAAAACCCCTCGGTCCTGTTGGTACAGAGCTCCAGACGTGTGGGGAGCGGGTGCTGTCGCCTGTGCCGAGTTCAGCTGTGCTCAGCCCCTGCTCCAGGAGCCTCCTGGGCTCCTCCCTCCCATTCCCCTGAACTTTCCTGAGCCCTCCCTGGCAGCCTTTGGCCAGCAGGAGGGATGGGGGGCCCTGCTGCCCCTCCTCTTGGGGGATGCTCTTTGGGATTCCTGGAGGAGTCTGCTCGGGGCAGGAATGCGCCCCGCACACCCAGCAGGTGTTTCCGTAGGGGGAAAGGTTTAACACTCACCCCTCGTTGTTCTAATAAGGTAAAAGGACCCAGAAACTTCTTTGCTCTCCTGCTCAAAGCCAAGACAAAAACCCTGATGGTGTGTTTAGCTGTTCCTCAGGAACGTAGCTATTCTCTATTGGGCTGTTTGCCAAAATCCTTCCAAAAATCCTACCTGAGTCCTTCAATCCTGAAGGGAGAGCACGAGGCTTCTCAGTGCATCCTCAGGGTGTTGCAGCAGGTGTGTGGCACCTGTCCCTGCACTGTGGACAGCTTTGGTCTTTTGGTTTTGCATTCTTTTCTTCTTTTATTAAAACCTTTTTTTGCTTTTCCGAGACGCACTCGGCCACGCCGTCTCTCAAGGTTATTTGAGCCATTTTCTGTGAGGTGCTGGACACTCTCAGAGGTGCTGAACCCTCACGGAGCTGATCACACCTGGCCCTTGGAGGAATTCAGTCGAGGGGTCCAAGGAGAGCCTGGCATCCTGTGCAGTGCCAGGTGGGAATGGCCTCTGAGCCCCTGCTGTGCCCCTGTCTCTGTCAGAGCCTGTGCCTGGCTGAGCCGTGCTCAGACCTGCCATGGAATTCACCTGTTCCCTCAGAATCCTGCCTGGGGCGTGGGCTTTGGCTTCCCAGCCCAGGCTGGGGGCTTGGGAACCCTGGAGCAGCATCCTGGGGGCTCCTGGCCAGCTCTGTATTTCCAGGGGGTCTCCTCACTGACAAATCCTCCGAGGACAAAGGAGTGGAACCCGCTGCTGCCGGGCTCAGGATTCATTCCCTTTTCCCTTTTCCCCTTTTTTCCATGTTTGACTCACTCCTGAGCATGGCTTGATGTGATGGATGAGCAATCCGTGTGTGACCTGTTCCCAGCGCGGGTGGAGCCGGTGTTTTGGGCTGTGTGGAGCTGTGGGGCTTGGTGTCCCCTCCCTGGGGCTGGTGTCCCCTCCCTGGGGCTGGTGTCCCCTCCCTGGGGCTGGTGTCCCCTCCCTGGGGCTGGTGTCAATTCCTTGGGGCTGGTGTCCCCTCCCTGGGGCTGGTGTCCCCTCCTTGGGGCTGGTGTCCCTTTCCTGTTCTTGGTGTCCCTTCCCTGGGCTTGGTGTCACTTCCCTGGGGCTGGTGTCCCCTCCTTGGGGCTGGTGTCCCTTCCCTGGGCTTGGTGTCCCCTCCCTGGGGCTGGTGTCCCCTCCTTGGGGCTGGTGTCCCTTCCCTGGGCTTGGTGTCACTTCCCTGGGGCTGGTGTCCCTTCCCTGGGCTTGGTGTCCCCTCCCTGGGGCTGGTGTCCCTTCCCTGGGCTTGGTGTCACTTCCCTGGGGCTGGTGTCCCCTCCCTGGGTTTGCTGTCCCTTCCCTGGGCTTGGTGTCCCCTCCCTGGTGTTGGTGTCCCCTCCCTGGTCTCGGTGTCCTTTCCCCGGGCTCGGTGTCCCTTTGGAACAGGCGTTCCCACTCCTCTGGGTGCTGGCTCTGTGTGCATGCTGCTTCTCCCAGCTGGAAGTGGAAGGATTTGCACTGAAGGCCGTTTCTCCTGCGCTCCCTGTGCCCGTGGAGGGGCTGCCAGGAGCGGCTGCCCCGGGGCAGCCCGTGCTGCAGCTCCTGGGGCTCTGCAATCTCGCAGAGCCAGCTCAGGGCTCGCCGTGGTTTCGCTTTGGATCCCTGTGCCCGGGGCAGGGCATCGCCGGCGGTGCCAGCGTCACGCAGGGACCTCGACCCCTGTCCCGTGCTGTGTGGGCAGCTCAGGGTGAGCTTGTGGGTGACCACGAGGGTGGTCATTGGCAGCTGGGGGGACACCCGTGGGTGCTGTGGAGCGTGAGCGGGTAAATCCGGCTGAGGCGATCACGTCCCGACTCCTGCTCTTTGCTGTCCCCACTCGTAAATGTCTCCTGCCGTTTTACACCTCCTTAAATCTTCCCTGCTTCCCTCTTCCCACCCGTCCATCCTGTGCTGGACAAAAGCCTCAGGTTTTCTTAGCCCAGAGTGATCTGAGATGAAGCCGCTGCCCGTGCTCTCATCCCAGCGCCGTCCTGGTGCCTCGGGGCTTTTCTCCATCCCTGGTCCCCCTGCTGTCTCCCTGCGTCCCATCGCCCTGCTTGCCTCTGACCTTGCCAGGACGGGCCCCGTCCCATCCCCAGGGCACAGGGATGTCCCACATCCTGCTGGGACACCAGCAGGGCTGGGTTTGCCCTGCTTTCCAGGCTGTCCCTGTCACCGAGCCCCACCGGAGCGACGATCTCTCTGTTCCTGGCCTGCGCGTCCTGGGACGAACGCGTGCTGGGATTCTCTCTCCTGCCTTCCAGGCGGTGCCACTGGAGCAGCAGCACCGTGCCCAGGGCTCCCTGCCCTTCCCCACGGCTGCTGCTGCTCCTTCCCGCCCCGCAGCCCCTCTGCAGCTGCTCCCAGAACATCTGCAGAGGTGAACATCCCGCCTCAGCTGTTTCCAGCCGCTGTTTGTTTCCCGTCGGTGCTTTTTAGCAGCTGGCTGGGATCACCTGGCAGGATCAGCCATCCAAAAAACCAACACGGGAACCGGCGCTGCGGAAAAGCCAGGGCAGGGGCACAAAAAGCGCCGAACTCCCCGGGGCTGGCTTGTTTTCCACCCTGTGCTTCCCCTTCCTCCTGGCCCGGCCGCCTCAGCTCCAGGCTCAGGGAGCTGTCCTGAGCTGGGCTCTCAGGGGCTGTGCCAGCAGGAGCTGGCCTCAGTGTTCTCCCTGGATTGGCTCCTCCTCGCCCTGCCTTGCTCTGGCACTGTAGCAGCACCAGGGATCCTTGATTTAAGGCTTGGGGCTGACCTGGTTGCAGGGATGAATCAGCAGTAAATTCCAGCCTGGAGCTGTCTGGGAAGAGCCTCTGGCTCGGGATGTGTCTGTGTCTGACTGCAGCTCCGAGCTGTGCGGGGCAGGAGAGTTTCTGCTGGGTTTGAGGTGAACGTTGCCTGCCCTGACGGTGCCCAGTGCTTTTGGGAAGCACCTGGAACGGAAGCTCTCCAGAAATGCTCCAGCTGTGCCTCCTTCCCTGTGCATCCCTGAACCCCAGGAGTCACCAAGGGATTTCGCTCCCTGAGGAAACTCCCTGAACTCCCTGCTGGCAAAGCACTGGGACCAGTCTGAGAGGGAAACTGGAGGTCCTGGTGCCCGGGGGGCGGTGAGCAGGGCTGGTGGGGCACAGCTGAGCTGGAGCTTGGAGCGGAATCTTGGGGACCCCAACCAGAGCCATCCAAGGGCAAAGGTGATCCTCCATGGAATAACCCTTATCCTCCTGGGAATAACCTTTATCCTCCATGGAATACCCCATGTCCTCTCTGGAATAACCCTTATCCTCTCTGGAATAACCCTTATCCTCTATGGAATAACCCATCTCCTCCCTGAATTCCCCATGCCCTCCCTGGGATAATCCATGTCCTCCATGGGATAATCCATGTCTTCGCTGGGATAATCCATGCCCTCCCTGGGATAATCCATGTCCTCCCTGAATTCCCCATGTGCTCCCTGGGATAATCCATGTCCTCCCTGAATTCCCCATGTGCTCCCTGGGATAATCCATCTCCTCCCTGAATTCCCCGTGCCCTCCATGGGATAATCCATGTCCTCCCTGAATTCCCCACGCCCTCCCTGGGATAATCCATGTCCTCCCTGAATTCCCCATGTCCTCCCTGGAATAATCCATGTCCTCCCTGAATTCCCCATGTCCTCCCTGGCATAATCCATGTCCTCCCTGAATTCCCCGTGCCCTCCCTGGGATAATCCATGTCCTCCCTGAATTCCCTGTGCCCTCCCTGGGATAATCCATGTCCTCCCTGGGATAATCCATGTCCTCCCTGAATTCCCTGTGTCCTCCCTGGGATAATCCATGTCCTCCCTGAATTCCCCATGCCCTCCCTGGGATAATCCATGTCCTCCCTGAATTCCCTGTGCCCTCCCTGGGATAATCCATGTCCTCCCTGAATTCCCCATGCCCTCCCTGGGATAATCCATGTCCTGGCTGGAAGTGGAGCAGGGTGCTGCCCCTGGCAGCTCTGAGCCGTGCTGCCTTGCTCTCCCGATCTCACCCCAGTGTCCAGTGGAAATCCCAAACCAGTGGGATGAGCTTGGATCACCCCGGGGCTCTGGGATGCCGACCTGGGGAGCTGCTGAAGGGCTGGAGGCTTTGGCCGAAGGAAGGAGGGGACGCGGAAGGGACAAGGGGATGGAAAAGCTCGGCTCAGGGTGGTGATCTCTTCCTGCTGGGGCTGGCTCTGTGTCCTGCTCGTCCCAGCAGGATTCCTGCGCCAGCCCGGCGCTCCCGATCCCGGAGAGGTTTCTCACTGACGGGATGAGCGGTGCCCAAGCGTTCTCCCTGTGACTCTGAGAGAGCCACGGGAATGTTTCTGGGGGCAGGGGGGTCCCTGTGCCCCCCGGCCTGTCCCCAGCTGCCCAGGGGAGGACGAAGCACAGAGGAAAAGGGAAGGTGTTCGCCCTGAGCGAATCCATCAATCCTCACCCTTTGCGGGGTCTCTTTCCCTCCTTCACCACATTCCCGTGCTCCTGTTTCCACGCCAGTGTTTGTCCCCCCCCGGCCCGGGATGCTGCAGGAGGATGAGGGCAGCTGTTTTTGGGAGCCTGGAGCTCCAGCAGCTCCGTGTCTGCTCTCGGTGCCTCCCACTGATCCTGGCAACAGCAGATGTAAAAATAGAGCCCGGGCGCTGCCTCCCGGAGCTGCCTTTGGCTCTGCTCCCTTGGCCTCGCCGAGGGGAGAGGGGAGAGGGGAGGGATTCAGGGGGTGTCTGGGAGAGCTGGGCTGTGCTCATTAACCGCCCTGACCTAAATGAGTGTGCACAGCCCCACACTGGGGGCCACCCGTGGCTGCTCCCGATGCGTGTGACAGGGAACGGGAGCCGCACAGCCCGGAGCTCCGGGGCCCCAGCAGCTTCCCCTTTCCGGGGACTTCTCCAGATGAGGTTTCCTCTCTGCCCAGCTGGGGCGGGTGGCTGCTTCCTTCCCCCTCAGCCAGGGCGGGCTGCTCTCCTGAGCCTTCCCTGAGCATGGATAACAGATCTGGGATCCCTCATTTGGGATGCACACCCAGAGAACAGATCTGGGATCCCTCATTTGGGGATGCACACCCAGATAACAGATCTGGGACCCCTCATTTGAGATCCAACCAGAGAACAGATCTGGGATCCCTGATTTGGGATCCGACCAGATAACAGATCTGGGATCCCTCCTTTGGGATCCGACCAGAGAACAGATCTGGGATCCCTCATTTGGGATCTGACCAGAGAACAGATCTGGGATCCCTCATTTGGGATCTGACCAGAGAACAGATCTGGGATCCCTGATTTGGGATCTGACCAGATAACAGATCTGGGACCCCTCATTTGGGATCCGACCAGATAACAGATCTGGGACCCCTCATTTGGGGATGCACACCCAGATAACAGATCTGGGATCCCTCATTTGGGATCTGACCACATAACAGATCTGGGACCCCTCATTTGGGATCCGACCAGATAACAGATCTGGGACCCCTCATTTGGGGATGCACACCCAGATAACAGATCTGGGATCCCTCATTTGGGATCTGACCACATAACAGATCTGGGACCCCTCATTTGGGATCTGACCAGAGAACAGATCTGGGATCCCTGATTTGGGATGCACACCCAGATAACAGATCTGGGATCCCTCCTTTGGGATCCGACCAGATAACAGATCTGGGATCCCTGATTTGGGATCCAACCAGAGAACAGATCTGGGATCCCTCATTTGGGGATACACACCCAGATAACAGATCTGGGAGCCCTCCTTTGGGATCCGACCAGAGAACAGATCTGGGATCCCTGATTTGGGATCCAACCAGAGAACAGATCTGGGATCCCTCATTTGGGGATACACACCCAGATAACAGATCTGGGAGCCCTCCTTTGGGATGCACACCCAGATAACGGATCTGGGATCCCTCATTTGGGATCTGACCAGATAACAGATCTGGGACCCCTCATTTGGGATCCGACCAGATAACAGATCTGGGATCCCTGATTTGGGATGCACACCCAGATAACAGATCTGGGATCCCTCATTTGTGATCCGACCAGATAACAGATCTGGGACCCCTCATTTGGGATCCGACCAGATAACAGATCTGGGATCCCTCATTTGGGATGCACACCCAGAGAACAGATCTGGGATCCCTCATTTGGAATGCACACCCAGAGAACAGATCTGGGATCCCTCATTTGGGATGCACACCCAGATAACGGATCTGGGATCCCTCATTTGGGATCCAACCAGAGAACAGATCTGGGATCCCTCATTTGGGATGCACACCCAGCACTGCTCGATCCATGGAGTGGCACAGGGAAGAATGAACATTTTTTAGCAAAAGTGAACTTCCCCAGCCTGAGGCTTGTGCTTGTCTGGCTGGAGCTGCATTCCCTGGGTGTGTCATCCTGTGCTCTCCATTCCTTTGAGGTGTCCCATGGATGTGTCACCCTGGAGGTGTCCCTGTGCTCTCCATTCCCTGGAGGTGTCACCCTGGATGTGTCCCATGGATGTATCACCCTGGAGGTGTCCCTGTGCTCTCCATTCCTTTGAGGTGTCCCATAGATGTGTCACCCTGGAGGTGTCCCTGTGCTCCCCATTCTCTGGATGTGTCACCCTGGAGGTGTCCTTGTGCTCTCCATTCCCATGGATGTGTCACCCTGGAGGTGTCCCATGGATGTGTCACCCTGGAGGTGTCCCTGTGCTCCCCATTCCCTGGATGTGTCACCCTGGAAGTGTCCCCATGCTCTCTGTGTGTAGCAGGACGTCCCCTGGCAGGGCAGGGGGCAGGAGCAGCTCCCCACGGAGCAGAGGATGCCCATCCCGCAGGTTCCATCCTCTGGGAAGCACATTCCAGCTGCAGAGAGTGAGGGCAGGAGCACAGAGCGCGGCACATCTCCTCAGCAGGGAGCAGTCCCGCTCCTGATCCCCACAGCTCTGGCTCTGGCGCAGTTGAACTTCATTTTAATTTCAGTTTTGTAACCAGCCGAGGCCGAGTGGGGCTGGGACCCCTCCGAACCTCGGCAGGATCCCTCAGAGCAGGTGGCTGGAGTTGAGTGGCTTCTTCTGGCTGTCCTGTGCAGCGAGGAGCTGCACCCCAGCCTGTGGCCTCCAAAACACCGGCGGGAAGCAGATCCTCGTGGATCCCTGGGGCTGGATGTGCTTGGCACAGCTCCCTCCATCGCCCTACGCTCCAGAGTCTGACTGACGTAACCCACTTCTGCTCCTCCAGGCCCGCAAAAGGGATTTCATGTTTGTTTTCCAGGTGTCTTGTCTATTCCCATAAAAAAACATCGTGTCCCTCTCCAAGATGTGACCTTGGGTGGCCCCAGTCCAGAAAATCCCCCCCCAGGATCCCCCCGAGGGCAGCTCCTGGAAGAAATTTGGGAAACCGAGGGCTGTGGGATGGGGTTCATGGGGAAAAGCTGCTGTGAGAGTTTGTGTGTTGCTGTTTGGGACTTGATCCCTCCCCGATCCCGCTCTCCTGCTGCATCCCAGGAGTTTGCACCTCCTGTTTCCACTGATTCATAAAAAATCCCGACACGGAACAGCTGAATCCTCCCAAAGCCTCGTCCTGTGCCATAAACTGAGAGCTCAGCCTAAAAATAGCCCCGCTGCCTGCTGGAGGTGTAGCCCCGACTGTTGATGAGGTCTTGGGAGCCAGAAATAGCTCCTGAATCCCGGCAGAGCAGAGGTTTTGCCTTGAGCAGCTGCATTTTGGAGCAGCTCAGGCTCAGCACCCGAATTGCCTTTGGTGCTCACAGGGCTGGAAGTGATTGGAGACGTTTGGGGGCACGTCCAGGCTGTTCCACCTCCTCCCGAGGAGCTCCTGCCTTGCCTTGTGTTAATCCACCCAGATTCTCCCTGGTTTTTTCCATGGGATGATGTAAGGTACAAAAACTCCTTTCAAGAGTTCTTTGTTTTTCCCGTGCAGTGACTCAGCCTCCCCCCAGCCTCTCCTTCCCTCCTGAGCTGCTTCCAGCTCCTGCATTCAAGTGAACGATGCCCTGTGGGATGTTCCAGACAGCCTTTTCCCGTGCATTCCTTCGGGAAATGTCCTCCTGGTGCACCTGCTCCTGCTCCCTGGCAGCGGCTCTCCCTCTTCTGGGCTGTTTTTGTTGCTGGTGCCTTGCTCTAAAGGGTTAATGCTGCCTTTTTCCAGGGATTTTAGGGATTTTTTTTTTTTTTTTCCCTGCCTGGCAACCTGAGCGCTGAAAATTTTGCAGTGGGCATCGGATGGGGTGGGATGAGTGGTGGGAACAGGGGCGGATTCACCGGGATTTAATGCCATGCCTGCGCCCAGCAAAGTCCCAGGCGCCGCCCCTCCTGCACTCCGTGTGCTGAAGGACCTGGGTGCTTCCATAAAAATTATCCTCTGATAATATTTCTCAGGGAATGAGGGGATTTCGTGCCCCCTTCATAGGATCCCGGACTGGTTTGGGCTGGAAGGGACCTTGAAACCCCTCCAGTCCCAGGGGCAGGGACACTTCCCACCATCCCAGTTCCTCCAAGCCCTGTCCAGCCTGCCTTTGGACACTCCTGGCTGTGGCATTCCCAGGCTTCCCAGCTCGTCCCTTCATCCAGGCTGTGATAACTTCCCTGGCAGCAATTCAGGAACTCCTGGAGGACGCAGTTCCAGTTTTTTCCCTCACCCTGGTGATTCCAGCGTGGTCACACCCTCCTCCATCCCATCCCTTTTTCCTTCCCTATTTTGTTTTTCTTCTCGGTGACTTCACTCTCTGAGTAGATGTAAGACACCACCGGGATTTTTATTTTCTGGGAAATTGTCAATGCCTCTCAGAAGTGTCTTCACCTCCCGCTGCTCCCAGGAAGCACAACGTGGAGAAATAGGATCTGTCCGGAGCCTGCAGATTTCCCTGTGCCTTGTTAAGGGGAATTTTAATCAGAAATTCGTTGAATACTTGGATCTGGGTGGGATCCGGGCTGTGCTGGGTTCCTGCTCATCCTGCTGCCGCTGCCCCGGGACATGGTGCCTGGACTGGCAGGGAGCTGGGGCATCCTGTGGGGAGAAGGGAGGGATTTTTGGGAAGGAACCCTTCCCTCGTGGCCTGTGTTTGGTGCTGCCCCATTGGAATGTGGAAATGGAGAACCAGAGGGTGGCTCTGGGCTCTGCTTTGGTGTCCCCAGTCCCACCATTCCTCCCTGCTGGCAGGAATCCAGACCCCCATCCCATCCCACCCCATCCCATCCCATCCCATCCCACCCCATCCCATCCCATCCCATTATCCCATCCCATCCCATCCCATTATCCCATCCCATCCCATCCCATCCCATCCCATCCCATCCCATCCCATCCCATCCCATCCCACCCCATCCCATCCCATCCCATCCCATCCCATCCCATGGATCCCACCCCATCCCATCCCATCCCATCCCATCCCATCCCATCCCATCCCATCCCATCCCATCCCATCCCATCCCATCCCATCCCATCCCATCCCATCCCATTATCCCACCCCATCCCACCCCATCCCAGAGGCTGCTCCATGCCCTGCCAGCCCCCAGGCCATTCCCTGCAGAAGCACCAGGACCTGAAGGGAGCCTGGGGGTATTTTTGCCTTGTGCAGTGAACGGTTTGGAGGCTTTTCCACTGCTCTTCCACTTCGGTGGGCAGCTTTGGAGCAAAGTCTGTGACGGGTTCTGTGTGGGGTGGGACAGCAGGAGGCATTCCCAGTAATCCTCTGGAATCAGTGGGAGCTTTGTGCCGGATATGGCCAATGGCTCCTCCTGGGGCTGTCACCGTGAGCCTGCGGTGGGAATGTGGGAATTGTCCCCGGATCAGCAGCCTGGGGAGGGTGGGGTTGTGTTGGGTG
Source organism: Hirundo rustica (assembly GCF_015227805.2). Classification (NCBI taxonomy): domain Eukaryota; kingdom Metazoa; phylum Chordata; class Aves; order Passeriformes; family Hirundinidae; genus Hirundo; species Hirundo rustica. Next base: position 893,868 of record NC_053454.1, on the reverse strand, counting down.
GGGTTGGAGCTGCACAGCAGCTGCTGCTTCTCCCAGAGAAGCCCTGGGATGCACCATCCTTTAAAGTACCTGATGCAAGGACGCTTCCAGGCAAACCTGAGCGTCTTTACCGGAGTGAGGCACAGCAGGTCTGGCAGAACGCTGATTTCATGGACGCTGCTGAGTTCCTTTGCCATTCCGGGCCAGCCTCTGCTGAGAGCATCCCTTGAGTCCCCGGCTCTGGGATATTTAAATCCCGAGCACAGAACGCCGGAGGGCTTTGTGTCCTTCTAAACACAGCTGCCAGCTTTCCCTGGAGAATCACAGTGGTGTCTGACAGGGTCAGTGAGGTGGGGTTTGTCAGGTTACTCAGCGGAACCCCAGAGTTTGGGGGTGAGGACAGGGATGGAGATGGAGCTGCAGGTGCATCAGGGAGGGGTCAGGTCCCGTGTGCCGCCTCCGGGTGTGGTGTTTGTGTCTCTGATTTGGGGTTCAGGTGATACCTGGGACGCTCGGGTGAGAATCCCAGCCTCGCTGAGGTTGGAAAAGCCTTCCTGGATCACTGAGTCCAACCTGTGCCACCATGTGCCCAGCCCAGAGCACTGAGTGCCACATTCCTTGGGCACCTCTAGGGATGGAGACTCCAAACCTCCCTGGGCAATTCCAGCATTTTCCAACCCTTTCCCTGGAGAAACTCGTGCTGGACCGCTCTGGTGCTTCCTCCCAGCCAGCAGCATCTTCTCCAAAGCTCTCGTGGCTCTGGGGGATGACAGAGCCCCTTCCCTTTCCTCTCCCCTCTGGCTGCAGGTGGCACAAGCTGCACTCCAAGGCTGGGAAGAAGGAGAAGGAGCGCGGTGAGATCCTGGTGAGCATCCAGTTCACGCGGAACAGCCTCACCGCCAGCATGTTCGACCTGTCCATGAAGGACAAGCCGCGCTCGCCCTTCGGGAAGCTCAAGGACAAGGTGACAGGCAAGAAGAAGTACGACCTGGAGTCGGCCTCTGCCATCATCCCCAGCAGCCTGGGGGCCCTGGACGTGGAGGATGACTTCGAGCTCGGGGGCAAGAAGTCCAAAGTCAAGGGCTTCTTCCTGAAGAACAAGCTGCGCAAATCGTCGCTGACGCAGTCCAACACCTCCCTGGGCTCCGACAGCACCGTCTCCTCTGCCAGCCTGAGCCTGGCAGCCAATGCCCCCGAGGGGACCAAATCCCCCAGCAGACACGGCAGTCTGACCACCGAGCGCTCTGGTAAGAGGATCAGGGATAATCCTCCCTCCGTTTTCCCCCTTCCTTTCTTTGCGAGGCGCTGGTGAGACTTCCTTGTAACTCTGTTAACTGATTGCTAACCCGGCCACGGAATCTGGGAATCGTGGAGTTGGTGGGGTTGGAAAAGTGCTCCGGGATCGTGGAGTTCAGCTGTTCCCCCGGCACTGCCACCGCTGACCGTGTCCCCAAGTGCCACATGCACAGGGCTCTGAAATCCCTGCAGGGAGGGGGACTCCAGCCCTGCCCTTTCCAGGAAGGGAATTCCCAAAATCCACCCTGAGCCTCCCCTGGCCCAGCCTGAGGCCGTTCCCTGTGTCCTGTCCCTGTTCCCTGGGGGCACAGCCCGACCCCCCCCGGCTGTCCCCTCCTGTCAGGGACTGGTGCAGAGCCACAAGGTCCCACTGAGCCTCCTTTTGCTCCAGGATGTCACCAAGAGGTGACATCCAGCACAAACCCTCCGAGACCTTCTGCGTGCTGGCACTGTTTACCAGAACGGGAGGAATCCCAGATTTTGCTTTTCCCTGCCTGCACCATGAGCTCCCAGGATCCGAGGGTTCTTCAGGGCTGTTCCTTCTCAGTCCCTGTGATCTGTCCCTGCCAGGACAAGCCCGGCTGGGCTGGGCTGGCAGCTGCTGGCCCTGTCCTGGGTCACTGCTGTCTCTAATGAGCCGCCTCCGGCTTGCGGGCAAAGCCCAAACGGGCCCAGCTCCGGTGATTAAAACCATCTGAGCTCTTGGCACTCCCAGGGCAGCGATTTACAAACAAAAAAGGCCCTTGTAGGGAATTAATTCTCCCTTGGAAACAAATCTATAATTAAATGGTTGAATTGGCCGCAGACAGCACGTTGCCAGGTTGGGTGGGAGTCCCCGGGGAGGCCGTGTGGCTTCTGCTGGGTGACATTCCTGTGCTGGGGCCATCATCCTTGGGATGAGCCTTCCAGCTACTGGGAGCTTCCCTTCCCATGGCAGGGGGGTGGAACTGGGGGATCTTTAAGGTCGCTTCCAGTCTGAAGCACTCTGTGAAGGAAGCAGCCTCTCCGGCTGGGAGGGGCGAGCAGCTGTGTCAGTTGTTTTCCTCGGGTTCTCCACGAATTTTACTCCCAAAAACTGGCAGTAGGCACAAGGTCATAGAACCGCGGAATCGTTAAGGTTGGAAAAGTTTTTTAAGATGATCGAGTCCGAGCCTGGAGGCAGTGGGAGGGGGATGCGGGCACTGGAGCCTCCTGGCTGGTCACACCAAGGAGTGGCCTGGAGCTCACGGCCTCATCATCTCCTGCGCAGTGCAAACTCCTGAGTCACATGGAAGCTTTAAAACCCTTTGAGGAGCTTCTGGGGAGTTCCTTGCGTTTACTGCCAACCTCAGATCCTGTGAGATGCTCTCGGACCATGGGTTTGTCACCTTACAGAGCCTCCTCTCAGGGTCCTCCCCTGCTGTGCTCGGGGACAGGTCTGTGTCTCCTGTGAGCTCACACCTGTGAGCTGTGCTTTGCATCGCCAAGAATTCCGTCAGAATCCCGTGGAGCCCGGCAGGGACAAGGCCGGGGTGATCTCCAGATCTCTTTGGTGTTTATAGGTGGAAGATAACAATGATGTACCCATGGCCTCCCTCACTTGTTGTGTGTTTGTTTCCCTCCGTGAGAGATCTGCTGCCCTCCCCGAAGCTGACCTCTCACCTGTTGTGTGTTTATCTCCCTTAGTGAGAGATCTACTGCCCTCCCAAAAGCTGATCCCCCTCACTTGCTGTGTGTTTGTTTCCCTCAGTGAGAGATCTACTGACCTCTCAAAAGCTGATCCCCCTCACTTGCTGTGTGTTTGTTTCCCTCAGTGAGAGACCTGCTGCCCTCCGCAAAGCTGACCCCTCACCTCTTGTATTTCTTTCCCTCAATGACAGATCTGCTGCCCTCCTCACTTGCTGTGTGTTTATTTCCCTCAGTGAGAAATCTGCTGTCTTCCCAAAGCTGACTCCTCACCTGTTGTGTTTTCCCCCCTCAGTGAGAGACCTGCTGCCCTCTCCAAAGCTCACCCCTCACTTGCTGTGTATTTATTTCCCTCAGTGAGAGACCTGCTGCCGTCTCCAAAGCTCACCCCTCACTTTCTGTCTATTTTCCCCCCTCAGTGAGAGATCTGCTGCCCGCCTCACTTTCTGTCTATTTTCCCCCCTCAGTGAGAGACCTGCTGCCCTCTCTGAAGCTGACTCCTCACTTGCTGTGTATTTATTTCCCTCAGTGAGAGACCTGCTGCCCTCTCCGAAGCTGACCCCTCACTTGTTGTCTATTTTCCCCCCTCAGTGAGAGATCTGCTGCCCTCCTCACTTTCTGTCTATTTTCCCCCCTCAGTGAGAGACCTGCTGCCCTCTCTGAAGCTGACTCCTCACTTGCTGTGTATTTATTTCCCTCAGTGAGAGACCTGCTGCCCTCTCTGAAGCTGACTCCTCACTTGCTGTCTATTTTCTCCCCTCAGTGAGAGACCTGCTGCCCTCCCCGAAGCTGACCCACAAGCGAGCCTTCAGCGACGACGTGTCCCAGGCCAGCCCGGTGCCGGAGGCCAAGGCCGCGCCGAGCCCCGGCCCGAAGCAGGAGCCCGCGTCCCGCTCCTCGCTGTGCATCAACGGCAGCCACGTGTACGGGGAGGAGCCGGCCCTCAGGAACCCCGCCGGCTCGGCCCCCGTGCCCGTGCCCGTGCCCGCCCTGCCCCGCAGGCACGACGAGGCGTTCGGCTTCGCCCCCCTGCACCCCGACCCTCAGGACGCGCCCCGGGGGCTGGGCGGCCTGGAGAGGGCCCAGCAGAGGGACGAGCCCCGCTTCATCCCGTCCCCTCCCAGCCTGGCCCTGCAGGAGGAGCTCAAGGTGTCCACCAAGGCCGTGACCCTCAGCAACCACCTGGGCCGGGCCAGGATGGAGGAGAGCAATCGCCTGGAGAGCAAAGCCGGCCAGGCCGCGCCTCCGCCGGGCTTCCCCGCGGAGCCCAAGGACGGAGCGCCCCAGGACAGCGCCAAGGAGGACAAGAGAGCCAAGGGAGGCTTCTTCCACCACGGGGGCACCAGGAGTGACGCGGGGGACAGAGGGACCCCCGTCCACGCCTCGGCTGCGGGGGATGAGAGGAGTAAGAGCAGCGGCTGGTTTGGGTCCAAGGAGGCCAGAGAGTCCCCTCAGAAACCCAGGTCAGTTTCAGCGAGGGGGTGTGGAGCTCCAGCCTGGTGGTTCCTGCCCCAAATCCCCGTCTCCAGAGCTCCTGGATGCTCCCCGGGAGTGCTCGGGCAAGGTCAGAGCAGGGAAAATGCTTCCTTGCTCTTAGGTGTCTCAAAGGGAAGGGGATTTTCCTGGATCCACTCCTGGCTTCTGCCACAAACCACCTCTGCTGGATGTGGGGTGTGTTTTCCTCTCAGGGGAGGGAGGGATCCCCTCCACGGAGAGGTTTCCCTCAGCAGAGGTGAGGCTCCGTGTGGTCACACCAAGTGGTTCTGTGGCCTCAAAATATGGATTCATTACCCTTTAACGAGCTAAAAAAAGCTTCCCTGGCAGTCAGGGCTGGGATGTGGGATACTGGGATTTGTAATCACATTCTGGTTATGAACCCCACATCTCCTGTAGGGTCTGGTCAGGGTGCAGCACTTTGGTTACATGAGGCATCATTAATATTCCCAAAGTAACTGGTCCCAACCCTGCTGTTTCCTTTTCCCATCCCACCCAGCCTTCCCTTCTCCCAGTTATGAATCTCTAACTGTTCTCGCTGTGTGTGATGATTTCATCCCTCCAGATCCTTGGGGTTTGTGGTGTTTGTGCTGTTCCTGTGAGGAATTTATCATCCGTGTCCGCTCCTGGAGCTGAGCTGGCAGTCCAGAGGTCGAGGGTGTTGTCAGAGAGAGGCAGGAAATGGGGTTAAAATCAGCCAGAAAAAAAACACCCAGCCCTGGGAGCCGGTTCAGTCTGCAGGCTCGGTTTATTAGAGGGATTTTCTAATCTGGGCTGACTTTAACCTAATTTATTAAGCAGAAGGATTTGAGTTCAGTCTGAGCCTCCTTTAACGAGGAGAGCACTCCTGGTTTATCCCGCATAACCTGGCTCCCACATGGCTTAAACTTGGGAAGGGATGAGCGCATCCCTGAGACTGGCTCCAGAACCAGCCCCAAAATTCCTCCTTCCCACAGGTTGGGGACCCTGGGCCAGGCAGGAGCTGCTCCCCTGGGCCGGGAATATCGGGAATATCCCACCCCACAGCTGTGGCCCACAAAGCCCATCCTCGGGAAGGACCAGGCAGGGTGTGGGAGCTCTGTGCGATTCCAGCAGCAGGAGAGACGAGCGTGAGGGGTGGGGGCTGCTGTGGTGCATCCCTGTGGATGGATCTGGCATTCCCTGTCCCTGGAAGTGCCCAAGGCCGGGCTGGATGGCGCTTGGAGCACCCTGGGGTGGTGGAAGATCCCTGCCCATGGCAGGAGTGGAATGGGACGGGCTGTAAGGTCCCTTCCAACCCAAACCATGCTGCGATTCTGCGATTCCCAGGAGACTCAAAGCCCTGGCTGTGCTTTGGTGTCACATCCCAGGGCAGGATTTGTGATGAGCCTGAAGGATTCCGGTCTCTGCACCCTGTCCTTGAGGAAGGACAGAGTATTCCCACTCAAGATCATTCTTTTGATTTTTTTCTTTCTAATTTTGGGATAAGGAACCTGCTGGTTAAGGCCTAGAATAAAAAATCAAGGCTTAAAAATCCTGCAGTATCCAGGCAGTGACTCCAAAAGTGCCTGAGTCAGCCAGGGAAGATGGGACGGGATGGGACGGGATGGGACGGGATGGGACGGGATGGGATGGGATGGGATGGAGCTGCCCTCAGTATCTCTCTCTGGGGCCTTTTCCTTGGGAAATGGGTAAGAAACCAGCAGGTTTTCCCCTTTTGGAGTCCTGGGAAGGAGGCAGGCAGGGCCATGCCTGCCCAGATCCTCTGATTTCGAGGCAGGGCTGTCTGATCCAGCTGGATTCAGTTCCTTGCCCATCCAACCCAGTGGATAATCACCTAAATACTGCTGGTTTCTGACAGCTCCCTGCCTTCCTGGACTCATTCCCAGCATTGCTCCTTTCCCAGAGGGTTTCCACTCCGTGCGTTTTTTTAAATCCACTTCAGCGCTCACAGTTTAATCTCAAGCTCAGCCAGAGCCGAGCTTTGCTTGGAGCCGAGCTTTGCCGAGGAATTTGTGTGTCCTGTGAGGAGAGACTTGGATGAGCTGAGTGGCAGCAGCTCCTCTGGCTGGGATTTTCTCTCCCAAAAATAAGAGTGGATTCCAAGCAGCACGAGCTGGAGGGAGAGAATTCACAGAACCCCTTTGGGGAACATCTGAGTGGGCTTTAAGTGCAGTTTGCAATTGAGAATGGGAAACAACGAGCTTAAACTGGAGCAGGGGGCATTGAGAGTAGGAGCTGGGAGAAGTGGCTCCTGGAGGATGGGGAAATGATGGAGCTGCCTGGCTGGGAAGGGATTTCTCTCTCCCAGTGTCCAGGGATTTGGGATGATTGAGAACCTTTGGGGAGCATTGCAGGAATCAGTTGGTGACTGAGGGATTTGCTGCAGAAAGGCTCTGTCCATCGTCACAAGGACAGGGTTTGTCCCTGCCCTGGTTTGCCCAGTGCTTCAGCTTTTCTGGCCATTCATTAGGACATCGTTACTCATTTTAATTATACACAACCGACTTCTCTGATTTTATTTTGCTTCCTTACACTGAACGACATCGTGGGCCAAGCTGGTGATTCAGGTCAAAGCTGTGGAAGAGCTTTTAGGTCTTGGTGGCTTCAAAGTGCCAGAGAGCAGGGATGGATGGGATCTTGGGCAGGAATTCCTGGCTGGGAGGGTGGGGAGGGGCTGGGAATTCTGGAATTCCCAGGTTTGCTGTGGCTGCCCCTGGATCCCTGGCAGTGTCCAAGGCCAGGCTGGACACTGGATCCACCTGGGATAGTGGGAAGTGTCCCTGCCATGGCAGGGGTGGCACTGGAGGGGATTTAAGGTCCCTTCCATCCCCAACCATTGCAGATTCTCTGATCTCTGGGGGTTCTCTGGTGCCCATCTGCGGCACTTCAGTACCAGTGTCACTTCTAGAGCTGGATTAACCCTTGCTCTGGAGAGAAGCAGCCTCTGAACTGAGCAGTTTTTAGTCTTGGCTTATTTGCAGGAAGGAGTTTTTCCCTCCTGCCCCCCTGACTCTGGAAAGTTCAGCTTTGTGGCTGCTGCCAGCAGCCCCTTCTCACCTGTTTGCCCACCTTGGATAGGCCAAGTTTAACCCAGAGCTGAACGTGGCGAGAAAGCATCAAAATCAGTGACTTGGCGAGCCCAGAAGCCTCAGCCTGTAATTAGTTAAAAGGTCTGTAATTAGAAGGGTGGTTTGAGTTTGCCTGCAGCGAAGCCCAGCCTGGCACAGCTCATCTTTCCCCACTCGCTCTGCCAAGCACACCCTTCCCAGAATCGGGGGCTGCTGCCTTTGGTCTGGGTTTAACTGCACCTTTATAAGAAGGGATTTGTTGAGTGCTGGGTGGGTTTTGCTGAGCCACAGTGTGGGAGCTGCCTCTGCAAACCTGTCCGTGCTCTCACTGGGGACAGAACTGGGCATTCAGCCCTTATTTACACCCCGTTTTCCCTGATTCTTCCCAGGGAAGCAGGTCCCAAAGGCTCTGCTCGTCATCCCTGGCTTTGCTAATCCCTGGCAGCTCCGGGCTTTGATTCTGGAGGGGATGGCAGCGGTGGGAAGATGCTGTTTGCTCTTTGGAGGCTGAATCAAAGCCTGGTTGGGGGTTGTTGCTTTGAAGGTCAGTGGTTGAGGGTTGTATGTAAGGAAGAAGCTCAGCAGGTTTATTTGAGGCAAAGCCTGGGGCTGAAACAATCCTTTAAATGTTTCCAGGGTTTCCTCCAATGTTATCAGAGCTCTGCAGCTCCTGCTTCCTGTGGAGAATCCTGATGATAAAATGGGGCTGCACCTTAGGCCTGGCAACAGGAGAAAAGGGAAACTGTGCTCTGTCCTATAAAAACAAGGGCATCAGTTCCATTTTCAGGTTCAAGCCCCTTCCCTGAGCCCATACCCTTGGATCCAGCAGTGAGGCCAAATATTGACTCAGTTCCTCCTCAAAAAGTTTCTTTCCTGAGTGCTGGGAATGGGAGGAGGGTTTGGAATGCTTGGAGCAGAGTCCCTGGCCGGGCTGGCAGTGGTGGGATGGAGCATGGATGTTGTGGCAGGTCTCCAAAGCCAGCAGGACTAGAGCGGAGCCTGGGAAGCTGCAGAGTTTGAGGAAGAGGGAGATGAAGGCCCAGATTTCTCCTATTTTTTAAAATTCCCATGTTCTTCCCACTCCTCAAAGTGGGAATTGGGGGTTGAAGTTTGCATCTCGCTGGGTTCCTACTGCCCAGATTTCTCCCATGTTTTAAAATTCCCATGTTTTTCCCACTCCTCAAAGTGGGAATTGGGGGTTGAAGTTTGCATCTCGCTGGGTTCCTACTGCCCAGATTTCTCCCATGTTTTAAAATTCCCATGTTTTTCCCACTGCTAAAAGTGGGAATTGGGGGTTGAAGTTTGCATCTCGCTGGGTTCCTACTGCCCAGATTTCTCCTGTTTTCTAAAATTCCCATGTTTTTCCAACTCCTCAAAGTGGGAATTGGGGGTTGAAGTTTGTATCTCCCGGGGTTCCTACTGCCCAGATTTCTCCTGTTTTTTTTAAATTCCCATGTTTTTGAGGGCAGATGTCTGTAAAGGAAGATTTGTCCATTTGATTGGGGATGATGGACAGGTGAGGCCCAAGGGAAGTGCAAAATGGTTATTGCACAGAAAATTATTATAGATAATTTATAGTTTTTGCTAGGTGATTTATTAGAGAGAAATCCAGTCCTTCCACCTCTGGAATTCCTCTTTAAAATATATTCCCTGCCTCCCTCCCTCTGGTGCTCCCACCCTGTACAAAAATGTCCTGGGCTGCTGTTCCCATCTCTTCCCAACCCCTTCCTGCACAATTCCTGCTGTGCCAGCCCTGCTCATGCCGGAAATTCCTGATCCCTGCCAGGTCTGAGGCTGCTGCAGGATGCTCCAGCACCTGGATCCTGCTGGTTTTCCCTGGTTTTCCACCCAAGGGAGCCCTGACTGTGAGAAAAGGGGCCAAAAGCAGGTTGGGAGCGGCAGCGCACGGCACATCCCCGGATCCAGCCCTCCTAGGAGGGATTTTCCACTTGAGCTTCAGCACAGCTCTTCCCCTCAGCACATCAGGCCTGGATTCATCCCTGCCCTTCCCAAACTCCTGCTTTTCCAGCGCGTGTGCTGTTTTCTCCACCCTCCTGCAGCCGGGCTGGGCTCTGCAGAGCTTTGCCCTCAGCCTGAAATCCAGCCTGGGATCCCTCGGGAGAAATCTCCCCGCCTTGAACAAGCTGTTTCCAACAGACTTTTTCCATCAAGGGGGAGGTTGCTCAGCAATATTTTATTTCCTTTTTTTTTTTTTTTTTTTTTTAATTATTATTTTCTTTATTGCTGCGAGGCTCAAAGGCGCCTGTGAAGTGCTGCCAAACAAATAAATGAGGGCAGGAAGGTACCCGGGATTTATTTTGGCTGGCGGAGCCGTGTGCTGGGAATGGGAGGAGAAGGAGGAGGGTGAGGAGAGTGAGTCAGCGTTTCGCTGCTGCAAAGAGCTGCTTCCATCGGCCTGCTGCAAGTGTAGGTTTCCCTCTAGAGGAATCCACCGTGCTCAGCTCCCGCTTTCACCCAGCACCTGCAGCATCCTCCCTCAGGGAGAGCTTCCTCCCCCAGGGAGGGTGGGAAAGGGGTTTTTTTGGGGGCAGAGCGAGGCTCCAGGCTGGTGCCCAAAGCAGGGATTTCGTCCCAAGGAATGGGGTTTGAAATCCCAGTGGAAAGTCACAAGATCCTCAAACAGCCTCAGGCTGTGCCAGGGGAGGCTCAGGTTGGGAAATATTGGGAAAAATTGCTGCCTGTAAAGGTTTGTCCAGCCCTGGCACAGGGCAGGGGTGGAGTTCTCATCCCTGGAGGGTTTTAAAAGCCCTGTGGATGTGACACTTGGGGACGTGGGTTAGTGGTGGCCTTGGCAGTGCTGGGAATGGTTGGACCACGGTCTAAGAGGGCTTTTCCAACCTAAACATTCCATGATTCTTCTGTCTGGAATTTGCAGCCAAGAGCCCCTGAACAAACTCCAGTGGGTCCCAGGAATGGGTCTGAGAAGCAGAAAGGAAATTTCCACAGTGGAGCTGAAGGAAGAAAATGGGAATCCAATCCAAAATGAGAAAGATGGATTCAATTTCTGTCTTTATGTATTTAGCCAATACCAGCAGGTCCAGCACCCTGTGAGCCCCAAAAGGACTTTACAAGGCCTGGAGGGACAGGACACAGGGAATGGCTTCCACTGGGAAAGGGGAGATTGGGCTGGGAGCTTGGGCAGGAATTCCTGGCTGGGAGGGTGGGGAGGGGCTGGGAATTCTGGAATTCCCAGATTTGCTGTGGCTGCCCCTGGATCCCTGGCAGTGCCCAAGGCCGGATTGGATCCACCTGGGCTGATGGGAAGTGTCCCTGCCATGGCAGGGGCGGGATGGGATGATCCTTAAGCCCCCTTCCAACCCAAACTATTCCATGATGATTTGGGGAATGAAGCCAGGATCATCTCAGGGGGTTGAGGAGGCCTTGAAGCTGTTCCTGCACCTGTGCAGGTGGGGATTGGTGCAATTCCAGGTTCCTGGGCAGGGGGCTGCTCCTGCATCAGCCACCCCTGAGGAGAGAACTTCACCCACTCAGCTTCTGGCAGCTGGGATGGTCATTAGCAGCCAGCGCTCGTTAGGAGCCCGCAGCTGATTAATGCTCTGCAGCCTTTTAGAGCTGGAGCCCAGCAGAGCTGGATCAGGCCCTGGCTGCTCTTACTCAGCACAAAGGATGTTCAGGCAGAGCACAAAGGACACACCTCGGTCTGGAGCAAAACGTGGGAGCAGTGCCAGCAGGACGGGCAGAGGTGGGGCAGGGCCGTGTGCCCCTTGCAGCCACCCTGAGATCCTGCTGGTTGGACCTTGTCACCTTCCCTCGTCACCTTCCCTCGTCACCTTCCCTGCCCAGCTGGGAAGGAAAATTTGCCGCGGTTTGCCCTGTTAAAATCTAATTGTGGACGTTGTGCACTCATCCAGCTGAGTGGGCACATACTGAGCAGCTCTTCTCCTCTCCTGGGAGCTTAAATTCAGGGGGATTAGGGAAAAAGCTCCAACCCTCTGCTGATCTCTGGGCTGGGAATGCCAGGAGAGGTTTCCCTCCACGCTGAGAGCTGCTGCCAGTCTGGAGTGGTTTGTGCCTCAGGGTCCATCAGCTTCTCCCAAAACTTGTGGAGACTTTGTGTGCTCACCCAGAGCCCCAAACCCCTGGGAGGAGCTGTGGGGAGCGTTCCTGGCTGTTCCCTCCTGCAGAAGCAGAAGAGGACACAGAGCAGGGCGGGGACCGGGCTGGGCAAGGCCACCACCGCTGCTTTGTGACAGCAGGAGAGGGCACCCACGAGCCGTGTGTGCCCCGAAGGCAGCTGCAGCTCTGCGGGACGATGAAAGGCTCGAGGCTTTTCTCTGTCCCTGCGTTGCCGGGTCCCTTCGGTGGTGTCTGGGTGGGGTCCCGTGGGTGCTGGAGCGGAGCCGGCTGCGCTCAGCCGCTCGCCGGGAGTGTTCCCTGCCCTCAAACTGGGCTGGGGGACTTTGGTGGCATGGGTGAGATGGCTTCAGTGGGCACCTCTCCAGGGAGGTGTGGGGAGCGGCTGTGGAGCTGCCAGGAGTGGGAGCAGGGCATCCCCATGGTGGGGACATCACCTGGGCCCGGGTGGTGCCAGTCCCTGCTTTGGGACCGACCAGCTGCACCATCCCCAGCGTCAGCTTTGGCCTCAAGATGGCATTTCGTGCTTTAAAATGTGACTGAGGCGCTTGGTGGATGCACAAGGACGTGGAAATAGTTGTCCAAGCAACTTTGTGACCTTGCAGTGCCACCTGCGATCCCTCCCAGCAGCTGGAGAGGGAAATCCCGGGGTGTAGATCCAGGGCTGGATCTACCCTGGGCACCCTGGCAAAGCAATTTATTCCTTCCTCTGCATCCTTGGTGTTCCCAGAGCTGGCTGATCCATGCCCATGTTTCTCCCCAGGAAAGAGGGGAACTCTCTGGAGCTCGGCTGGTGCAGGAGGCACCAAATCCCATGGGATCTGTGATGGGGCAGGGCCGGGTGCCCCTGTCCTGGGGATGGGCCCAGGAGGAGGGAGCGTGGCAGTCGGAGCACCAGCTGGACGTGGGGTGCCCACACCACCCCCCCTTTGTGATGTGAAAACCTCTGAGCCTGGTGAGCCTCCTCGGGGCGCTGACTCCACATTGCCGGAGTTGTTCCCAAAGGAAGACCAAGGAAATCCCAAAGAGAGGTCCCTCAGTCCTGCCCGAACAGGCAGCAGGGTGCTGTCAGCCTCACTTGGGGTGAGGTTCTGAATTCCCAAAGTGCTGAATCCCTTCCATCTTGGGATCCCCCGTGGGGTTTCGGGAATCTCGGGCAGAAGTGATGTGACAAGGGGATTGTGAGGAGAGGTGGGGCAGAGTCCAGAGCGGGGACAGGGCCCTGTCCTGGCCACGTGCTCCTTCCTGCTGGGCTCTCGTTCCTCGGCCTCCCAGGCCTGTCCCTCCCTCCCGTGCAAGCGCCCCGTGTGCTCCCGTGCTGGTCGTGCTGGCAAAGCAGTGAGGAGGCGCTGGGGTGAGCTGGGAAAGGCTCCTCCGTGTGTCCGGAGCGGTTCAGTGACCCTGACACGAGAGAGAGCCCGGGCGGCTCCTCGCGCTCCGCCTGCCCTGGGTGCCACCAGCACCGAGCGAGTCCTCGGGCTGCGGGAGGTGGGGAAACCTCTCTGGCTCCTGGGCTTCCTGAGGCAGACGGGGGAGCATGGAGGGGTGTCCTGGGAGCAGGGCTGCCCCTTCCCGTGTGTCGTGCATGCCCTTCCCCTGACCCCATAATCATTGCTCTGCCTAACAAGAGCCAGGCATGGGTTTGGTCATTGCGCTGCTCGGAGCGGAGCGTTTGTGGTGTGAGTGGTGTGTGCTTGCAGCTCTGTCACAGCATTAACCAGGAGGACTGTTCTGTCTTCCCTCCACAGCCTGGAAGTGTCTCCTCAGGTAGAAACCAGCTCAGACGCTCCTTGTCATTCTGCTCCCCGCTCCCCTGCCCCGCGCCCTGCCGCCCTCCTCGCTAGCATGCCGAGCTCTAACCTCCCTGCCGCTCCTGGAGACAGCCAGGCCGGATGCTTGTCCCCCACCAACCCATTCCTCAACTCCCTGCAGAGCAATCCCTTCTTTGAGGAGCTCCTCGCTGACCAGGTACTAAATTCTCCTTCACCTACTCACTTTCTCTCTAGTTTCCCGCCTGGGCCGCGTGCTGCACCAGAGGTCGCTGGGAGCTTTTATTCCTCTGAGGATTGCAGTCCCTCTGCCTCCCCAAGGCAGGCAGACCCCGAGAGGGAGCCTCCAGCCCAAAGCGTTGGCGTCCCCGTGCCAGAAACCACTCCCCCAGCACCGGGAGAGCTCCCTCCTGCCGCCAGCGACCCCGCCGTCCCCCCGCTGCCCTCGGAGTGGGACGAGACCTTCGATGCCTTTGCCACCAGCAGGCTCAAACCCGAGCGGAAGAAGGAGGACTTCTTTGCCTCGGTGGCAGCGGAGGGCATGGCTTTCATTGATGACCCCGACAGAGCCAGCCCGACCGAGCGCTCTGCCCAGCCGCCCTGCCGGAAGGGCTCCAAAGCGTTCGAAGAGGCCGAGTCGCCCATGGGCGCTGAAATCCCCGCAGCTCTCCGCTCTTGGACAAATTTCTCCAGTCTAGACGTGGGGGCCAACCTGGTGAGCACCACCCAGGAGGCCACGGTGATCGAGGATGTGCTGAGCCCCGTGTCCGCCGGCTCCGTGGCCGGGAGGAGGAAAAGCAGCACGCCCACGGTCTGGACAGCCGCGTTTGCCTCGGGCAACCCCGGGGACAAAGAGGCGCCACCAGCTCTGAGCGCTGAAAATCGCGCCAGGGAGGAAGGGGACAGCGGTGAGGAGGAGTCCTGCAGCGCAGGGACCAACGGCTGGATGACCATAGCCACGGAAACCGCCGCTGACCCCTCTGAGAGCGCCCCGAGCGCGGCCGAGGAGCGCGAGGGCGCCTTCGGCCCGCGCCCGCCCTTCCTGGCCGAGGGCGCCTTCGAAGCCCCTTCATCCTGTGCTGCCACCCGCGTGTTTCCCAGGAGCTCGCTGCCCCCCCGAGGCCCCGGCCGGCAGCACCGCGGCGGCCGTGTCCCCGCGGGCGCTCGGGGACGTGGCAGCGCGGAGCTTCCCCGAGGCGGGCGCGGAGCCCGGCGGCGGCCGGGAGGACGCCTCGGACATCCGCAGCTCGGTGTTCCGGCTGCAGGCCAGCATGAGGCTGCGGGCCAGCGACGGCCTCCTGCAGCTCGGCTCCGACATCGCTGAGCGGCGCGCGGTGCCGTCCCCGTCCCCGTCCCCGTGGGAGGCACACCGGGGCCGCCAGGAGCCGGCCGCGCCGCCCCCCAAACCCCCCAGGTGGTTCGCGGCCGCCCTGGGGGATGGCGAGGAGGGAGAGCCCGGTGGCACCCAGCGAGGCACGCAGGGGCGGTGGGAGGACTCAGAGGGCCCTGGAGCGGAGATGGGATCGCCAAAGCGCCGTGGGAGCAGCGAGCCCTCGGTGCCGGCGCCTCCCAGCCTGCCCGCACCGCGAGCGGACGCCGCTGAAGCCGAGAGTGAGTTCCCAGTGCCCGAGGGGGCCGGGGCTGCCGGTGTGGACTCGGCAGCTGCCTTGGAGACAGGAGCCAGCGAGCTGGGGACAGGGGACGCCTCTGTGGGGGAGCACCCGTCAGAGGTGAACGAGATGGACGTGGCCGAGCAGTTTGAGAGCTGCACATCCAAGTTCTCCCTGGATGGACTGGAGCAGTCGGGTGCTGAGGAGAGCTGGAGCCAGCCCCGTTTATCCCCTCGGATGCAGGGGGCCGCAGACAGTGCCAGGTGGGAAACAGCCTGCAAACAGGAGCTGTTCCCTGAGGAGCTCAGTATTTCGGGACTTGACCCACCTTCCAAGCTAGCCCCGGGCCAGCCGGCCAGCTGGACGGCTCTGGAAGAGCAGGAGGCAGCCGGGCGTCCACACCCACGGCCCCAAAGGTCAGAACATGGGGAGAGCCCATCCCAGCTGGAGCTGGCATGCCAGGATGGCGAGGGGCCAGCAGGAGAGCAGCCCGAGGCCTGCGCCCCTCCCGAGGAGGCAGAGCAGGGCAGTGCCCCCGCCAGCGAGGAGCCCCAGGGGCACTCGGCAGAGAGCAGGATAGACTTCAAGAAAGCCGATTTCTGGAAACCAGATAGGGCAGAGGAGAGGCACGCACAGGGAGCCCTGAGGAATCCCTTCACCCTGGCGCTGAGCCCCAATTCCCCGAGCAATCCCTTCGTGGAGAAGCCCCCAGCCCCTCTCCCCATCCGAGCTGTGCTGCCCGAAAAGCTTGAGCAGGGCGACTTCAGCTTCCTCAGCCTGCAGGAGGAAGCCCCCGGGCACGGCTTGCAGCCCACTAACGCTACCCCCCTGCATGCCAGCCCGCCCCTGGCCTTCTCCACCCCTTTCCTCGTGGCTGCCACTAACCCTGAGCCCTGTGGCCGCCCCCGGAGCCCCGCGGGGGTCCCCGCCAGCCCCGCCGCCGCCCGGCCGCGCCCGCAGCGCGGGGACGCACAAGCTTCAGCGCTCCTGGTTCTGCCCAGGGAGACACGGCCGGCTGAGAAGCCCCTGTGCCAGCAGACGTCCAGGTGAGCACTGCGGGGAAGGCGAAGGGCGTGTGTGGTGTGGGAGAGGTGAGCCCCGGCCCCGCTCTGCTCTCAGCGGGGCTCCACCCAGCGGGGCTGGCTCCCAGGAGGCTGCAGCTCCTCTTTCCCTCCCCTTCCCCTGGTCGCAGAGAGCCCAGGCTCCCAGCAGCTCGGGCCGGGCTCTCTGGGATCCTGGGGAATGGCCACTGGTGTGCGGTGTGTCCCCTGCGCGCCCGCGGCCCGCCCCAGCTGGGAATGCAGAACTGCACCCGCATTTCCCTCGGTGCTGGTTTTGGCTCCATCACCTTCCCCGTGCTTGCAGGAGAAATGCCTTCCCCATGCCTGCCGGGAGAGCTTGTGGCTGTTCCTGCTCTCCTGAGCTCCCTCCTGGCATGTGCACAGCTGCTGCCCCTGCCCTTGCCATCCATTCAGCTTTGGTTGCTTTCCTTTCAAGTGCCCGTTGGGTACTGAAAACCTTCTTCTCTCCATAGCCAAAAAAAAGAGTTTTTTCACCAGGGCAAAACGCCCCTCTCCCCTCCCTCCTGCCGAGATGCCCACTGGTGATGAAGCAATCAGATTTAGCCTCGAGGCTGATGGGAATGGGAAGGGTGGAAAGAAGGGGCTGTTCCTCCTCCCAGGTCGATCGTGGGTCTGTACAAATGCCGTGAAGCAAAGCTGGTGAGTTCAGGGCGTGGAGTCTTGCTCTGTGTCCTTCGGTTCTTCTCATTTTCCTGCTGCTCCTTCCCCTGGTCTGCCTGGGCTCTGCCTGAGGACCGAGCTCTCCCAGTGATTTGCCAAGCTCCAGCAGGGATTTATGGAGCTTCCCGGGGGCACTGAAGTGGTAAAATCCCACCTGCCCCCAAGGGCAGGAGCGGTTGTGGCCCTGGGGAGAGGAGGGGAGGGAGGATGGGGCCAGCAGAACTCACTGGGCTCCAGTCCTTCCACTGAGGAGCCCTCCTTGGGCTGGGCATGAGGTGCAGAGTGATCTCAGGAGCAAAGCCCAACATCTGGCTGGGTCTGTCAGATGATATTTTTTTCTTATTATTTAGGCCAGGTCCTCCAATCATTTTTAATTGGATTATTCATCCTCCGGCACCAGCAGGTATCCTCCTTCAAAATTTGCAGAGATGCTGTGCAGAAACATGAATCTTGTTATGTTTCATGGAAAGAGAAGTGTCCTGCGATCCCAAAGGGATAACTGAGGCAGTGAGGGGATCGGGAATCTCTGTGCCGGTAGTGCCTGCTCATGGTCATTCCTGTGCATCCATCCAGGCTCCCGGGATGGAATGGGATCCAGGAGCTGGATATCCTGGATATCAGTGCTGCCTTCTGTCGTGGCCAGGAGGTCCTGGAACTTCCCTGCTCGGGTTCCTCCAGCACATTTTGGACACTTGCTGTGACTGAAGAACCTCTGAAGAGCTCCCGAGGCCTCTCAGGAAGGCTCTGATGTGCTTTGTAGGACTGGGCAGATGTGATAACTGTCCCAGGGTGAGGGAGGAAGGCTGGAAGGGATCTTTTCCCAATCCCCATGGCCATGCTTCCCTTCCCAGGATCGTCTCCTGTTGGAATGGCCAGAGGAACATTGATGAGGGAAAGACGGTAGAGAAAAGGTGGAAGGAGAAAGGAAAGATCCAGACTTGGAATGGGCATTGAGTCCTGGCTGGGACAAAAGTGCAGGTGAAGGGGAGCGGAAGGGATGGTGAGAGTTTGGGGTGAGGGGGCTCAGTGCCTGCTCAGGGAGCTGGAAACTGGGACTGGGGTCCCGTGGCCCCTTCCCAAGTGGCCAGAGGCTCTTTGGTCATCTCGTGTGGCTGCTGGGGCAAGGGAGCATCAGCTGTGTGTGGAGGGGCCTGCGCTGCTCTCGGGGACACGGCAGGATGGTGCCCTCACTGCTGGGAAGGTGACACATCCCCGGGACAGGAGGGACCCCAGGGACAGCCTGGGACCGTGCCTTGGGAGCACCACTGGCAGCTGGGCAGCTCCTGCCCATCCCATGGAATCCAGCAGCTGCACAGCGCCTGCACTGGAATCCAGCAGCTGGGCAGCTCCTGTCCATCCCATGGAATCCAGCAGCTGTGCAGCTCCTGTCCATCCCATGGAATCCAGCAGCTGTGCAGCTCCTGTCCATCCCATGGAATCCAGCAGCTGTGCAGCTCCTGTCCATCCCATGGAATCCAGCAGCTGTGCAGCTCCTGTCCATCCCATGGAATCCAGCAGCTGGGCAGCTCCTGCTCATCCCATGGAATCCAGCAGCTGGGCAGCGCCTGCACTGGAATCCAGCAGCTGGGCAGCTCCTGCCCATCCCATGGAATCCAGCAGCTGGGCAGCTCCTGTCCATCCCTTGAGGTTGGCCCAGCCTCTTGTGGCACTTGCAGGTGACAGGACTGGGGTGTCACAGGTGACAGGATTGGGGTGTCACAGGTGACAGGACTGGGGTGTCACAGGTGACAGGACTGGGGTGTCACAGGTGACAGGATTGGGGTGTCACCGGTGACAGGACTGGGGGTGTCACAGGTGACAGGATTGGGGGTGTCACAGGTGACAGGATTGGGATGTTGCAGGTGACCGGACTGGGGGTGTCACAGGTGACAGGACTGGGGGTGTCACCGGTGACAGGATTGGGATGTTGCAGGTGACCGGACTGGGGGTGTCACAGGTGGCAGGACTGGGGTGTCACAGGTGACAGGACTGGGGGTGTCACAGGTGACAGGACTGGGGATGTCACAGGTGACAGGACTGGGGATGTCACAGGTGGCAGGATTGGGGATGTTGGAGGTGACAGGATTGGGATGTTGCAGGTGGCAGGACTGGGGGTGTCACAGGTGACAGGATTGGGGTGTCACAGGTGACAGGATTGGGGGTGTCACAGGTGACAGGATTGGGGGTGTCACAGGTGACAGGATTGGGGTGTCACAGGTGGCAGGACTGGGGTGTCACAGGTGACAGGACTGGGGGTGTCACAGGTGGCAGGATTGGGGGTGTCACAGGTGACAGGACTGGGGATGTAGCAGGTGACAGGACTGGGGGTGTCACAGGTGACAGGACTGGGGGTGTCACCGGTGACAGGACTGGGGGTGTCACCGGTGACAGGATTGGGATGTTGCAGGTGACAGGATTAGGATGTCGCAGGTGGCAGGACTGGGGGTGTCACAGGTGACAGGCCTGGGGTGTCACAGATGACAGGACTGGGGGTGTCACAGGTACCAAGGTGTGGCACAGGCTGTGCCCCCTCATGTCAGGAGTGCAGGGAATCGCTGCATCCTGAAAACGAGGTGTCAGGTTAGGTCACCTCACCCTGGTGATCCTGGTGGAGCCCCTGGAACTCGGAGCGAGGCTCGGCACACCCAGGGCCAGGCCTGGGAGAGCTGATCCCAGGCCCAGCCATTCCCGTCCCTCCTCTGGAGCCTTTCTCCATGGAGAGCTGGCCCGTGGCTGCTGTGTGTGCTCTGTGGGCGTGCAATTCCCTTGGATTTGTCTCTGCTGTCTGGTTCTCTGTGAGGAGCATTTCACGAGCACTTCCAGGCTTCCTCTGGGAGTTGCTGAGGTTTTTCCCGGTGCTCTGCAGTGCCCTTGGGAGCGCTGGTGAAAGCTGGGACAGGGCTGGGCCCGTGTCACCCTGAGATGTTCCACCTGGGCCTTAAGAGCCATCATAACTCAGATCCACTGGGGATGCAGCTCTGGAGCCCGAGCAGCTGACTGGCATCTGTTTGGATGTTCCCATCCCAAGGATGGATGTTTAGATGTTCCCATCCCAATGGATGGATGTTTGGATGTTCCCATCCCAGTGGATGGATGTTTGGATGTTCCCATGCCGAGGATGGAAGTTTGGATGTTCCCATCCCGAGGATGGAAGTTTGGATGTTCCCATCCCAAGGATGGATGTTTGGATGTTCCCATCCCAAGGATGGATGTTTGGATGTTCCCATCCCGATGATGGAAGTTTGGATGTTCCCATCCCAATGGATGGATGTTTGGATGTTCCCATCCCAAGGATGGATGTTTGGGTGTTCCCATCCCAATGGATGGATGTTTGGATGTTCCCATCCCAGTGACTGGATCAATGTTTGGATGTTCCCATCCCAATGGATGCATGTTTGGATGTTCCCATCCCAATGGATGGATGTTTGGATGTTCCCATCCCAAGGATGGATGTTTGGATGTTCCCATCCCGATGATGGAAGTTTGGATGTTCCCATCCCAAGGATGGATGTTTGGATGTTCCCATCCCAATGGATGGATGTTTGGATGTTCCCGTCCCAGTGAGTGGATGGATGTTTGGATGTTCCTATCCCAATGGATGGAAGTTTGGATGTTCCCATCCCAGTGAGTGGATGGATGTTTGGATGTTCTGATCCCGAGGATGGAAGTTTGGATGTTCCCATCCCATGGATGTTTGGATGTTCCCATCCCAATGGATGGATGTTTGGATGTTCCTATCCCAAGGATGGAAGTTTGGATGTTCTGATCCCGAGGATGGATGTTTGGATGTTCTCATCCCATGGATGTTTGGATGTTCCCATCCCAATGGATGGATGTTTGGATGTTCTGATCCCGAGGATGGAAGTTTGGATGTTCCCATCCCAGTGAGTGGATGGATGTTTGGATGTTCCTATCCCAAGGATGGAAGTTTGGATGTTCTGATCCTGAGGATGGATGTTTGGATGTTCCCATCGCGAGGATGGATCTTTGGATGTTCTGATCCCGAGGATGGATGTTTGGATGTTCCCATCCCAGTAGGTGGATGGATGTTTGGATGTTCCCATCCAATGGATGGATGTTTGGATGTTCCCATCCCAAGGATGGATGTTTGGATGTTCCCATCCCAAGAATGGAAGTTTGGATGTTCCCATCCCAGTGAGTGGATGGATGTTTGGATGTTCCCATCCCAGTAGGTGGATGGATGTTTGGATGTTCCCATCCCGAGGATGGATGTTTGGATGTTCCCATCCCAAGGATGGATCTTTGGATGTTCCCATCCCAGTGAGTGGATGGATGTTTGGATGTTCCCATCCCGAGGATGGATCTTTGGATGTTCTGATCCCGAGGATGGAAGTTTGGATGTTCCCATCCCAGTGAGTGGATGGATGTTTGGATGTTCCCATCCAATGGATGTTTGGATGTTCCCATCCCGAGGATGGTGCACAGCTGTGCCTGCTCCTTGCAGGGCGGGACCATCAGGTCACTTCTCTTTCCATCATGCTGGGAAGGAGCTGGACTTTGTTCAAGCCCAGAAAGAACCTTTTGGGTCAAATTGAGGCAAAAAGAAAGGAAAAACGAATTCCCCTTAACTGGCTCCTTGCCCTCCTTTTGGCCTCGCGGAGGGGACAAATCCTGTGGTGGCTTTCAGGCAGGTGACACTCGCCTCTTGTGCTGGAGCACCGGTGGTGAGCCCAGACTGACCCGGGGGTCCCTGGGCAGCAGAGAGCTGCTCCGGGCAGTGGATGCAGCAGCCTCTGCTCACACTGGGGCTGGGTTTGAACCCCCTGGAGCCGGGAGTCGTGACCCACAGCGTTCCCAGCGAGGATGGGCGGTGCGGGATCTCAGCCAGGCACGTCCTTATCTCCTGGCTCCACAGCTCTGCCCTGCCCTGCTGGCCCTCCTCAGAGCAGGAGAGCTTTGGGCAGCACCGCTGGGACACTCTGCTCTGGGGCTGTCACCCGTGGCAGGCTTTGCAGAGCTCCCAGCTGGATCCCAGTGGATGAAAGTTTGGATGTTCCCATCCCCGAACATCAGGGTTCATTCTCCTGGGCGGTGCCATCCCTGTGGGTGCTGATTGTCCCCCCGTTTTTCCCCGCAGCCCCCACCCCGTGAAGCCCCTGAGTGCTGTGCAGGAGGGCTCCAGCGAGAGGAAGCAGCAGCACAGGGCCAGCCTGAGCTCGGCGCTGAGCAATGGCCTGGAGAGGCTGAAGATGGTGACCACGAGCAACGTCCAGCCCGTGGCCCCGGCCTCCCACCCGGACAAATCCGACCCCAAGTTAAAGGTAGGAGCCTGGCCCGAGGGGAGGCCGTGCCAGAGCTGCTCCAGGTGTGCTGGGGACAGGGAGCTGCTGTGGGGGGAGGCAGAGCAGGGCCCTGCCGTGGGTGCATGCGCATCCAGGCCTCCGGTTGTGCTTCTCCCGTGAACCCACAGGCTCTGCTCCTCCTCACCCCATCGTTCCCCCATTGTCTGCTTTGGGGTCTGAGTGATTCCCTGTTTTTAGGAATGGGTTGGGGTGGAAGGACCTCAGAGCCCTCCCCTGCCATGGCAGGGACTCCTCCCACTGTCCCAGGCTGCTCCAAGCCCCAGTGTCCAACCCGGACTCCACGAGATATGGAAGGTGGGAGGTGTGGTAGCCCCTGGCCGATGCTCTGAAGGATTCCTAATCCTGGCAGGGGGAAGGTCCTTGCTGCAGCTTTGCTGAGCTGGCTCTACTCCAGACTGGTGTGTTGGGGCCAGCAGAGCACCTGTGACCCCTCTGAGGACACAGAGGTGTTCTGAGGGTGACTCCTCCGTCCCTTTGTCCGCTCCCACTCTCTCTGCCTCCCCAGTGTCGCATGGAAAACGCTGCTGGGGTTCACCCGAGTGAAGGAGCCCTGAGGGTGCTGCAGGGAGTTCAGCTGGTTCACGATGAGCACCCTGCGCTGCTCCTGCCTCTCCAGTTTGGAAGGACAGGCACGGAAAGCACGAGCACTCTGGCTGTTGCTGCACCCTGCGAACGTTACCGGAAGCAGAGGTGTTAATTCCAGTCCTGAATGTCCCCCTTGGTTCCCAGCAGGACCCCGCCCAGCCCGACCAGTCGGCCAAGTATTACCACCTGACCCACCACGAGCTGATCCAGCTGCTGCTGCAGAAGGAGGCCGAGCTGAGCAAGAAGGAGGAGCACATCCGGGAGCTGGAGAACTACATCGACCAGCTGCTGGTGCGCATCATGGAGCAGTCCCCCACGCTGCTGCAGATCCCCCTGGGCGGGGGCCAGGCCCCCTGAGCCTGCCGGGGCCGCAGAGCCGCGCCCCGCTCGCCGCGCTGCCGCCGTCCCGCGCTCCCTCCCCTCACCCGGGCCCTCCCGTGGCTTCTGTCCCCCGAGAACAGAGGGTTCTCTGCTCCTTCCCGGCCTGAGCGTGCCCCAGCTCGGCTCCAGGGAGCCGTAGGGTGCTGGGCTGGCAGCGCCCTATGGGGAGGAGCGGAGCCCTCCGCACGGGGCAGGCGCCTCAGCGAGTGCCACCTCCTGCCAGAGCTTTAAGTGACCCGTGGACATCTGAGAGCTGGAAACCATCTCCCCGTCACTTCCTCCTGCTGCTGCTCCTCTGCCCACACTCCTCCTCCTCCTGTCTGCCCCGGGGTGGTGTCCCCCGGCTGCTGGGTGCTGTTGGACTGGTGGGTGACGCTGGGGACACCCAGACCCAGTGAGGCTCCCCCAGCACGTCCCTGGGACACTCCTGCCCCGGTTACCCCCAGGGAAGGGGGAAGAGCCGCCTGCAGTTTGTGCCACTCCCCGAGCACAGGGAGATGCTCCACGAAGGGACAGCACCTCGCTCTGAGGGCCTGGCGTGGTGTCAGAGCCTGGCTGGGCCACGCTGGCCCTGTCACTGTCACGGTGACACTGCCTGGGTCCCTCAGGCGGGACTGGGAATATGGGAACGGGAACGTGGGATCGTGCCCCAGGAGATCCTGTGCATCCCCCACCCAGCAACGGGGCTGCTGTGTCCTGGAGGGACTGAGGAATCCAGGCTGAATTTCCACTCGGCATTCCCAGGAAGGGCTGCTCCGCCCTGCCTCTGCCTGGTCTGTCCCAGCACAGCAGGAAAACGCCCCCGGAGCGAGGCCTGGTGGGGTCAGGCGCCCCAAAGCCTCCTGGCACAGCCCAGAGTTCCCAAATCCTGGCAGGGCCCCCCGGGCAGGGCAGTGAGCACATGCACACGCTGGGATCAGGGCTGCGGGGCAGCTCTGCCCGCCGCTGAGCCCTCAGTGACCCCCAAGGGCTCTGATTTACCGTTGATTTGGGGGTGCTGCCAAAGGGGACAGGAAAGGTGTTGTTCCCTCCCTCATCCTGCCAGGATTTTGGCTGGAGAAGGTTCCCGTGCAGGCAGAGGGGCAGTTGGAGCGGGATTCCGACATGAAAGGCTGCTTCTCTCTCTTCTCTGTCTCCCAAAGTTTCTGGGCTCCTCTAAAACCTCCCTGCTCTTCACTTGCCTCAATCCAGACCATGACTTTGAAGAATGGTGCCTTTTGCCATAGGCCAGTAGCAGTTTCCTGCCCCAGAAAGGCTCTGAAATCCCCTTCTCAGTCCCACACCACCCGCCTGGGGCAGGTTCCTCCTCTGCTTTCCTTCTCAGCCGAGAAAAGGGAGTTAGTTGTTACCCACGGAGGGCAGAGCCTCCCCTGCAGGAGCCCTGGGTCCTGCCATGAGTTGTGCACAGCAGCTCGGGAGAGGTGGAGGCAGAGATCAGGGCAGGCTGAGTATTCCAAGATAAAACCCAGCTGGAGACGGAGCATTGGGTCAGGAGAAAGGGAGCTCTGCACGAGGAGGAGGAGGATTTGTTCCCTGGGGGAACACCAGCCACGAACCTCCCACTCCTTACTGCCTCTCCCCTCCTGGGAAGCACCTGAGGGTTTGCAGTGCTCCTCTGCGCTTCTGCTCCTCCTCCCTCCGTGTTTCTGGGTGGGATGGGAGTGTCCAGGGCAAGGTGTTTGTCCCGTTTCAGAAAGTGCCAGGAGCCTGCGGGGTCAGGTCCCCCTGTGTCCCTGTGAGCTGCAGGCAGTCCGGGGGGAGCTGTGGGAATGCAGCGCCGGGAGAGCAGCAGGGCACGAATGAATTCCCAGGAATGAGTGCTGGGAAAAGGGAGAGGAATTCCTCAGGAGGGCAGTAATGGGGGAGATGCAGAGCCAACATCTCCCACAGGGCCGGGGCCCCTCTGTGGCTGCCAGTGACACAAACATCCCGTCCTTGGCCCCGTGCCCCTGCAGGGAAGGGCGCTGCTGCTCCCCACACAAGTGCCGATGTTTATACGGATCCCACGGCACCTCCTTCCCTCCTCTCCCTCCTCTCCCGTCGTGTCTCACCGCCTCCCTCAGCCCCCTCTGCCTTAGTCAGCTCTGCCTTGTTTTGCTCCAGAAGCCTGAAGGATTTGCATTTGAATATGAAATGTTACTCTCAGAGCTCAGCAGGTTGTGCCGGGTGTGCGGCCCTGCCAGCAACAGGTGCTTCCACATCTCCTGTTTTAGCAATACCTGTTCTATCCCCTCATCTCCTGCCTTTCCAGCAGCAGGTGCTTCCACATCTCCTGTTTTAGCAATACCTGTTCTATCCCCTCATCTCCTGCCTTTCCAGCAACAGGTGCTTCCACATCTCCTGCCTTTCCAGCAACAGGTGCTTCCACATCTCCTGTTTCCAGCAGTAGGTGCTTCCACATCTCCTGTTTTTAGCAATACCTGTTCTATCCCCTTATCTCCTGCCTTTCCAGCCATAGGTGCTTCCACATCTCCTGTTTCCAGCAGTAGGTGCTTCCACATCTCCTGCCTTTCCAGCAGTAGGTGCTTCCACATCTCCTGCCTTTCCAGCAGTAGGTGCTTCCACATCTCCTGCCTTTCCAGCAGTAGGTGCTTCCACATCTCCTGCCTTTCCAGCAGTAGGTGCTTCCACATCTCCTGTTTTAGCAATACCTGTTCTATCCCCTCATCTCCTGTTTCCAGCAGTAGGTGCTTCCACATCTCCTGTTTTTAGCAATAGATGCTCCCACATCTCCTGTTTTTAGCAATACCTGTTCTATTCCTTCTTCTGTTTCCAGCAGTACCTCTTCCCTCCTTTCCTGCCTTTCCAGCAATAGGTGTTTCCGTATCACCCATTTCCTGCAATACCTGCTCTTTCCATCTCCTGCCTTTCAAAAAAATACCTGTTCCCTCTTCTGCCTTTCCAAGAATACCTGTTCCCTCATCTCCTGCCTTTCCAGCAGTAAGTGCTTCCACATCTCCTGTTTTGGCAATACCTGTTCGATTTCCTCATCTCCTGCCTTTCCAAGAATACCTGTTTACTCATCTCCTGCCTTTCCAGCAATAGGTGTTTCTGTATCTCCTGCCTTTCCAGCAATTCCTGTTCTATTCCCACATCTCCTGTTTCCAGCAGTAGGTGCTTCCATATCTCCTGTTTCCAGCCATACCTGTTCCCTCCTTTCCTGCCTTTGCAGCAGTAGGTGCTTCCACATCTCCTGCCTTTCCAGCAATTCCTGATCCATTCCCTGATCCTCATCTCCTGCCTTTCCAGCAATGGGTGTTTCCATATCTCCCATTTCCAGCAGTATCTGCTCCTTCTATCTCCTGCCTTTCCAGCAATTCCTGATCCATTCCCTGATCCTCATCTCCTGCCTTTCCAGCAATGGGTGTTTCCATATCCCCTGCCTTTCCAGCTATTCCTGTTCCATTCCCTCATCCTCTCCTTTTCCAGCAGTTCCCGTTCTCTTCCCTCATCTCCTCCCTTTCCAGCAGTTCCTGTTCTGTTCCCTCATCTCCTCCCTTTCCAGCAGTTCCTGTTCTGTTCCCTCATCTCCTCCTTTTCCAGCAGTTCCTGTTCCGTTCCCTCATCCCCCGTTTGCAGTGATCCCTGCCCATCATCTCCAGGATCCCTGCCCATCTCCAGGATCCCTGCCCATCTCCAGGATCCCTGTCCATCCCCAGGATCCCTGCCCATCCCCAGGATCCCCGTCCATCCCCAGGATCCCTGCCCATCCCCAGGATCCCCGTCCATCCCCAGGATCCCTGCCCATCCCCAGGATCCCTGCCCATCCCCAGGATCCCTGCCCATCCCCAGGATCTCTGCCCATCCCCAGGATCCCCGTCCATCCCCAGGATCCCTGCCCATCCCCAGGATCCCTGCCCATCATCTCCAGGATCCCTGCCCATCCCCAGGATCCCTGCCCATCATCTCCAGGATCCCTGCCCATCCCCAGGATCCCTGCCCATCCCCAGGATCCCTCCGCATCCCCAGGATCCCTGCCCATCCCCAGGATCCCTGCCCATCTCCAGGATCCCTGCCCATCTCCATGATCCCTGCCCATCCCCAGGATCCCTGCCCATCCCCAGGATCCCTGTCCATCCCTAGGATCCCTGTCCATCCCTAGGATCCCTGTCCATCCCCAGGATCCCTGCCCATCCCCAGGATCCCTGTCCATCTCCAGGATCCCTGCCCATCATCTCCAGGATCCCTGTGCATCCCCAGGATCCCTGTCCATCCCCAGGATCCCTGCCCATCCCCAGGATCCCTGCCCATCTCCAGGATCCCTGCCCATCCCCAGGATCCCTGCCCATCCCCAGGATCCCTGCCCATCCCCAGGATCCCTGCCCATCCCCACGATCCCTGCCCATCATCCCCAGGATCCCTGTCCATCCCCAGGATCCCTGTCCATCTCCAGGATCCCTGCCCATCTCCAGGATCCCTGCCCATCCCCAGGATCCCTGCCCATCTCCAGGATCCCTGCCCATCATCCCCAGGATCCCTGCCCATCCCCAGGATCCCTGCCCATCCCCAGGATCCAAGGTGTGCCCAGGTCCCTTGGCGCTGAGCCGAGCAGTGAGAGCTGTTCCGTGCCTGTCCTCCAGCGTCCAGAGGTTCCTCCCCGTGTTTGGGGAAGGTGTTTCACAGATGTTCTCCTCTCTGGTCTCTGTCTCCCCGCCCCGCTGTGCTGAACGTGTTGGGTTTCCTCCCCTCACCACGCAGTTTTTGTTCCGTGCACGAGAGCAGCGCTGGAGTGGAGTCCGTGGTGTTGGTGTTAAACCTCCGCCGTCCCAAGGGAAGGGTTTGAGGACATGAAAGCTTCCTCAGAGAGGGGATGAGGAGGAGGATGTGGGGAAATGTTCTCAAGTTGCCCATCTGGGATTTATCTCTGTGTTTAGTGACTGAATTTCCCTATTTAGTGATTTATTTGGGATTTTTTGGGGATCTTGGGGCAGGAGCATTGTTCCTGCTCCATGTTCCTGGCTGTGCTCTGAGCCACGGGATTAATCTCCGTGTTTAGTGACAGACTCTCCTTATTTACTGATTTTTTTGGGATCCTGGGGCAGGAGCAGCGTTCCTGCTCCATGTTCCTGGCCGTGCTCTGAGCCACGGGATTAATCTCCGTGTTTAGTGACAGAATCTCCTTATTTACTGATTTTTTTGGGATCCTGGGGCAGGAGCAGCGTTCCTGCTCCGTGTTCCTGGCCGTGCTCTGAGCCACGGGATTAATCTCCGTGTTTAGTGACAGACTCTCCTTATTTACTGATTTTTTTGGGATCCTGGGGCAGGAGCAGCGTTCCTGCTCCGTGTTCCTGGCCGTGCTCTGAGCTCTGTCTCTCTCTGCTGAGCCCAGCACACCCCAAAGGTTTTCTGGGCCAGCGGCAGCTTCTCCCTGTCGTGTTTTAAGCACAGCCATAACAATTCCCCGTGGTTTTGCCTTTCTCCTGGAGCTTGTTTCTCCACGCTCGAGCTGTTCCTCGAGGCTGCGGCACGGTGCCGTGCTCTGCCTTTGCTGCCAGCCTGCAGTTGGGTTTTTGCTTCTTGAGAACTTTGGCCAATGATTTCTTTTTCCCCTTGCCCGGTCCCCCTGGCCAGAAGAACCACCAAGGTTTATCCTCAAACTGGAACAAACCTGGGGGATTGTGGATTCTCCAGCGTGAGCCAGGCTGGGCCTCGTCTGGGGAATGGATCCGCCGTGTTTGGGGTTAAAAACCTGGAAAAACATCCCCAGGCGGGAGAAGTGTCGGGGCTTTTGTTTGGAGTTGTTGGTTTCCCTGTTCTTCACGTCCGCAGGAAGTTGGTTCTGTGTGTCTCATGTTTTAAGAGTTGCAACTAATGTTTATAAAGAGCTTGTTATTTACGTTTTAAGCACTTTAAAAAAAAAAAAAAAGAAAAAAAAAAGAGAAATAAAAGTTGTTCAAGCTGTTCCTAGACACTTCTGATTCATTGACAACAGCGTCTGTGCTGACGGCGCCTGGACACTGAGTGACATTTCTGTTTATTTGCTGCAGGAGGACGAGGAGGAGGAGGAGGAGGAGGGTGTCCAACTCCTCCAGCAGCTTTTCCACCTGCCCTGACAGTCCCTGAGTGCTGTGGGAATGCTGCAGGAACCTCGAGTTCCTCCCCGAAGGAGGAATTCCTCCTGGAATTCCACCTGGCTCAGGTGTGGGGCACGGGAGGGGCTCAGGATTCTTTCAGGTTTGTTGTGTGGAGCGCCCATGGAGCGTGGCTGGGATTGGAGCGAGCTGGAGCCAGGGCTCAGGGTGGGTATTGGGGAATTCCTTCCTGGAATGTGCTGTCAGCCCTGTCCCCGCTGCCAGGGCGGGGCTGGAGTCCCCATCCCTGGGGGATTCCAGAGCCCTGTGGATGTGGCACCTGGGGACACGGGGCGGTGCTGGGGGTGGTTGGAATGATGAGCTCAGAGGGATTTTCCAGAGCAATTCCACGATTCTCTCGCTGCTCACTCTGCACAGCGGGAGGGTCGGGGTTGGTGCTGCATTCCTGAGGATTTGGGGAAAATCAGCAGCTGAGCAGGGGAGAGACCTCAAAACAACAGGGGGAAGGGAAGGGAAGGGAAGGGAAGGGAAGGGAAGGGAAGGGAAGGGAAGGGAAGGGAAGGGAAGGGAAGGGAAGGGAAGGAAGGGAAGGGAAGGGAAGGGAAGGGAAGGGAAGGGAAGGGAAGGGAAGGACCTGGCTCCATCAGTGCCTGGGAACTCTGACATTCCCCCCTGCCCCTTGCCCTGATCCCCGCTCCTCCTGCAGCTCCTCTTCCCCATCCCTCCCACCTTTCAGCACTCAGCCCTTTTCCTTCCCAGCTCCCTCTTCTCTCTCCATCCAATCCTTTTCCTTCAAGAAAATTAACTCCCCTTAAGCCGCTGTAAATGACTCTGCTGCTCCCTCAGAAGAGTTTCCTTAGCTCTAATCCCGGTTTATTTTTCCTCTGGCTGGATGGAGGCCCTGTGGAGCTCGGCTCCTGTCTGGAGGATCCCATTAACCCTGGATGGCTCAGGAGGGGGATGTTTGCTGTCCCCTGGGAAAGGGGATCCATCCCGGGACAGGCAGCCCGGACCAGCTGGGGAGAACTGGGCTGGAAATTGCCAAAACAGAGGATTTAAAGCCCTTATTCCCGCTGAGCCCCCGTGCCTGACTCCGTCGGGTCTGGGCCTGCCTCAGCTGGGGACTGAGGGCAGTAATTCCCGTCCCTGCAGGCTGGGATTGTTCTGAGCTCGAGTTTCGCTGCCCAGCACAAGTTTTCCCCAAATCTGGCTTTACAGATGGGAGCTGACAAAGGAACGTTCCTGTGCCCGTGTCCCGGAGCCAGCCCGGCCCCGCACCCAGCTGTCCCCTGTGGGGAGGGGTCCTGGGACCCCCAAACCCCCCCATGGCCTGGGGGGACCCTGCACGGGCCCCAGAGCTGCTCCCGCTGCTCTCCTCAGGAAGAATTTTGAGGAAATCCGTTTATTCCTAATCAGATCGGAGTAGGGCAATGAGAAATAAACCCAAACTCTTAAATCACTTTCCCCCCACCCCTCCTGTCTCCCCGGGCTCAGTTTCCCTCAGGATTCTCCATCTCCTGCTTCCCAGTGGTGCAGGGAGCAGGGAATGGGGCTGTGCTCCGTCCATCGCACATTTTCTGTGCCTGGCTGCGCCCCCCACGCTCCCCCCTGCTCTGGGGTCCCTCCCCCGGGAGGAAAATCCCCCGGGAGGAAAATCCCCCAGGAGCTTCTCCCGCTGGATTCCTTCCCTCGGGCTGCGGCTCCTCGGAGCTGCTCCAGTGTGGGCTCCTCGTGGGGTCCCCAGTCCTGCCTGGACCCTGCTCCAGTGGGGGATTCCGTGGGGCCAGACCTCCTTTGGGGGGTTCCTGTGGGGCCAGACCTCCTTTGGGGGGGGTTCCGTGGGGCCAGACCTCCTTTGGGGGGATTCCGTGGGGCCAGACCTCCTTTGGGGGGTTCCTGTGAGGTCAAACTTCCTTCAGGGGCTTTCCATGGGGTCTGATCTCCTTCAGGGGCTTTCCTTGGCTTCAGTCTCCTTCAGGGGCTTCCTGTGGGGCCAGACCTCCTTCGGGGGCTTTCATTGGGGTCTGATGCCCTTCAGGGGCTTTCCTTGGAATTCAATCTCCTTTGGGGGCTTCCTATGGGGCCAGACCTCCTTCGGGGGCTTTCATTGGGGTCTGATGCCCTTCTGGGGCTTTCCTTGGAATTCAATCTCCTTTGGGGGCTTCCTATGGGGCCAAACTTCCCTCAGGGGATTCCCATGGGGTCTGACCTCCTTCAGGGGATTCCCATGGGGTCTGACCTCCTTCAGGGGATTCCCTTGGGGTTCAATCTCCTTCAAGGGATTCCTGTGGGGTCACACCTCCTTCAGGGGCTTCCTTTGGGAAGCTCCATCAGGAGCTTCCATTGGGTCTGATCTCCTTCAGGGGCTTCCTTTGGGGTCTGACCTCCATCAGGGGCTTCCTTTGGGGTCTGACCTCCATCAGGGGCTTTCCTTGGCTTCAGTCTCCTTCAGGGGATTCCCTTGGGGTCACAGCCTCCAGGATCTCCTCACAGGAGCCACCCCTGGAGTCCCCCCCACCCAACCCCACTTTCTGGATGAGCTCACACCATGGCTGGGGTTTTTTTTTCCCCCACCCAAATTAAAAAAAAAAAAAAAACACAAAAAATTGGAAAAAACCCATCATTTTTGACTGTGGAAACAACCCCCCCCCCCACCCCTCCTTCCCCAAAGCAGGGAAGCACAAGTTGTCAGTCGGGGATGGATCTGGTGGGATTGCTATCAGCCAAAGCATTGATATTCTTCCTGGGATTCAACCAAAAAAGTGATAGTCTTATGTCACTCCAAATGTGGTTTGAGATAAACAGATTCTCTCCCCTCTGTTGTTACCAAACACTCCGCGTGTCAACACCGGGGGCTGCGGCAGTGATCTGGCTCGGGATGCCGGCAGGGAGGGAGGGGGCTCCCCCCGAGGCGGGGACTTGGGGCAGCGCCCAGAGCCGGGGCAGATCCCCGGGATGGAGCCTCTGGGGAAGGAGGAGCGGCCGCCCGGAGCTTTTGGCAGCGCCGGGTTTGTGTTTAGGGGCTCGGTTCTCCTTTGAAGACGGAGCTGGGGAGAAAGAAACCGCTCGGAGTGAAGGCGGAGTTTGGGATCAGGGACAGCTCCAGGGATGTTCC
This sequence comes from Hirundo rustica, assembly GCF_015227805.2. Lineage (NCBI taxonomy): Eukaryota > Metazoa > Chordata > Aves > Passeriformes > Hirundinidae > Hirundo > Hirundo rustica. The sequence goes on along the minus strand of NC_053454.1, from coordinate 861,710 downwards.
TGCAGAGCTGTGGGGTCGGGACAGGCTGGAGCCACCTCGAGTGACAGCCCGGGACCCCAGGAGTGGTGGGAGCCAGGAGGGAGCAGGGTGTGCTCCTGCAAGGATCCTGGCTCCTCATCCCCCTGCCCTGTGTCCCTGTCCCTGTCCCTGTCCCTGTGTCCCTGTCCCTGTCCCTGTCCCTGTCCCTGTGTCCCTGTCCCTGTCCCTGTGTCTCTGTGTCCCTGTCCCTGTCCCTGTCCCTGTCCCTGTGTCCCTGTGTCCCTGTCCCTGTCCCTGTGTCCCTGTGTCCCTGTGTCCCTGTGTCCCTGTCCCTGTGTCCCTGTCCCTGTGTCCCTGTGTCCCTGTCCCTGTCCCTGTGTCCCTGTGTCCCTGTCCCTGTCCCTGTGTCCCTGTCCCTGTGTCCCTGTGTCCCTGTCCCTGTCCCTGTGTCCCTGTGTCCCTGTCCCTGTGTCCCTGTCCCTGTGTCCCTGTGTCCCTGTCCCTGTCCCTGTGTCCCTGTCCCTGTCCCTGTGTCCCTGTGTCCCTGTCCCTGTCCCTGTGTCCCTGTGTCCCTGTGTCCCTGTCCCTGTGTCCCTGTCCCTGTGTCCCTGTGTCCCTGTCCCTGTCCCTGTGTCCCTGTGTCCCTGTCCCTGTCCCTGTGTCCCTGTCCCTGTGTCTCTGTGTCCCTGTCCCTGTGTCCCTGTGTCCCTGTGTCCCTGTGTCCCTGTGTCCCTGTCCCTGTGTCCCTGTGTCCCTGTGTCCCTGTGTCCCTGTCCCTGTCCCTGTGTCCCTGTGTCCCTGTGTCCGTGTCCCTGTCCCTGTCCCTGTGTCCCTGTCCCTGTCCCTGTGTCCCTGTGTCCCTGTCCCTGTCCCTGTGTCCCTGTCCCTGTGTCCCTGTGTCCCTATGTCCCTGTGTCCCTGTGTCCCTGTGTCCCTGTGTCCCTATGTCCCTGTGTCCCTGTCCCTGTGTCCCTGTCCCTGTCCCTGTGTCCCTGTGTCCCTGTCCCTGTCCCTGTGTCCCTGTCCCTGTGTCCCTGTGTCCCTATGTCCCTGTGTCCCTGTGTCCCTGTGTCCCTGTCTCTGTCCCTGTGTCCCTGTCCCTGTGTCCCTGTCCCTGTCCCTGTCCCTGTCCCTGTCCCCGTCCCCGCTGGGAATCCCAGCACAGCAGGGAGTTGCTGCTGGGGCTGTCACTTGAGGCAGCACCAACAGCTGGATTTTAGCAAAATCTCTGAGGGAAAACGAACAGAAATGATAAAATACCATTTCCCCGCTCTCTTCTGTCCCACTTTTCAGCCTTCAGACACGGCTCCTTTTCCATCCCTTTCCCACCCGGAGCTGCAGGAGGTTTGGGATTCACCGGAGGGGATCAGTGCCGAATTAACCCAAAATCAGAAACGGCTTTTGCAGAGAATGATCAGCTCTGTGCCCACCAGGCAGAGCAGCAGCGTTTCCACAGCGAAGTGGGACATTCACAGCTTTCCCTGGGGAGCAGAAAGAAGGCACTTTTCTTTTCCAGGTGTATTTTTTAATTCCCGCTTAGATGGAGGGATTAAATGGAAATCCTGACCTGCTCTGTCTCCCGCTGCCTTTGCTTCTCCTCCACCAGCCCTTCCCTGCTCAGCCGCCTCTCCCTCTGTTCGCTGTCGCTGTGCTCTTCCTCCGGGAATTGATCCTAATCCTCCAAACAATTTCACCGGCATTTCAAGGTCCAGACACTTCTTATCCCGCTAATCTGGGGAAGAGAATTCCGCAGGCGGCTCCGCGTGCCCCCGGTGCCCCCAGCCCCGCACGACCTTGGCTTTATCCCCACAAATCGTTATCACCGCCGGGTCCCTGCTCTGGATTCGGCTGCTCCAAAGGTCGGGGGGACCGCGGGGCTCTCAGCAAAGCAGGAATCTGCAATTCCACAAGGAAACAGAGTCCTGGAATGGGTGGGGTTGGGAAAGAGCTCGGAGACCATCGAGTCCAACCACCCCCAGCACCGCCAGGGCCACAACTGACCCCTGTCCCCAAGTGCCACACGCACAGGGCTCTGAAATCCCCCCAGGGATGGAGACTCCAAACCTCCCTGGGCAGTGAAGGAAATTCCCAAAATCCACCCTGAGCCTCCCCTGGCCCAGGCTGAGGCCGTTCCCTCTCCTCCTGTCCCTGTTCCCTGGGATAAGATCCCAAATTCCCCCCGGCTGTCCCCTCCTGTCAGGGACTGGTGCAGAGCCACAAGGTCCCACTGAGCCTCCTTTTCTCCAGGCTCAGCCCCTTCCCAGCTCCCTCAGGAATTCTCCAGCCCCTTCCCAGCTCCCTCAGGAATTCTCCAGCCCTTTCCCAGCTCCCTCAGGAATTCTCCAGCCCTTTCCCAGCTCCCTCAGGAATTCTCCAGCCCCTTCCCAGCTCCCTCAGGAATTCTCCAGCCCCTTCCCAGCTCCCTCAGGAATTCTCCAGCCCTTTCCCAACTCCCTCAGGAATTCTCCAGCCCTTTCCCAGCTCCCTCAGGAATTCTCCAGCCCCTTCCCAGCTCCCTCAGGAATTCTCCAGCCCCTTCCCAGTTCCCTCAGGAATTCTCCAGCCCTTTCCCAGCTCCCTCAGGAATTCTCCAGCCCTTCCCAGCTCCCTTCCCTTCCCTGGACACGCTCCAGCCCCTCCATGTCCCTCTTGTCACAGATGTCGTAGGGATGACAATTTAATAACATTTGGGGTTGTTTCTCAGAAGTGTTTCGGCATTTACCTTTCCGTGTTTTATCATTTGCTCAGTTTATTACGCAATTAAGGCAAAACTCTTCTTTCCATGTCCCCTTCACCAGGAGCCCCCTCACTCCACATTCCCCCCATTCCCCGCTAGCTCCCGCGGCTCCCCGACGGGACTACATTTCCCATGGTGCCCCGCGGGCAGAGCGCTTCCCATTGGCTGGCGGAGCCGGCGCGGCCCCGCCCCAGGCAGAGGCCGGGGGACTCCATGTCCCGGCGTGCCCCGCGGCAGCTGCGGTTGGCCGCAGCCAATCAGCGCGGGCCCGGCCGAGGGGCGGGGCCCGGCGGCGGGGGAGGCTGTTTAAAGTGGCGCTTGCGGGATGGCGGAGCCGGCGGACTATCCTCCGTTCCAGCTGGGAAAGCCCCGCTTCGAGCAGGTACTGCCGGCGGCGGGAGGCGGTGGAGGGCACACCGAGAGCGGCGGCGGGAGCCGCCCCCGCCCCGCGCCCGGCATCGCTCCCCCCCACCCCGGGAACGGAGCCCCCCGCTCCCGGCTCCCCTTCGCCCCGCCCCCTGCGCAGCGCCGCGTGCTGATTGGCCCATGCACGCCGCGCCATTGGCCGGATGAGCTGTCACTCAGAGCCGCCGCCCCCTGCCCGCGGCGGGTCCCTGCGCGCCCCTGTGGCGCGGGGCGCAGCGCCGCGGGCGGGGGGCCCCAGGGTCACGGGTTCGAGCCCCGCGGGAGCTCCCGGGGCGGCGGGGTCCCGCTGTCGCTCCCGGTGTCGCGTGGCGCGGGCTCGTCCATCCCTCGAAGGGCCGGTGCGAGAGAACGGGCTGTGCCCAAGGTGGTTGGCAAGGGAATTCTGCGATGGAGGTGCGGGGTGGGCGGCAGGGATGCTCCAGGTGGGCGCTTTGCCAACCTCACCAAGCAAGGTCCAGCTGTGGTGCCAATGGATTGAGGGTTGGGTTGTGATCACCCAGGATGATGTACAGGGCTGGAGACAGTGAGATATCAGAGGAGTTGTCTCCTCCACACCTGATATTTAGGGATGGGAAGAGCAGCCCGTGGTCAGGCCGCACACCTGTACCTGCAGGAGCAGGGGGACGGGGCTCCTCCCTGCTGCCACCACCCAGGGGGCATCACCAGAGACCGCTGCTTGTGCTTGTGGAACCATTTAGGCTGATGAAAACGCTCCTTCAGCCCCTCCTGAGCTGGGCAGGCCCTGACCTCCTGGAGGAGCTGCTCCTTAACTGGGGTGTGTGAGTGTGTCCCAGCATTGGGACAATCCCCAAGGAGACCATTCCCACTACCCACAACAATCCAGAACCCCTCTTTAGCCCCCTCTGACTCGATCCCAACCACCCTTGGGATGAGCTGTGGATTTCCCACAGGAGCCATTCCATGGGGGAATCTCCTCCCTTGACCCAGCCACCCTTGGGAAGAGCTGTGGATTTCCCAGAGGAGCCATTCCATGGAGGATCTCCCTTGACCCAACCACCCTTGGGATGAGCTGTGGATTTCCCACAGGAGCCATTCCATGGAGGATCTCCTGCCTTGACCCAGCCACCCTTGGGATGAGCTGTGGATTTCCCACAGGAGCCATTCCATGGAGGATCTCCTGCCTTGACCCAGCCACCCTTGGGATGAGCTGTGGATTTCCCACAGGAGCCATTCCATGGGGGAATCTCCTGTCTCCTCCCTTGACCCAACAGTCCTTAGGATGAGCTGTGGATTTCCCACAGGAGCCATTCCATGGAGGATCTCCTCCCTTGACCCAACAGTCCTTAGGATGAGCTGTGGATTTCCCACAGGAGCCATTCCATGGGGGAATCTCCTGTCTCCTCCCTTGACCCAACAGTCCTTAGGACGAGCTGTGGATTTCCCACAGGAGTCATTCCATGGAGGATCTCTCTCCTGCCTCCTCCCACAGCCCATATCCCTGCGGGCTTTGGAGCAGCCTGGGACACTGGAGGTGTCCCTGCCCTTGGGAATGGGAAGGGATTTGAGGTCCCCTCCAACCCCCCAGTGCAGGGGGACACGGGACATGTCCACAGGGAGGGGGTGACTCCCCTGGGAACGGGAGGGATGCTCCAGCTGGGCAGAGAGGGAGCTTTTAATGAGGAGGAGGAGGAGGAGAAGACGCTTCTCTCTCGCTCCTGGGCACCACAGCCGATTGCAGGCACGCTTGGCAGCGCCTCAGGCACGGGATCGGAGCGTTCTGTTCATTAAGGAGCGACTGGCACTCGTGGCGGCGTGGAGGAGATGTTCCAGGGGCTGTGGCAGGAGGCTCCGGGCCATGGGAGGCTGCTGGGCCCGGAGTGAGGGGAGGGAGAGCCCTTGGGAGGAATGGATTCTTTGGGAATGCTTTGCCAAGGGGCCACTCCGGGCACGGTAGATCATCCCCCTCTCTGCTTTAGGGGTTTTATCCCTTTCCTGGGAGCTGCGGGAGGGGCTGTGGTGCTGCTGTCCCGTTGGCTTCATCCCACATTCCCTGGTTTCTCATCCCAGCTCAGACTGATCCATGGAGATCCCAGCTTCTCCATCCCAGCTCAGACTGATCCATGGAGATCCCAGCTTCTCCATCCCAGCTCAGACTGATCCATGGAGATCCCAGCCCTCCATCCCAGCTCAGTCTGATCCATGGAGATCCCGGCTCCTCCATCCCAGCTCAGACTGATCCATGGAGATCCCAGCCCTCCATCCCAGCTCAGACTGATCCATGGAGATCCCGGCTCCTCCATCCCAGCTCAGACTGATCCATGAGATCCCAGCCCCTCCATCCCAGCTCAGACTGATCCATGGAGATCCCAGCTCAGTCTGATCCATGGAGATCCCAGCTCAGACTGATCCATGGAGATCCCAATCCCTCCATCCCAGCTCACACTGATCCATGAGATCCCAGCCCCTCCATCCCAGCTCAGTCTGATCCATGGAGATCCTGGCTCCTTCATCCCAGCTCAGACTGATCCATGGAGATCCCAGCTCAGACTGATCCATGGAGATCCCAGCTCAGACTGATCCATGAGATCCCAGCCCCTCCATCCCAGCCCAGAATCTTCCAGTTCTTTATTTCCCCCTTCTTGACCTTGGTTTTTCCTTCCGCACTCCAGTGCTGGAGATGAACCCAGCGCATTCCCAAGGGATCAGCGATTCCCCAAACCTTCCCTGCCAGGTGCTTTCCCCTCCTGCCTTTGCCTGTTCTTTCCGTGTCCTTCCCAGGTTTTGTAATCTCTTTGTGAGATCTCAGCCATAGCTGTCTGCTTGTTTTGGGCAGGATCAGCGAGCTGGGCTGGTTAAAATTCCGGCTGGATCCCCGTGGGATGCCAGCACTCCCGGGAAGTTCTCCAGGGCTGTGCCCAGGCACACCGGCCTGGAACTGGGGCTGGCACAGACCCAGGGCAGCCTTATCCCTGCGAGGAGAACAAGGAGAAGTTCTGTGCCCGGAACAAAAGCCTCGGGAGCAGAGCCAGCCCCCAGGGGTTTGGATGAGAGCGGAATTCCCTTCCCTGGCAGGATTTGGGGCGGCAGGAGGGGCAGCCGCAGCCCTGGGCCCCTCTGGGGTTCCGAACCGCCCTTTCCCTGCCTGCCTGTGCAGCTGCCCTGCTCTCCCTCCTCTCCTCTTATGCCGAGTCACCTTTTCCCAGCTCCCTGCCGGAAAGGCTCCGTCTCCCGCTGGAAACGGGGCTATTTTTAGGTGAAAGAAGAAATGAGGACGTTGGGTTTGGAATGTGTGATGAGGACTTAATTTTCTGACAAGTTGAGCTAAATTGTTAGAAATACTCTTTTTTTTTTTTTTTTCCCCTGTTTCCTGCTTTCCTGCTTTTATTCCTTGTCCTTTGAGGCTTTTGCTGCGTGCTCCCTCTCCCAAAGCCTGCTGTGTGTTCCCAGTGCTCCGGGGTGGGTGCCGGCAGCCCAGACATTTATCCTGGGCAAAATCCAGTGGGGAGGTGTCCCTGCCCATGGCAGGGGTGGCACTGGATGAGCTTTCAGGTCCCTTCCCACCCAAACCATTCCGGATTCCATGTCCAGGATCACCTGGCAGGGAGATAACGACGCAGGAGATGCCTCGGCTGCTGCTCGGTGTGAGGTTATTGTTCAAGAAATGGGGTCAAACTCCTCTCTCCTGCAGGGATGTCACTGTGGAGAAGGGACTGGCTTGAAAGGGGGGAGAAGGATCATGGAATCCCAGCCGGGGTTGGGTTGGGAAGGATCTTAAATCCCATCCAGAGTCACCCCATCCATGGGCAGGGACACCTCCACTGTCCCAGGTGGATCCAACCTGGCCTGGGACACTGCCAGGGATCCACAGCAAAGCCGGGAATTCCAGAATTCCCAGCCCCTCCCCACCCTCCCAGACAGGAATTCCCAATGCCCAAGATCCCAGCCCAATCTCCCCTTTCCCAGTGGAAGCCATTCCCTGTGTCCTGTCCCTCCAGCCCTTGTCCCCAGTCCCTCTCCAGCTCTCCTGGAGCTCCTTTAGGGACTCTGAGGATTCCCCTGGATTTTTTCCCTTCTCCAGGGGAACATTCCCAGTTCTCCCAGCCTGGCTCCAGCCCTGGAGCTTCCTCTGGATGTATTCCAGCAGCTCCATGTCCTTCTGCTGTTGCCTTGGCTTTTTTATGTCCCCATCACTTAAGGCTGGGTTTAAAGGGGAATTTGTTCGTTTGTGTCTCATGTTTGGAGTTTTCCTGCTCCCGAGAGGTTCCTGAGCCCTGTCCTGGCCGTGTCCCTGCTGGTGGCCCTGAGCTGCAGCAGCTTCTCCCATTGCAATCCTGGCTCGTTACCTTTGGAAAACCAAATTAAAGCCATCCCAAAGGCTCCAGGTTTTAGCCCAAACTTGCCCCCAGATGACACAGAGCTGGCTGTGCCCTGTCACAGCCCCCTCGCTCAATGCCTTCAATTGTCTAAACTTTGTTTGCTTTAGCTCAAGTCTCGCCTAATTAATTTAAAGCTGACATGAGCCTGGTTTTGAGCTCAGCCCCACCCCAAGCCTGCGCGCTCTTTGCTCTGGTTTAGTTAAATCCTGTTGAAAACCGGGCTGTAATTAAAGTGGTGAGGTTTTCCGTGCCTCCCGCTCTTCCCAGAGCTGCTCCTTGGAATTCTTTTCCTCCTGGAGGTGATTAACACCTCGCTAATGACCTCTCCCCTTCTCTAGGATCCCTGGAGCCCACCAGGAGTTGTTTCCTTGCGGTTCTTGGGATCAGCTGGACCTTCAGGGCCCGGATCCCGAGCTGCAGTGCCCTGGAAGGGAATTAAATATTCCCAACCCCTTCGTCTTGCTGGCAGGCTGCTGAGGAGCGGTCCCAAAATAGCCCCGATTAATCACGGGAAATTTGTGATTTTCGGTTCTCTCCCGGTTTGCTCCGGCAGCTGCTCCGGGGATGAAAGGGGGAAGGAGCCTGGGGTGGATTTTTGGGAGCGGAAGGTCAAACCCGTGGGCATCTCCCGAGCTCCGTGCCTGGCACGGGGATGAGAGCAGGGCTGGAAAGGAGCCTAGGAGAGGGGAAACATCTCCAGCTCTCAGGGAAATCCGGGCTGGGGGACAGCGGGGGCACCGAGCTGTTCCTGGGTGCAGGGGACACATTCTCCCATCCCGTTTCCATCTCCTGACACCTCTGGGTTTGCTGGAGCCCGGAACCCTGGACTGGGATGGGATGGGATGGACTGGGATGGGATGGACCCCAAATCCCACCCAGAGCCACCAGCCATGGCAGGGACACCTCCACTGTCCCAGATGCTCCGACCCCAATGTCCAACCCGGCCTGGGGCACTGCCAGGGATCCAGGGACAGCCACAGCAAAATCTGGGAATTCTGGCCCAGCCCCTCCCCACCCTCCCAGGGAAGAACTTCCCCCGAATTTCTGAATTATTGGGAATTGCCGGGACTTTTGTTTTTGGTTTTTTTGGGCTTGTTGTTGTGTTTTGTTGTTGATGGCTGTTGTTTTTGTTTTTTGCCTTGTGTTTTGTAAGAAAACCACCAAAAAAAGTTGAATTGGAAAAAGTTTTTTTTTCAATTTTTTTGAATTGAAAAAAAAAAAAAAAATCCATTTTTTTGCATTGAAAAAATTCGTTTGGCTTCCACTCAGGAGATTAAACTGGGCAGCAGGGGATGCCCTGGATGATGGGAAGCCCAGCAGGGAGGCCGAGCTTCCACATCAGCTGAATGGGAAAACACGGAGAGACACGGCTGGAGTGCGGGGAACAACGGATGTGTGTTCTGCCGGAGCTGGGCTGGCTCCATGAGCCTGGTTCTGCTGAGCCCGGCTCTGTTTGAGCTCGGTTCTGCTGAGCCCGGCTCTGTTTGAGCGCGGTTCTGCCGAGCCCAGCTCTGTTTGAGCTCGGTTCTGCCTGAGCCTGGCTCTGAGCTTGGTTCTCCTGAGCCTGGCTCTGAGCTCAGTTCTGCTAAGCCCGTCTTTGTTTGAGCTCGGTTCTGCTGAGCCCGGCTTTGTTTGAGCTCAGTTCTCCTGAGCCTGGCTCTGAGCTCAGTTCTCCTGAGCCTGGCTCTGTTTGAGCTTGGTTCTCCTGAGCCCAACTCTGTTTGAGCTCGGTTCTGCTGAGCCTGGCTCTGAGCTCAGTTCTGCCTGAAGCCTGGCTCTGTTTGAGCTCGATTCTCCTGAGCCTGGCTCTGAGCTCAGTTCCCCTGAGCCCGGCTCTGTTTGAGCTCAGTTCTCCTAAGCCCAGCTCTGTCTGAGCTCGGTTCTGCTGAGCCTGGCTCTGTTTGAGGTGTTTCTCCTAAGCCCAGCTCTGTCTGAGCTCGGTTCTGCTGAGCCCGACTGTTTGAGCTCGGTTCTGCTGAGCCTGGCTCTGTTTGAGGTGTTTCTCCTAAGCCCAGCTCTGTCTGAGCTCGGTTCTGCTGAGCCTGGCTCTGTTTGAGCTCGGTTCTGCTGAGCCTGGCTCTGTTTGAGCTCGGTTCTGCTGAGTCCAGCTCTGTTTGAGGTGTTTCTCCTAAGCCCAGCTCTGTTTGAGCTCGGTTCTCCTAAGCCTGGCTCTGTCTGAGGTGGTTCTCACAGGGCACTCTTGCTGTGGGGAATGAGGTCCTGACTCAGATCTGAGTTAAACCAAACCAGGTCCAACCTGCTCAGGCTCAGACTCCCTGCTGGTTTCGGTGTTCTCTGACCACAGGATGGACGAGTTCAGGCGAAACAAATCCCTCATTTCTTCCTGCCCTGGCACAGAATTCCCAGATTTGCTGTTCCTGTCCCCTGGCAGTGCCCCAGGCCAGGCTGGACTCTGGGCTTGGAGCACAGAGGGCACAGCGGAGGCGTCCCTGCCATGCAGGCGTGGCACTGGGTGGGATTTAGGATCCCTCCATCCCAAACATTCCCAGATTTCAGGATTTGAGCTCTCCCATCTCCACAGCTGTGAGTCAGCACCCGCAATGGGCAGGAGGGGAGCAGGGAATGTGAGTCTGGGATAACATCGGGATGCGGCTGAGCTGCTCAAACCTGTCCCTAAGCTGGGCCTTGCTGAGCTGGGCCAGGCAGGAGCAGGGCAGGAGCTCAGTGCCAGCCAAACCCAGCCCTGGGATGTGGGACCAGCTTCCCGAGAGCCTGGGCAGCTGGGAAATGGGAGCTGGGAATTCTGCATGACAATTCTACCCTGCCCCTCCCTGGTCATTGTTGACTCCTTGCTCAAGTGGTGTAAAACACTGATCCTCCTTTTAATTCTGTTTAATTCTATTTAATTCTGTTTAATTCTGTTTAATGCTGCATTTCTCAGCGTGTCACGGTGCTGAAGGCAGTGGGGAAGTCAAGGCTGCTCAGATTTCAGATCCCCCCCGTCCTGCTGTTGTTTGAGGCTGTGATTCCGGCTGTTGTGTGCAGTGATTCCGACTGTTCTGCCGTGATTCTGGCTGTTGCATGCAGCGGTTCCAGCTGTTCCATGCAGCTATTCAGACTGTTGTGCGCAGTGATTCCGACTGTTGAGTAGTGATTCCGGCTGTTGTGCGCTGTCATTCTGACTGTTCTGCCATGATTCCGGCTGTTGTGCGCAGTGATCCCGACCATTGTGTGCAGTGATTCCGACTGTTGTGCGCAGTGATTCTGACTGTTCTGCCATGATTCCGGCTGTTGCCTGCAGTGGTTCTGATCCTGACCATTGTGTGCAGTGATTCCGGCTGTTGTGTGCAGTGATTCTGGCTGTTCTGCCATGATTCTGGCTGTTGCCTGCAGTGATTCCGACTGTTGTGTGCAGTGATTCTGACTGTTCTGCCATGATTCCGGCTGTTGCTTGCAGTGGTTCCAACTGTTGCTTGCAGTGGTTCCGACTGTTCTGCAGTGATTCCGACTGTTGCCTGCAGTGATTCTGGCTGTTGTGTGCTGTGGTTCCGACTGTTGCTTGCAGTGGTTCCGACTGTTGTGTGCAGTGATCCCGACTGTTGCTTGCAGTGGTTCCGACTGTTGCCTGCAGTGATTCTGGCTGTTGTGTGCTGTGGTTCTGACTGTTGCGTGCAGCGATTCCGACTGTTATGTGCCGTGATGCCGGCTGTTGTGTGCGGTGATTCTGACTGTTGAGCAGTGATTCTGGCTGTTGTGTGCTGTGATTCCAGCTGTTGTTTGAGGCCGTGATCCCGGCTGTTGCGTGCCGTGATCCCGGCTGTTGTGTTCAGTGATTCCAACTGTTGAGCAGTGATTCCAACTGTTGCGTGCTGTGATTCTGACTGTTGAGCAGTGATTCCGACTGTTCCTCTGTGATTCAAACTGTTGTGTGCAGCAATTCTGACTGTTATGTGCGGTGATTCCAACTGCTGAGCAGCAGCTCCCCTCGCTCTGGGGGCTCTGGGTGCGCCGGGTGCTCCGGGGGCTGTGGGATGAGCAGTGGGCTGGCTCAGGGGTGGCCGGGCTGAGTCAGGAATCGCTCACGTCCCCCCGCGCCCCTGGCAGCGGTGTTGGGGAGGGCGCTGGCGTCTGCCGGGATCCTCACGCCCAAAACGAGAGGGGAGGCGGGAAAATGTCAAGCTCGAAACATCTCGAAAGTAGCAGAGTTGGTGTTAATTGGAGCCATGCTCGTTAAAAACCGCTGTGCTTTTTTTTCCCCTGGAGTTGCGTGGGGCTGTTCCGTTCCATTTTGGAGGGGGTTCTTTTTATTTTTAGGGCGGGACGTGGAGGAATAACGGAGTTTAGCAGGGACAGGTTGCAGTGGGTGGCGGGCGGTGTCCCTTGGAGAGGGATTTCTGCTGGAATCAGGATCCCTGCACGAGCAGGGAAGCAGCAGCAGCAGCAGTTCTGGGAAGCGGTGCCAGCAGTGATGAAACGCTGCTCCATCCTTTATTTATAGCCCGTTCCTGCAGAACAAACCCAGCAGGAGATGGGCCACGTGCGGACGGAGGATTCCCCGCATCCCAGGGCTCCTTGGTGTCCCTGGCCACGGTCCCTGCTGCGCTCTGGGTTACGTGCAGAACCCACCCGGCCCAGAGGGCTGCACTGGGCTGCCCTGTGTCCTCTGGGCCTCTGGGGGTCTGGAATTCCATGCCCCTGGATCATGGAATCCAGCTGATGCTGGGCTGATGGTGCTCACATATCCCAAGGGCTCCCAATCCTTCGGTGTTTCATGGTGCTTGGAGTTGGTAGAAATCCCACTGATATTTTTATTTTCGCTGTCTAAATACTGTGTCTCCTTTTCTCTGGAGCTGCCCATGACCTTCCCCTCCTGTGTCACAGATCCTTTCCCCTTCTTCCAGACTTTTCCTGGCTCTGGAAGTGCCCAGGGCCATCTTGGGTGGAGCAGCCCAAGGTCTGGTTGGGCTCGTTCTTGGTGGCACATTGGGAAAAACTCAGGCTGGGCGTGTTTTTGCAGAGATGACTCAATGGAAAAGCTGCTGAAGAGGGTTTTGGTGGGAGCAGGAGGAGAGATCCTGGAGTGGTTTGGGTTTCCTATCCCAAATTACCAGTAAAGACCTCCTGCATTATTTATTTTCACTCGCTGCTTCATTCTGCAAAGGAAATAAACCCTGAAAGGTGATTTCTCACTGAACGTGGTTTTTATTTTATTTTAGTTTAATTTTTTTTTTTTTTGTCTCCTGTTTTCCAGACTTCATTTTATGGCAGATTCAGGCACTTCTTGGACATCATCGACCCCCGCACTCTCTTTGTGACTGAGGTAACGTGTGCACACCTGTGTTTTGGAAAGGACTGGTTATTAGGCAGCTGGAGATTAGAAACAATCTCTCCTGTGGGCAGCACAAGTAATGAAGCCGTGTTTCCAGTGGCTTTGTGTCTCACAGGTGATTGATCGAGTGCTGTTAAATCTGGAACAGAAACTTGCCGTGCTCCCGGCACCAGTGAATGCACAGCTCCCTCTGCCAGCTGGGGAGGCCCTGAACTGCATTTTGGCAAAACTGCCACGGGTTTTGTCCTCTCAGGAGGAAAATTCCTACGGGTGTGCTTGGCAAAAATGCGGATGAGGGGATGGGAGAGCAAATTTCAGCTCCGTGGAGGAGTGAACGGGGTGGGCTGTGGTGCAGGTCTGCAGGGACTGCGCTCCAGAAGATCTTTGCTGTAATTTTTCCTCAGTTGTTGCCTTGTTTGTAGCAGGATTTGGGGATCCTGCCCTTTATTTCCATTTGGTGTTGTCCAGCTCTACCGCAGCTCTTTGCTTCCGTCACGTAATGACCGAGGCTGATGGGGAACCCTCGGGGAGGAACAGTTCTGCTCCTGGTCTGGAATTCTGCTATTTGGCCAGAAAACATTGGATTTGCAGGGAAAGGCAGCTACTTTTTCTGGGTTTTTAATTTTTTTTTCCCCAAAATCCATGCTGAGCCTACCCTGTCCCAGGCTGAGGCCGTTCCCTCTGCTCCTGTCCCTGTTCCCTGGGATAAGATCCCAAATTCCCCCCGGCTGTCCCCTCCTGTCAGGGACTGGTGCAGAGCCACAAGGTCCCACTGAGCCTCCTTTTCTCCAGGCTCAGCCCTTTCCCAGCTCCCTCAGGAATTCTCCAGCCCCTTCCCAGCTCCCTCAGGAATTCTCCAGCCCTTTCCCAGCTCCCTCAGGAATTCTCCAGCCTCTTCCCAACTCCCTCAGCCCCTCCTGGAGCTCCAGACCCTTCCCAGCACATTTTAATTCCCTGGAGGGAATTTTCCTGCTCGTGGCTCTCCATGGATTGCACAGGGATGTTGGGTGAGCTCTGAGCTCAGTTCCTGCTCTGAACCCCATGGCTCCACCACACACTTCTCCACCTTCCCGTGGTCACCTTTTCAAACCTTCCTGGGATTTTTGGGAGGTTGGAAAGGGCGTGGATTCAGAGGGATCAGCTGCTGTAACTTCATTTTTCCAGACAGCTTTCGATGAGGTTCTTTCAAGAAGGTGAAACCCAGGGGAACGAAAAGAACGAAGTCTGAGTTGGCCCAGTTTTATCCTGGGTCAAAATTGAGCAGTTTTGGGTTCCTGAGTGAAGCTCAGCCGAGCAGGGGGAGGTTTGGTGTCCATCTCTGGGGCTGGGAAGGACAGGGCTGAACTAGAGGGGCTTTCCAGGGAGGGAAATGCTCTCTGGAATTCCCTCTGGGAGCTGGCAGGGACATCTCAGGAGACCTGCAGCATCTCTGATGATGTCCCCATGAGTTCTCTTTCCCTGCAGAATTCTGTTGGCAAAATAATCACCGGGGTCACTTCTTGGGACACAAAATCTGCTCCTTGCTTGTCTGTGTTTACAGTAATTGGGGCGTGCAGGCGCAGAACTCCAAGGTTTTTTTGGTTTTTTGCTTTCCTTTGATGACTGAGGGCAGAAATGAGAAGCTAGGAAGGGTTTGCCGAGCTCCCTCAGGGAGCTCCTTCCCACTGACAGATGGCTGCATCTCCCAGGCCCGGGGCTCCCAGGGAACAAACAAATCCCTGTTTGGCTTGGAGGAGCTCGTTGGCAAACGGAGGGCGGGAAAAAAGAGTAGACAAACGAGTGTCTGATGGGAGTGGAGGTGAATCCCGCGGAAAGGTGCTGGGAAACGTGGAAATACTGGATGTTCCTCCGTCCTTTTTGGGATGGCTGTGTGCTCCACCGTGCCGTCCCGCTGGTGGCCGTGTTTTGAGGAGGGATGGAGGGATCTCTCCCAGTGGGGAACTGAGGATGCTGAGGATACTCAGCGACACTCGTCCCTCCCTCGTTTATTGTTCAACAAAGCAGATTCTTAGCCCAGTTAGAAACTTCCTTGTGCTTTAGAGGAAGGAATCCTCGGGGCTGGGCTCTGCTGTAGCTGTGCTTTTACCTTCTGGGGGGACAATTGCCCCCCTCACATTGGGCGCCTGAGGGCAGAGGGGCTCAAACGCGGCCCTGGGGCCGAAGCCACCTCTGAAGAGGAGCTTTGGCGGCTGCTAATTCCTCTCATTGCTGCTCCTCTAATGAAATCATCTCTTGGCAGCTGGGAATTTTGCAAACTTCTCGGGGGAAGTGGGAAATGTGTCATTGCAGGGGTCACCCAGCGCCGTCCCCGACCCGCGCCGTCCCCGACCCGCGCCGTCCCCTCAGGGAGGGCAGGCCCTGCCCTGCAGGCCGGGAGGGTGAAACGATCCCAGTAAAAAGCTTTTAATTGCCCCGTAATTAAGGTCCATCGGGGGCAGCAGATATTTTGATGAGGTGAACTCGCTGGTAACGCTCTGCGGGAAGCTTTTCCTGCGGGAAGAGCTGGTGAGGATTCCAAGTGAAATCAGAACTCGGGAGAGCTCCGACGGGGCCGCCTTTGCTTTTTTACCCCATTGTTCAGAGCCCGGATCCGCGGAGCATCTTGCATTCCCATATTTGGGTTTAAAATGGAAGCGGGATTAGAATGTATGTTATTTATACGAACCATACCTTCTTCCTCGGCAGATTGACTGTCTGTGTTTATTCGGTGTCACATCTGCCGGCTCCGCTCGAACAAAAAAAAAAAAAAAAAAAAAAGTTTCTGGCTCCCGTTGTCTGTCGCTGTGGAGCCGATACAATGGGGCCAGCTGGAGTCGAGTCTGCCGTGTGTGTCGTCCCGGGGAGCGGGGACACCGAACCCCAGCCTGGGCTGCGGCTGCTGGCAGGGCACAGCTGGATCTCCGCGCCCACGGCTGCCGCTGGTGGCCGCGGGACCCTGGCGTGAAGGTGGAACCCACGGAGCTCAGGGCACACGGAGAGCGTCCCCAAAATCCCGGAGTGAGCCCCGGGCTGTCCCCAGAGCCCCGTCCCGTCCCGGATCTCCTCGCTGAGCCCGTGTGGGTTTTGTGGCAGGAGTGTTTGCGGCGCTGCTGGCACCGGCGTTTCCCCGGCTCCGAGTGGCACGCGTGGGGCTCTGCAGGCTGCTCCCAGCCGTGTGCGGCTCCCGGTGGGATCCGAGAGGAGGCGAGGCGGGGATCTGCCAGGCAGACACAGCCCTGCAGCCACGGGGACGAGGTGGAAGCTCAGGGAAGGAGCTCGGGGCTCTGGCGCGGGCTGCAGGTGTCTATGGGACCCGGCTCTGAGGATGGGCTCATCTCCTGCTGGGGCTGTTCTTTCTCCTGCTGAGCACCAGCCTGGAGAAAAGGGGGATCAGTGGGACCTTGTGGCTCTGCACAAGTCCCTGACAGGAGGGGACAGCCGGAGGGGTTGGGTTCTGCTCCCAGGGAACAGGGACAGGAGGAGAGGGAACGGCTCGGGGTGGACAGCAGCAGGAATTTCCTCATGGGAAGGATGTTCAGTGCCCAGGGAGGTTTGGAGTGCCCATCCCTGGGAGGATTTCAGAGCCCTGTGCATGTGGCACTTGGGGACACGGGGCAGTGGTGGCCCTGGCGGTGCTGGGATGGTTGGAATGGTCTCAGAGGGATTTTCCAGCCTGAGCAGTTCTGGGGCTCTGTTGTTCTGTCGCTCACACCCATCAGGGCCAGGGGTGGGTGCAGCAGCTGCGGGGTTTGTTCCGTGCTCTCCCTCTCCAGAAGGTTCCTTCAGGTGCTCTCCTGGCCCCTGGTGACTCCAGTGACCTCAGGAGCCCCTTGGCAGAGGGCTGGAGGGTTGGGATCCAAACCATGCCGGAGATCCCAGGGATGGAGGCTCGTCCCAGCTGTGCCTCGCTCGAGCGTCTCCAGAGGAGGGAGCGAGGCTGGTGAGGGGAACACAAACCCTGTGAGGAACGGCTGAGGGAGCTGGGGGTGTTCAGCCTGGAGAAAAGGAGGCTCAGAGGTGACCTGATCACCCTCTACAGCTCCTGAAGGGTGGCTGTGCTCGGCTGGGGTTGGGCTCTTTCTCCAGGCAGCACTGACAGAACGAGAGGACACAGCCTCAGGCTGTGCCAAGGGAAATACAGGTTGGATATCAGGAAAACATTTTTTTATGGAAAGAGTGATAAGTAATGGAATGTCCTGCCCAGGGAGATGGTGCAGTCACCATCCCTGGATGTGTTTAAAGCCTGGATGTGGCACTGGTGCCGTGGTTTGGTTGAGCTGTTGGGGCTGGGTTGGACTCGATGATCTCAGAGGTCTCCTCCAGGATGGTGATGGTGTGATGGCACATCCCAACCCCACAACCAGGCTGAGGGACCAGCCCTGGCTGCTCCCTGCTCCATCCCTCGCTGCAATCCCAGCTCTGGCTGTTCCCTGCTCCATCCTGATCTGCAATCCCAGCCCTGGCTGCTCCCTGCTCCATCCTGAGCTGCAATCCCAGCCCTGGCTGTTCCCTGCTCCATCCCTCACTGCAATCCCAGCCCTGGCTGTTCCCTGCTCCATCCCTTGCTGCAATCCCAGCCCTGGCTGTTCCCTGCTCCATCCCTCACTGCAATCCCAGCCCTGGCTGTTCCCTGCTCCTTCCCTCACTGCAGTCCCAGCTCTGGCTGCTCCCTGCTCCATCCCTCACTGCAATCCCAGCCCTGGCTGTTCCCTGCTCCATCCTGATCTGCAATCCCAGCCCTGGCTGTTCCCTGCTCCATCCTGAGCTGCAATCCCAGCCCTGGCTGTTCCCTGCTCCTTCCTGAGCTGCAATCCCAGCCCTGGCTGTTCCCCGCTCCATCCTGAGCTGCAATCCCAGCCCTGGCTGTTCCCTGCTCCTTCGCTCACTGCAATCCCAGCCCTGGCTGCTCCCTGCTCCATCCCTCGCTGCAATCCCAGCCCTGGCTGTTCCCTGCTCCATCCTGAGCTGCAATCCCAGCCCTGGCTGTTCCCTGCTCCATCCTGAGCTGCAATCCCAGCCCTGGCTGTTCCCTGCTCCTTCCCTCACTGCAATCCCAGCCCTGGCTGTTCCCTGCTCCATCCCTTGCTGCAATCCCAGCTCTGGCTGTTCCCTGCTCCATCCTGAGCTGCAATCCCAGCCCTGGCTGTTCCCTGCTCCTTCCCTTGCTGCAATCCCAGCCCTGGCTGTTCCCTGCTCCTTCGCTCACTGCAATCCCAGCCCTGGCTGTTCCCTGCTCCTTCGCTCACTGCAATCCCAGCCCTGGCTGTTCCCAGCTGCGCTGGGGCCGGGGCAGCCCCCATCCTGCCGGGCTGTGCTGGGTGCTGTGCCCGGGTGGAGCGGCTGGGGCTGGGGCTGGGGCTGGGGCTGGGGCTGGGGCTGGGGCTGGGGCTGGGGCTGGGTGGGTGCTGGCAGGGCTGAGCTCTCGCAGAACATCCCCGGCTGCAGATGGTCTGTCTGGCACCCTATTGTGAGAGCTGAGACCCCAGCAGCCACCACTAGAAGTGCTCGAGGTTTTTTTTTTTTTCCTGAGGAAAGGGGGTATGGAAGGAATGAGGCACTCCGGGGGAAAAAAACCCAAACGTGGTTGTGGTGGTGGTGGTTTTTTTGGTTTTTTTTTTTTTTTTTTTTAATCAGGGATGCTGTAAAAATCTCGAGTGACACTTCATCCCACAGACAGCAGCAGAGAAACCAAGCAACAATAAATATTGAAACAGTAGCACAACCTTGCAGACAGACCTCGTTCTTGCTGTTAAAAAGGAGCTGAAGTGTAATGTGAGACATTAGCAGCTATCGAGTGGAGCTGCCTCGTGCTGAAAGGAGCTGCTTGGCATTTGGAGCTGTTGCCTGTGGTGAAGTTTGCTCCTATTTTTTCTTCTTTTTTTGGTTTTTTTTTTTTTTTTTTTGGAGGTTCTGCTTAAAAGAACGTGCTTGGCTTTTCCAGAAGGAATAGAAGGCACCCGAGTCTTTTCCCTAAATTTTGGAGGCTTGGTGGGTTTGATGGAAGTACCTGAGCGGCTCAGAGCCGCGTGAAAGGATCTGCTGAGCTCACTTTGACACTTTTGTTCGCTTTCTGTGCCGCTTTTTGTCCCCCTCAGGCCCCACTGGCTGGTGCAGGACTCCTTTTCTCTGCAAAAGTTCCCTTTGGAGCTGCGAGAGGGAATTTGTGCAGGCTGCGATTTCAAAAGCGATCCGGAGCTTTTTTTGTTGTTGTTGTTTGCTGTTTGTTACCGTTCCAAACAAGATGGGATCTGGCCAGGGTTGTTATAGTAACTACTAAGATTTCCTCAAGAGAAAGGAGGAGGGGAAAAAAAAATAGCAGCGGGCCCCATTCATGCCTTGCTGCAGCTCTCCATTCAGAGCTGTTCCTTTGCGAGACTGGAGGTGATTTTTCAGGCATTTCAGGCATTTCAGGCATTTCAGTGATGTCAGTGACAGAACCAGTCCATAATGAGCACAAATGGCTCTCCAGGATGTGCTGCTGGCACTGCCCGCTCCTTCCCCGGCTCTGGAGTTTGCTCTTCCCTGGATCCCGCAGCTTTTCACCTTGGGACGTTCTGATCCCGTGCAGCTGCCGGTTCTTGGTGTCCTGTTTGGAAAAGCTTTTCTTGAGAGGGATTTTTGAGCGAGCCTGAAGCACAAAGCTCTGAGGGACAGCTCCAAGAGGCGCAGGTCCTGTTGTCATCTCGTGGGATTGCTTCTCCTTGCAGGCTGGATGTGCCTGAAACGCCCCAAAAACCCCATTTCTTTCTCTCAGCCCCGCAGCTCTTCGTGTATTCCCAGTGATCTGCCACACCCTGAAGTGGCTTTTCCTGGAGTTTGATGCCTCCAGTTTTATCTTCCACATGTTCCATGTTCTGCGCTGCCCAGGCGCAGCTCTGAGCTCACACTCAGCGTCACTCAGCTCTCTGCACACGGCAGCGACACAAAACAAATCCTGCTCCTGCTGCACTCCAAGGACAACTTCCAGCCCCAGAGCACAAACGAGGGTGGCTGAGGGAGGAACGAGAAGGGTGGGAGCTGACAGCCTGGAGCTGGGATGGGGCAATTAAACACCAATGTGCAAACGGACCACAACTTAGAAAAGGGGGAGACCTCGTTTGCCCATTTTGTGCCCATTTTGTGCACATTTTGTGCCCATTTCGGGTCCATTTGTTGTCCATTTTGTGTCCATTTTGTGCCCATTTTTTGCCCACTTTGTGCCAATTTTGGGTCCATTTTGTGCCCATTTTGGGTCCATTTTGTGTCTATTCTTTGCCCATTTTGGGCCCATTTTGGGTCCATTTTGTGACCATTTAATGCCCATTTTTTGCCAGTTTGGGGTCCATTTTGTGGCCGTTTGGGGTCCATTTTGTGCCCGTTTTGGGTCCATTTTGTGCCCATTTTGGGTCCATTTTGTGTCTATTCTTTGCCCATTTTGTGCCCATCTTGTGCCCATTTTGGGTCCATTTTTTGCCCATTTTGTGCCCATTTTGGTTCCACCTTGTGCCCAGCCCTGCCCAGGCTCTTGTCCTGCCCAAGGTTTCCCCTAAAGCCCTTTCAATAAATCTCTGCTTTATTCTCCAGCTCTGCCCAGTCTCTGTCCCAGCTCAGCCTCCCCAAGGCATCAAGTTGGTGATTCCAGCTGCAGCCCCCGAGGGTCTTGCAGGGATTCCCAGGATCCTGGCCGGGTGTCCCTGGTGTGGGATTTCATTCCCTGTGTCCTTTCTCAAGGTCAGCTTTTCTCCTGTGGGTTTCCTAAACCCTTCTGGAGGAACAGCTGATGTTTCTGCGTCTCCAGAAAATGCCGCCCCAACTCAAAACTCTCCTTTTTTCTCCAGTGTCAAGGGGACTTGGCTTAATTAGCGACTCGTTTTTTTAATCAGGAATGTTGGATGGACGTGGAAAAGGATTCCCAGAGCCTGCCCTTACCCATGGAAGCATCCAGGACACATTTATGCTCTTTAAAAAAGCAACCTCTTTCCAGGAATTATTCACTCTACCACTTCCATGGTATTTTTTCTTAAGCTAAGCTTAATTTTCAAGGCAGATTCAGCAAGTGTGGATGGGTTTTTTGGGTTTTTTTTTTTGAGCCAGTCGTGAAGGCTTTTATACATGAAATAATTTGCTGATTTTTGGAGCGAGGCAGTGTTTTAGGTGGAATGGGATTGCCTGGTCCGTGGGGATTTCTGGACACCATCAGTCCATGTTTGACGCTCTAACATCTAGAGAAGATGTTGGCTCTCGGGTTTGTGAATTTCCCAGCGCTCCAAGAAAATGGGAACAGGAGAACAAAAGGAATTGCTCAGGCAAATTGAACAAAAATATTCTCTGATGCTGACCTTTTGTGCTGTTCTTGGAGCTCCTTCCCCAGCCTGGCCCCTTTTGGGGTGGGAGTGAAGGTGCCAGCAGGGGAGGGAGGGGGATCCTGAATCCATGAGGAGACCGAAGCTCCAGCTGCTGGGAGAAATCCAGGGCAGCTCTGGGAATCCAGCAGCTGGGGTCGGGATACGCTGGGATTTTCACGGAAAAGTGGGAGAAGGGTGGTGGGCGGCTCTTGCTGGGACACTGATCCAAGAGGGAGCCAATTCCAGGCCAACATTCCCTGACATGGGAAATTTGCCACCTCTGACCTCACTGTGCCTGCTCACCCTGACCGTGAGCACCACGAATCCCTGAGCCCACGTTTGGCCCGGAATAGGGAGGGGTTTGCGCGGAATAGGGAGCAAAACCCCCCATTTTTGGGTATTTTGCCATATAGAGGGTTTTGCCTGGAATATGGATGTTTTTGCCCAGGATATGGAGGTTTTTGCCTGGGATATGGAGGTTTTTGCCTGGAATATGGAGATTTTTGCCTGGAATGTGGAGGGTCTTGCCCAGGATATGGAGGGTTTTGCCTGGAATATAGAGGGTTTTGTGCAGGATAAGGAGCTTTTTACTCAGGATATGGAGCTTATGGAGCATTTTGCCCGGAATATCGAGGGTTTTGCCCAGAATATGGAGATTTTTGCCTAGATATGGAGGGTTTTGCCCAGAATATGGAGCTTTTTACTTGGGATATGGAGGTTTTTGCCTGGATTATGGGAAGTTTTGCCTGGAATATGGAGTTTTTTACCCAGGATATGGAGATTTTTGCCTGGAATATGGAGTTTTTTACCCAGGATATGGATATTTTTGCCCAGGATATGGAGGCTTTTGCCCGGAATAGGGAGGTTTTTGCTGAGGTTGCCCCCTGCCAAACCTCGAGTTTGCACAGACTCTGCTCTGCTGGGCAGCTGCTGATCCCTGCCAGGAGCTGGAAAACAGAATCCACCGGCGCTGGGAATGAGGTGGCACTGAGAGAGTGAGCTCAGCCACCGGCAAAGGGCCGTGGGTCCAATCCCAAGCACAGGAATGGCGGTCCTGCTGTCCCACGGGTCTGGAATGTAGGACAGTTATCAGTCAGGACAATAATCAGTCACTAATCAGTCAATAATCAGTGACTAATCAGTCACTGCTTCCAAGGAAACAGCAAAGTCCCCTTTGATGTGGGTGGGAAAGGGAGGGAAGGAGCTTCCCTGGATCCATGGATCCATGGACGTGAGCTCCCCATGAGCCTGGGGAGGCTCCCAGGAGCTCTCAGAGAAGCCTCCCCCACCCCTGGGGACAGCATTCCGTGCTTTTGGGGTGTCCTCCAGCACCGGTGTTGGAAAAGCTGCCCGAACCAGGAGCTGGGGCTGGAATGTGGATCCGAGGTCGCTGTCCCTCAGCTGGAGGAGGGACAACCTGCAGCAGGCTTTGGGAAGCGGCGTTCGGCTTCGGACATTTGGGAGCCGTCGCTGCTTCCACAGGCCTGGGTGAGATTTCACCCCCTGGAAGCTGCTCCTGGTGTCCTGATTTCTTCCTCCGCGGCTTGGGCAAACCCAAGGGGTCTTTCTGACTGACTGGTGGGGTTTTGTACTTCAATTAAATGCATGGGTTCTGTGGAAATCGACATTCTTTCAGGGGCAAAAAATTTATATATTGGTGCGCGTATATATATATATATATATATATATATATATATATATATATATATATATATATATATGGTTTTATATATTCTCTATATAATATTGGGTGTATATAGTATAGATATAGTTATATAGAATATATATAGATATAGTATCTATTATATCTTCTATAGATACTAAATATAATAGACAATAGAATAGAATACTAGACATATAATAGTTAATATAGCATATAATATTGTATAATGCAATATAAATAATAGATCATGTAATGTAATGTGATATAATATAATGCAAGATATATACTGGTTAATATAACACAATATAAAGAATAGTTAATATAATATAACGCAATATAAAGAATAGTTAATATAATATAATATAATATAATATAATATAATATAATATAATATAATATAATATAATGCAAGATATATACTAGATAATATAACATAATATAACACAATATAAAAGTTAATATAATGCAATACATAATAGGTAATGTAACGTAATGTAACGTCATGTAATGTAATGTAACATTACATTATATTAATTATATTTATGATATATTTACATTATAAGATAATATAATAAATATTAATAAATATAATTATGAAATAATATAATGAATATTGTATTTACATGGAATGTAATATAATGTAATGTAATATAATGTAATGTAATATAATGTAATGTAGTGTCATGTAATATAATATGATATAATTAATATAGTATAATATAATATAATTAATAAATGTAATATAATGAGGCTCCTGGGACAGTGGGTGGTGTCCCTGCCCATGCAGGTGGTTGAACTTGGCTGACCCTTGGGTCCTTTCCGTGCCCTGATCCCATGGTGTGATTTTCCTGTCACTCCTTGTTTTTAATCCCCCGCCGCCGTTTCTCTTGCAGAGCCGCCTGAAGGAAGCGGTGCAGCTGCTGGAGGATTACAAACACGGGACTCTTCCCCCGGGAGTCACCAACAAAGAGGTCAGAGGGCAAAACTGTTAAATTTCTACTTCTGATTTCTGATTTCTGCCGTTACATTTCTGCTTCTTCCCGCAGTTCAGAGGGGAGGTTCAGGTGGGCTCTGCTGAAGGACGTTTTTGGTGTTTCCGTGGTAAAATACGAACTTCTTGTACAGCTAAAAGCAAAAAAAAAAAAAAAATTTTTAGCTGGATGGAAGCTTTTTGTCCGTCCTGTGGCCTCTTGCTGCGGCAGCTGTGAGGGCTCAGCCCCTGCCCTGTTCCTGCCACAATAATTTCCATTTCTGCCCAGGTCTAAACCTTGTTTGGGCTGTGCCCTGCTGTGCCAGCGGCAGTGGGGACGTTCCTGCCCTTGGGATGGGAGCAGGAGGTGGTGGAACCCCAGCAGGGTTTGGGGGTTCCTGAGAAAAGGGGGTTCCTGAGAAAAGGCTCGGTTTTGGGGGGATTCCTGAGAAATGGTTCGGTTTTGGGGAATCCTGAGAAATGGCTCTGTTTTGGGGGTTCCTGAGAAATGGCTCGGTTTTGGGGATCCCTGAGAAAAGGCTCGGTTTTGGGGATTCCTGAGAAATGGCTCAGTTTTGGGGGGTTCCTGAGAAAAGGCTCGGTTTTGGGGGTTCCTGAGAAATGGCTCGGTTTTGGGGGGATTCCTGAGAAATGGCTCAGTTTTGGGGGGGTTCCTGAGAAATGGGGGTTCCTGAGAAAAGGCTGGGTTTTGGGGATTCCTGAGAAATGGTTTGGTTTTTGGGGAATCCTGCGAAATGGCTCGGTTTTGGGGGGTTCCTGCGAAATGGCTCGGTTTTGGGGATCCCTGAGAAAAGGCTCGGTTTTGGGGGGTTCCTGAGAAATGGCTCAGTTTTGGGGGGTTTCCTGAGAAATGGCTCGGTTTTTGGGGGGTTCCTGAGAAATGGGGGTTCCTGAGAAAAGGCTGCGTTTTGGGGATCCCTGAGAAATGGCTCAGTTTTGGGGATTCCTGAGAAAAGGCTCCGTTTTGGGGATTCCTGAGAAATGGCTCCGTTTTGGGGATTCCTGAGAAATGGCTCGGTTTTGGGGATCCCTGAGAAATGGCTCCGTTTTGGGGGATTCCTGAGAAATGGTTCGGTTTTGGGGGATTCCTGAGAAAAGGCTCAGTTTTGGGGGGTTCCTGAGAAATGGCTCAGTTTTGGGGGGATTCCTGAGAAAAGGCTCAGTTTTGGGGATCCCTGAGAAATGGCTCAGTTTTGGGGGGTTCCTGAGAAATGGCTCAGTTTTGGGGGGATTCCTGAGAAAAGGCTCCGTTTTGGGGATTCCTGAGAAATGGCTCAGTTTTGGGGATCCCTGAGAAATGGCTCAGTTTTGGGGGAATCCTGAGAAATGGTTCGGTTTTGGGGATCCCTGAGAAAAGGCTCGGTTTTGGGGATTCCTGAGAAAAGGCTCATTTTTGGGACGGAGGGATGGGCTGGGTGAGCTCTCCAAGGCCACCTCAGTCCCGTTTTCTGGACTTTTCCCCGATATTCCTCTGCACAAGGAACCTGTGGGAGCAGAGATGAGGGTTCAGAGGAGTCAAACCGCTTTTGGAGTGTTGTACCTCCAAGTCAGTGCCATGAAACAGAAAACATCAGAGGTTTTTTTGTGGGTGTTACCTCGAACTCCTGTCCATGTGGAGACTCCTGACCGTGACAACGACCCAGGGGCTTTTTTGTGGCTCTGTTTGTGCATCCAGCACAGAATAAATCGGTTCTGTGTGATTTAATGCCATATAAAGGTGAATTGATATCAGGGGGACATCAGAGGAGCAGCAATTCCAGAGGCCCAGTGGTCATCATCCCAAATAAACCGGGATCGAAGTGCTGGGGAGCTTTTCCCCCACACCCTGTGGGTCAAAAAACCTTTTTTTTTTTTTTTTCCCTGCCCACAAACGATAATGTCTTCTTGTCAAAGGCAGATATGGGAGGTGAAAAAAGGAAATTCAAACTTCTGTTGGCTGTGGGAAGGGGCAGCTGGTGTGGAGGGGAAGAGGCACAGCTCCACGAAAAATAAACGGGGAATCGTCACAAGGCATTGGCCCGCTGCTCCCCCGAGGTCACTGCGTCCTTCCAGCCAGCAGCTGATGGGAAGGAGAAAGGGCTGCGATGGAGAAAGGGTTGGGATGGAGAAAGGGTTGGGAAGGGGAAAGGGTTGGGATGGAGAAAGGGTTGGGAAGGGGAAAGGGTTGGGAAGGGGAAAGGGTTGGGATGGAGAAAGGGTTGGGAAGGGGAAAGGGTTGGGAAGGGGAAAGGGTTGGGATGGAGAAAGGGTTCGGAAGGGGAAAGGCTTGGCAAGGAGAAAGGCTTGGGAAAGAGAAAGAGTTGGGAAGGAGAAAGAGTTGGGAAGGAGAAAGGGCTGGGAAGGAGAAAGGGTTGGGGTGGAGAAAGGGCTGGGATGGAGAAAAGGCTGGGAAGGAGAAAGGGTTGGGATGGAGAAAGGGTTGGGAAGGAGAAAGGGTTGGGATGGAGAAAGGGTTGGGATGGAGAAAGGGTTGGGGTGGAGAAAGGGTTGGGATGGAGAAAGGGTTGGGAAAGAGAAAGGACTGGGAAGGAGAAAATGTTGAGAAGGAAAAAGGGCTGGAAAGGAGAAAGGGCTGGGATGGAGAAAATGTTGGGAAGGAGAAAGAAGGGTTGGGAAGGAGAGAGAGAAAGGCTTGGGAAGGAGAAGGTAAGGCTTGGGAAGGAGAGATAGAAAGGATTGGGAAGGAGAAAAGGGTTGAGAAGAGGAGAAAGGGTTGGGAAAGAGAAGGAGAGAGGATTGGGAAGGAGAAGGAGAGAGGATTGGGAAGGAGAAGGAGAGAGGGTTGGGAAGGAGAAGGAGAGAGGGTTGGGAAGGAGAAGGAGAGAGGGTTGGGAAGGAGAAGGAGAGAGGGTTGGGAAGGAGAAGGAGAGAGGGTTGGGAAGGAGAAGGAGAGAGGGTTGGGAAGGGGAAGGAGAGAGGGTTGGGAAGGAGAAGAAAAGGCTTGGGAAGGAGAGAGAGAAAGGGTTGGGAAGGCTTGAGAAAGGGTTGAGAAGAGGAGGAAGGGTTGGGAAGGAGAAAGAAAGGATTGGGAAGGAGAAGGAGAGAGGGTTGGGAAGGTGAGAGAGAAAGGCTTGGGAAGGAGAGAGGGAAGGGCTTGGGAAGGAGAGAGGGAAAGGCTTGGGAAGGGGAAATGTGCCGGGCTGGGGAGGGAGGGAGGGAGGCAGGAGTGAGGCAGCAGCAGTGACTCAGATCCATCTGCCCGAGGCAGATGACACACCAGCCGCGCTGGGTGACAAACCACGCAGACTTGTGACCTACATCCTGCAGAGTGACAGAGCCGGGCTCTTCCCAGGGTTCATTCAGAATTCCAGTGCGGGAGAGGCAGAGGAGGGGCTGAAGCTGAGCAGGCTGGGAGGTTCTGAGTGGAAATCCAGGTGAGGCAGTGTTGAATTATCTCTTTTTTTATTATTTATTTAGAGACGGGGCTCCTGAGAGGCGTGTGAAAGACTTTTATTCCATTTTTCAGTCTCTTGAGAAGGGTGAGATGGTGCAGATGTTACAATTCACCCCATCACAATCAGAAGCCAAACTATTTCCTATTTACAACACGTTATAACTGGGTTTTGGCCCATCAGCTTTTGCCACACAATGCTGCCAATGCTTCTAAGCCAATCATCTAAAATTATCCCAAATGGGTCTTACAATAAATCTTTCATAGTTCTGTTCCTCCAAAATATCTAGTGTATTTACAAAGTCATCATTTAAAACTTGTTTCCTGTTCAGTTTCTCTCTCAACCATGTCTGTCCTAATCCACGGAATTTCTGAGTCAGAATATTTTCTCTCAAAGTTACAGGTGCCCAAGACTGTTCTGTCAGGCTTTGAGAATCCTCCACAAATCCACTTCCCACAAGGGAGGGGAGAGGAAATGATGGGCAAAGACCTTTGCTGGGAAATGTTCTCGCATCAGCGTGAGGACAATGTGTTAGTGGTGAAATTGTGATGGAATTGTGCCACAGCTCCTTTGTGATGGCAGTGATGCCTTGGGGAGGCTGAGCTGGAGCAGAGACTGGGCAGAGCTGGAGAATAAAGCAGGGATTTATTGAAAGGGCTTTAGGAGAAACCTTGGGCAGGGGAAGAGCCTGGGCAGGGCTGGGCACAAGGTGGAACCAAAATGGGCACAGAATGGGCACAGAATGGGCACAAAATGGGCACAAAATGGGCACAAAATGGGCATAAAATGGACGCAAAATGGGCATAAAATGGTCACAAAATGGACAAAGAATAGACACAAAATGGACTCAAAAATGGGCACAAAGTGGGCACAAAGTGGGCACAAAATGGGCACAAAATAGGCACAAAATGGACACAAAATGGGCACAGAATGGACAACGATTGGGCACAAAATGGGCACAAAATGGATCCAAAATGGGCACAAAATAGGCACAAAATGGACACAAAATGGGCACAGAATGGACAACGATTGGGCACAAAATGGGCACAAAATGGATCCAAAATGGGCACAGAATGGTCACAAAATGTGCACAAAATGGTCACAAAATGGGCACAAAATGGGCACAAAATGTGCACAAAATGGGCACAAAATGGGCAAACGAGGTCTCACCCTTTTCTAAGTTGTGGTCCGTTTGCACATTGGTGTTTAATTGCCCCATCCCAGCTCCAGGCTGTCAGCTCCCATCCTTCTCGTCCCTCCCTCAGCCACCCTCGTTTGTGCTTTGGGGCTGGAAGTTGTCCTTGGAGTGCAGCAGGAGCAGGATTTGTTTTGTGTCGCTGCCGTGTGCAGAGAGCTGAGTGACGCTGAGTGTGAGCTCAGAGCTGCGCCTGGGCAGAGCAGAACATGGAACATGTGGAAGATAAAACTGGAGGAATCATCAGAGGGGCTTGGGTGGTTCTGCTCCTGCAGGAGCCCTGGTGGAATTGTGTTAATTAAACCAAACCACAGCGCCTCCACCCCTGGCAGTGCCTAAAGCCAGGTTGGATGCTGGGGTTTGGAGCACCCTGGGGCAGTGGAAGGTTTCCCTGCCATGGGCAGTGAAGGAATTTCCTCCGTTTCCACCCTGAGCCTCCCCTGGCCCAGCCTGAGGCCGTTCCCTCTCCTCCTGTCCCTGTTCCCTGGGAGCAGAGCCCCAAACCTCTCACTCCCGTCATTACCACCCCAAACTTGATCCAAATTTGGATCACTCCCATCGTTACCACCCCAAATTTGACCTGGAAAATGCATTTTCGCTTTCCTGCAGCCCAGACCGACAGTTTCCCTGGCTTCTCCGTGCACCGCTCTCTGCAGGATGGGCTCTGGCTGAGAGGCAGTAGCAATTTGCAGTTTTCTGGTGCTAATTTGGGAACGGGGAGCTCTGGTGCTCTGGAGAGGAGCCTGCTTTGTGGAACACCTGCAGGAACTGGTGCTGGAACGAGGAGCTGAGGCACATCCTGTGGGATAACCGAGTGTGACACTCCTCTGCTGCAGTGCACAGGTTGCCACACGGGGCAGGACACCAGCAGATGGAGGGAGTTTGATTTTTTTTTGACTCATTTTGGGGGGTTTTACCCCTCTCTGATGGGATCTGAGCTGATCCCTTTGTTTCCCCATGAGCAAGGAGTGGATGGTGGAGCCGTGACCTGGGAACGGAATCTGAGAGAGGATAAATTGTAATTATTGCTCGTCAGAAAGGCTGGGTGGCACTTCAGTGATCTCGAGGGAGAATTGACTTTATCTCCTTCAAGAACTGAGTCCTGTTTGGTGGCTTGAACCCCTCAGAGCCACTGCCCTTGGGGCTGGATGTGGCACACCAAGTGATGCCTTCGGTTTTATCTTCCACATGTTCCATGTTCTGCTCTGCCCAGGCGCAGCTCTGAGCTCACACTCAGCGTCACTCAGCTCTCTGCACACGGCAGCGACACAAAACAAATCCTGCTCCTGCTGCACTCCAAGGACAACTTCCAGCCCCAAAGCACAAACGAGGGTGGCTGAGGGAGGGACGAGAAGGATGGGAGCTGACAGCCTGGAGCTGGGATGGGGCAATGAAACACCAATGTGCAAACGGACCACAGCTTAGAAAAGGGTGAGACCTCGTGATGGGGGGTCCATTTTGTGACCATTTTGTGCCCATTTTTTGCCCACTTTGTGCCAATTTTGGGTCCATTTTGTGCCCATTTTGGGTCCATTTGGGGGCATTTTGTGCCATTTTGTGCCTATTTTGTGTCCATTTTGCGCCCATTTTGCGTCCATTTTATGCCCATTTTTTGCTCATTTTTTGCCCATTTTGTGCCAATTTCGGGTCCATTTTGTGCCCATTTTGGGTCCATTTTGTGCCCATTTGGGGGCATTTTGTGCCATTTTGTGCCATTTGTGCCCATTTTGTGCCCATTTTGGGGCACTTTGTGCCCATTTTGTGCCCATTTTGTGCCCATTTTGTGCCCACTTTGTGCCCATTTTTGTGCCCATTTTGGTCCCACCTTGTGCCCAGCCCTGCCCAGGCTCTTCCCCTGCCCAAGGTTTCCCCTAAAGCCCTTTCAATAAATCTCTGCTTTATTCTCTGCCTCTGCCCAGTCTCTGCTCCAGCTCAGCCTCCCCAAGGCATCAAAAGCAATCTCCGAGCGGGCTGAGCTTCGCGATGCGAGTGCGAATCGCGATCGCCTCCCGAGGCTTTCAAAACAACGCTCTGGGCAGAGTTTCGCCGCTCCAGCTCTCTGAGAAGCCGGCGCTCCCCGCCTCAGGAAGCGGCTCTGAGATCAGGCCAGACGAGTTGTTTTGACAGAGCTCTTCACCAAGCTGGGGGCTGAGGCTCCCGGAGCTCGAATCCCCGCGTTCCTCGTCGAGAACCCGGCGGCTCCCGGCGAGGATGGCAGCAGCCGCAGCCTCCCGGCGGCTCGGCGCAGTCCCTGGCGCCTGCCGAGGCGGTTTCACCGCGCGCGGGGCGCGAAGCGCGGAGCCTAAAGCTATGTCACAGCACGCGGCTCCTCGACGGGGTTCTGCTGGAACCAGCCCGGCTCCGCCGCGCTCCCCAAGGCGGGTTTTGTTCCCAAATGAGCTGGAATGGAACGGTTAGGGGCTATCTAAAGATTTAAAAAAAATAAATTCTCTGAAGAGCCGTAATTGTGCTTTCAGCGCTTCCCCGGGACGGTCTCCGAGCCCGTCTCCAGAGTGAATGCCGCAGCAGTGCCAGCTCCTGCAGCTCTGCCCCTTCCAAGCCTCTCCTGCCCGTCCAAGGGCTCCTGTTCTTCCTCTTGGACGGGATTTCACTGCTCGGGAGAGTGGCCATTAACTCAAGGTGGGAAAAAACCCATTTCTGGGGCCTCATTAGCGAAGATGGAGAATTGATCTCTCACCCGTCGATAGCTGCTGCACTGCTGAGAGCTCCTTACTGAGGGGGACTGGGGGCTTTATTCCTACATTAGAAGGATGTTTTAAAAACAGGTTTTGTGGCCTGGCTCCATCAATTATGTGGTCAGCAAAGCAGAGGAGGAAGAGCTGCTCGATCAGGATTTATTCAGTGGAGCAAGAAAACACACTCCATTTCTGCAGCTGAGCTTATTTCCTCGAGTTTTTGTGGAAATACATGAAAGCCAGGCTTTTTTTTTTGGTTTTTTTTTTTTTTTAATTAAACATGCAGCTGAATGTTTGTTAAAATGCCCCCAAATATTCTTTGCAGTGGGAATACTCCACACTGTCATCAATCCCCCTCTCCAGCGGGAGATCCAGGATTTCCGAAGTTTTTCTTGTTATCTTTGGTAATGCCCCTCTTTGGGGTGGCTTTGTGCTCTCGTGGTTGTCTGGGTTAAATATTTGAGGAGGATCAGGGAAGATGTCTGGAGGAGAAAGCCCCTGATGGCCTTGGGGTGGTTTGTTCTCCTGGGGGGGTGGAATTTGGGTGGTGGAATCCGCGGATCCAGGAATGTTTGATGGAAGCAACAGCTGCTTTCTTAGCAGGCTTGGGAAGCTTTAGAAATTTGGGCGGTTCTTTTTGCTGTGAAAAGCCCCAGAGAATTGTTGGGTTTGGTGAAATTCCCCTTCGCTGCTCCTGCCTGGGCTCCTGCAGAGGGTGGGCTGGAGGCGCTGCTGTGGCAGCTGCTGCTCCCTGCGTTCGTCCCCAGGGCAGACAGCACCCTGAGGAGGGACCTGGAGGGGGAAAGGAGACGTGGAGGGTTTGTGCTGGTGGGAGAAACTGCTCCGGCTGTCATTTGTGTTCCACCTTTCCCAGCTCTGCAGGTGCTGCGTTCATGGAATGATGGGATCATGGAAGGGTTTGGGTGGGAAGGGACCTTAAATCCCACCCAGGGCCCCCCCTGCCATGGCAGGGACACCTCCCACTGCCCCAGGTGGATCCAACCTGGCCTTGGGCACTGCCAGGGATCCAGGGGCAGCCACAGCAAATCTGGGAATTCCAGAATTCCCAGCCCCTCCCCACCCTCCCAGACAGGAATTCCCAATGCCCAAGATCCCAGCCCAATCTCCCCTTTCCCACTGGAAGCCATTCCCTGTGTCCTGTCCCTCCAGCCCTTGTCCCCAGTCCCTCTCCAGCTCTCCTGGAGCCCCTTCAGGGACTCTGAGTATTCCCTGGAATTTTCCCTTCTCCAGGGGAACATTCCCAGCTCTCCCAGCCTGGCTCCAGCCCTGCAGCAGCTCCTGGCCCTGTTATTGCCCTTCTGCAAAGTTTCCTTCCCTCTTTGCTCCTCATTGAACCGTGGGATCCCAGGATCCCAGACTGCTTTGGGCTGGAAGGGACCCGAGGGATCATCCAGTGTCACCGCTGCCGTGGCAGGGCCACTCCCCACTGCCCCAGGGAGCTTCTGACTGATCCCACGGTGCCGGAGCTGCTGTGGCAGCCACAATTCCTCAGGGATGGGGAGTGGGGTATGCTGAGGGTCCCTCCCTGTGCTGGCTGTCCCTGCCCTGGATGTCCCTGTGCTGGGTGTCCCCATGCCAGGTCCCTGTGCTGGGTGTCCCTGTACTGGATGTCCCTGTACTGGGTGTCCCTGCCCTGAATGTCCCTGCCCTGACTGTCCCCGTCCTGGCTGTCCCCATGACAGGTCCCCATGCCAGATCCTTGTCCTGGCTGTCCCTGTCCTGGCTGTCCCTGTGCCAGGTCCCCATGCCAGGTCCCTGTCCTGGATGTCCCTGTCCTAGCTGTCACTGTGCTCACTGTCCCTGTCCTGGCTGTCCCTGTGCCAGGTCCCTGTGCTCACTGTCCCTACTCTGGATGTTCCTGTGCTCACTGTCCCTGTCCTGGCTGTCCCCGTGCCAGGTCCCTGCCCTGGCTGTCCCTGTCCTGGCTGTCCCTGTGCCAGGTCCCCATGCCAGGTCCCTGTGCTCACTGTCCCTGTGCTCACTGTCCCTGTGCTCACTGTCCCTGTCCTGGCTGTCCCCGTGCCAGGTCCCTGTGCTGGATGTCCCTGTGCTCACTGTCCCTGCTCTGGATGTCCCCATGCCAGGTCCCTGTGCTCCGTGTCACTGTGCTCACTGTCCCTGTCCTGTCTGTCCCCGTGCCAGGTCCCTGTGCTCACTGTCCCTACTCTGGATGTCCTTGTGCTCACTGTCCCTGTCCTGGCTGTCCCCGTGCCAGGTCCCTGTGCTCACTGTCCCTGTGCTCAGTGTCCCTGCTCTGGATGTCCCTGTGCCAGGTCCCTGTCCTGGCTGTCCCTGTCCTGGATGTCCTTGTGCTCACTGTCCCTGTCCTGGCTGTCCCCATGCCAGGTCCCTGTCCTCCTGGATGTCCCTGTCCTGGCTGTCCCTGTCCTGGCTGTCCCCATGCCAGGCCCCTGTCCTGGATGTCCCTGTCCTGGCTGTCCCCATGCCAGGTCCCTGTCCTGGCTGTCCCTGTCCTGGCTCTGTCCCCGTGCCAGGTCCCCGTGCCAGGTCCGCGTGCCAGGTCCCCATGCCAGGCCCCTGTCCTGGATGTCCCTGTCCTGGCTCTGTCCCCGTGCCAGGTCCCTGTGCCAGGTCCCTGTCCTGGTTGTCCCTGTCCTGGCTGTCCCTGTGCCAGGTCCCTGTGCTGGGTGTCCCTGTACTGGGTGTCCCTGCCCTGGCTGTCCCTGCCCTGGCTGTCCCTGTCCTGGCTGTCCCCGTGCCAGGTCCCCGTGCCAGGTCCCCGTGCCAGGTCCCCGTGCCAGGCCCGTTTCCGACGCCAGCTCCGCTGCTGCTCCCGGGGCTGGCAGGATCTGTCCCCACCGAGCCCCAGTGGCTGCTGCGAGTGGGAAGGTGCAAATGACACACGCGGGGGCTCCGGGAGCCAATTTGCAGCAGAAGGTAGAGACTGTAACGTATCCAATTGCAATTGCAGGCAGGGCAGGCAATTCCCCAAACCGCCTCCCGGAGGGAATCTCCGCTGGAGGGAAAAGGTTTCATTTCAGGGCATGGTTGGAGCCCCAAGGCGAGGGCTGGGAAATATCAGCCTGGTGAACGAGGACGAGGAGCTGGCTGGCTCAAACACGGCTCTTTTGGGAGCGCTGGTGCTGAGGTTTGGCCTCCAGGGAGCAGGGATTGGGTTTGGTCCTTTACCCTCAGCTGCTCCCACTCGTGTGCGGGGTCGTGTTCGTGTCCTGTGTGTGTGGGTCCCTCCCCAGCACGGAGCAGCGCTGGTGGAGGCTGAGGGAAGCGGCACTCGGTGCTACCGGCTCCAGAGGGACTGAGATCCTGAAATCCCCAAATCCTGAAATCCTGAAATCCCGAAATCCTGAAATCCTGAGACCTAAAATCCCAAAATCCTGAAATTCTGAAATCTCCAAATCCTGAAATCCCCAAATCCTGAAATCCCCAAATCCTGAAATTCTGAAATCCCCAAATCCTGAAATCCTGAAATTCTGAAATCCCCAAATCCTGAAATTCAGAATTCCTGAAATCCCAAAATCCCGAAATCCCGAAATCCCGAAATCCTGAAATCCTGAGACCTGAAATCCCGAAATCCTGAAATCCCAAAATCCTGAGACCTAAAATCTTGAAATCCTGAAATCCCCAAATTCCAAAATCCTTAAATCCCCAAATCCCAAAATTCTGAATTCCTGCAATCCCCAAATTCTGAATTCCTGAAATCCCCAAATCCTGCAATCCCCAAATCCTGAAATCCCAAGATCCCTCCTCTTCATGGCACAGCTGCTTCTCCTGGGGGATTTTTGTGCTCCAGAAAAACCCTTTCCAAGGCTGAGGAACCTTGGATGTGCTCAGGGTCTGGGCGGGTGGGCGTCAGCACGGGGGGATTTCGTGACGAACTTCGGCTTTGTTCATCGCTTCTTCCCCCAAAATTGAATTTTCTTAGCTGGAATTCCCTGCCTCATTCTGTGTTCCAGCTGCATTTCCTCCCCTTGCAGGTTGAATTTTTGGCCTTAGGAACTGGGGCAGGGAGAGCTGCCGAGCTCCTGCTTTGGTATCAGCGCCCCAAATATTGACCAGCAACAGCTCAGGAATCTGGGATCAAAGCCCTGATTTCCTTAATTTGCAGATTCCTACCACTCCATCCTAAAAATGTGACACCTAAAGGAGCAGTGCAGGAAAGGTGACGGTTCCTCACCGCCCTGTGTCCCTGTCCCTGTCCCCGTCCCTGTCCCCATCCCAGGCTGGCACCTCCGGGTGCTGCTGCCAGCAGAGAGAGGCAAAGAGCCACACTGCTCATGGGGCTCCGCAGGGGAGCGGCGCCTTTCCCCTGCCACCTTTGGGGCTTTCGGTGCCCACAAGAGGCTGAAAAGCGCGGCTGGCTGGTGAAATGGGGCAGGTGGGCTGGAGGAGATCCCTGTGTCCCCATCCAGCAGGATGAGGGTGCTGCCTGTTCCATTCCCAGAGTTCAGATGTGAGCTGGAGGAGATGTCTCTGTCCCCCCCCAGCAGGATGAGGGTGCTGCCTGTTCCACTCTCATTCCCAAGGTTCAGATGTGAGCTGGAGATGTCTCTGTCCCCATCCAGCAGGATGAGGGTGCTGCCTGTTCTATTCCCAGGGTTCAGATGTGAGCTGGAGGAGATCCCTGTGTCCCCATCCAGCAGGATGAGGGTGCTGCCTGTTCCACTCCCAGGGTTCAGATGTGAGCTGGAGATGTCTCTGTCCCCATCCAGCAGGATGAGGGTGCTGCCTGTTCCACTCCCAGGGTTCAGATGTGAGCTGGAGATGTCTCTGTCCCCATCCAGCAGGAGGAGGGTGCTGCCTGCTCCATTCCCCATTCCCAGGGTTCAGATGTGATCTGGCACGGCTCCCCTCTGTGCCCAGACTATTGGAAGGGGAGGTGTGAAGCCATGGCAGCAGTGCCACGGCTCTGCCTCTCCCTCTCCCGGCCATGTGTTCCCACCTCCCGAGCCTTGCACTGGCACAGCTGGCTGCTCCGGGGAGCTGAGCTTAATAAAAACTCCGGCTCCCTTCCCCCTCTCCCAAAATCCTCCGGTTTTCATCTTTGCTTCCCTGGATTTCGTCTTTGCTTCCCTGGATTTCGTCTTTGCTTCCTCGGTTTTTGTCTTTGCTTCCCTGTTTTTTGTCTTTGCTCCCTGTGCCCGGTGGGATGTGGGATCAGGGATGAGCTGCCCTAGCAGGAACCAGCTCCAGGTGCCGAAGGGGAGATAAACCTGAACTGGAGGCTGGAAATTAATCCCGGGATCGTAAAACTGGTAATAAAACACCCTGAGCTGTGGGTCTGGGCTGACTAAAATCCTTGTAGCTGCCAGACACCGGGCTTTAGGATTCTTTGATCCACGTCTCCCTCTTTGCTGTAGGATCATGGAGTGGATCTGGGGAGGTTCCCTAGTCCAGCACAGCTCCCCGGAATTCTGCCTGTTCATTCCAGTGGGTGCTCACCTGCACCTCCTGCCAAAATGCAAAAATTTACCTGCACCACTTCCAGATCGCAGGAATTTACCTGCACCTCCTCTCAAAATGCAAGAATTTACCTGCACCTCCTGCCAAAATGCAAAAATTTACCTGCACCTCTTCTCAAAATGCAAGAATTTACCTGCACCTCCTGTCAAAATGCAAGAATTTACCTGCACCTCCTCTCAAATTGCAGGAATTTACCTGCACCACCTCCAAAATACAAGAATTTACCTGCACCTCCTCTCAAAATGCAAGAATTTACCTGCACCTCCTGTCAAATTGCAGGAATTTACCTGCACCACCTCCAAAATACAAGATTTTACCTGCACCTCCTCTCAAAATGCAAGAATTTACCTGCACCTCCTGTCAAAATGCAAGAATTTACCTGCACCTCCTGTCAAATTGCAGGAATTTACCTGCACCACCTCCAAAATACAAGAATTTACCTGTACCATCTCCAAAATCCAAGAATTTATCTGCACCACTTCCAAATTGCAAGAATTTATCTGCATCTCCTCTCAAAATCCAAGAATTTTCCTGCACCACCTCTCAAAATGCCTGAACCCCAATTTGTGAGCGAAGCGCCCCGGCTCAGTCGCTGACTTTGAACCCTCAGCATCAAGGGGGGGGCGCCAAAAAAAAGGGGGAAAAAATTAAAAATGCGCTCAAGGTGAGTGATGGGAGGCAGGCAGCTTTCTTTGGGGAAGACCCTCGCTGTCCCCGTGCCAGCCCCTCCCGTGCCTGTGTCACTTGTGACTTCTCCCTCCTCATCCTCTCCAGCTGCGGGTATTTTTCTTTTAATCTTCATTTTGTGTGTGTTTGTTTGTTTTCTTTTTCTTTTTCTTTTTCTTTTTTTTTTTTTTTTCTTTTTGGGTGGGTGGTTGGGGTTTTTTTGTGGGTTTGTTTTTGTTCTTGTTTTGGGGATTTTTGTGGGGTTTTTTTTGTTTTGTTTTGGTTTTGGGTTTTGTTTTGCTTTTTAAATTTTTTTTTTAAAAAAATTATTTTTTATTTTTTTTTTAGTAACTCGCCGTTCGGAAGCGGTCTCGCTTCTCCCGCTCCGTTTAGGGTCGGCGAAGTGCAAAGAGGCTCAGCGCCGTCCGCCGGGCGCCCGTTCATTGCCGAGCGCTTGCCTCAATCACGATAGCAGCGGGGAGAGCCGCTCACGCTGCCCCGGACACAATGAAGCCATCGGGGACTAAAGAGCCTCCCTTTTCGGGAATAATGGCTTTTCCCGGCCGTGTTGATGAAGAGCGAAGAGGTCCATTTGCGTTAAACTGTAATTTTTTTCCCCCTCTGGTCTCCTGCGGGATGCGATGGACGCGGGATGTGTCCTTGTCCCGCTGCTCCTTTTCTTTTTTATTATTATTTTTTAATTTTTTTTCTTGGCACAAAATGCGCCTTTGGCCGGGCCGAGGGGTTTTCCACCCTCTGCCATCCCGCTGTTGTGGGTGTCGCTGAGGTGAGCGGGGTTTTGGCGTCGTTTCGCAGGACAAAAGGCACCGAGGGGGCTGCGAGTGCTCCTCGAGGATGCTCCCGAGCCCCGGGAGCTGCTCCTGCCGCTCCTCCTCACCCACAAACCGGCTCTGCTCCGGTCCCTCCAGCCTGCAGAGCAGATTTGGGGCTCGGTGGGGCTAAAATGAGATGAAACAAATCCCATCTGGATCGACCTGAGCTGGATCAGGGAGCCCGGCTGCCCGGACCCCTCTGAAGATCCCATCCCACCCAAATATTCCGCGATTCCTGTGGTACCCAAGCCCTTCTCCAAGCCTGGTTTTCAGTGAACCATCCTCGCTCTGCTGCAGCCTCTCCAGGAGAGTGCTGGGAGGATTAATTAGTTAATGTTTATTGAGTGCTGGGAGGCTGCACCGCCTCATCTCAGAGCTGCCTGGTTTTTATCCGTGGGGACTCGCTTCTGGTTCCGCCCACGCTTGGTTCGGGATCTGCCGGCAGCTCCTGGTGCTGGGAATCAGCAGCGCCAGGGCAGTGCCCGTCCCTGTGCTGGCACTGCTGGGCAGAGCGGGAGGGGCTGGAGAATTCCCGAGGGAGCTGGGAAAGGGCTGGAGAATTCCTGAGGGAGCTGGGAAAGGCTGGAGAATTCCTGAGGGAGCTGGGAAAGGCTGGAGAATTCCTGAGGGAGCCGGAAAAGGGCTGGAGAATTCCCGAGGGAGCTGGGAAGGGGCTGGAGAATTCCTGAGGGAGCTGGGAAGGGGCTGGAGAATTCCCGAGGGAGCTGGGAAAGGGCTGGAGAATTCCTGAGGGAGCTGGGAAGGGGCTGGAGAATTCCCGAGGGAGCTGGGAAAGGGCTGGAGAATTCCTGAGGGAGCTGGGAAGGGGCTGGAGAATTCCTGAGGGAGCTGGGAAAGGGGCTGGAGAATTCCTGAGGGAGCTGGGAAGGGGCTGGAGAATTCCTGAGGGAGCTGGGAAGGGGCTGGAGAATTCCTGAGGGAGCTGGGAAAGGGCTGGAGAATTCCTGAGGGAGCTGGGAAGGGGCTGGAGAATTCCTGAGGGAGCTGGGAAAGGGGCTGGAGAATTCCTGAGGGAGCTGGGAAAGGGGCTGGAGAATTCCTGAGGGAGCTGGGAAGGGGCTGGAGAATTCCTGAGGGAGCTGGGAAGGGGCTGGAGAATTCCTGAGGGAGCTGGGAGAGGAACTGAGCCTGGAGCAAAGGAGGTTCCGGGTGGATATTGGGGAAATTCCTTCCTGGAAAGGGTGCTCAGGGATTGGAAGTGCCCAGGGAGGTTTGGAGTGCCCATCCCTGCTGGAATTTCAAGTGCATGTGGCACTTGGGGACAGTGGTGGCCTTTGGTTGGGCTTTGTGGTTGAAATCTTTTCCAACCCGAACAATTCCCTGATTCCACTCAGTGACTCAGCAATGCTCCGAGTGGTTGAAGGGGTTTTCCTTTGGCATCCCAGAGGAGCTCCAGGTGCCTCTGGCGCTGGCTCATTTCAGTGTCGGGAGGGGCAGAAAACGAGCAGAGCCCTTGGTGATTTAATCTCACTCGTGGGGTCTTTGTGTCCTGAAGAACCAAAACCCTTCCCAATGCAAAGGTTTTAGGAGCAGGGCTTTAAAAACTCCCGTGGGGAGATTTCCCGTGAGGAACAAGGAGAGACAGAAGATGGAGTTATCTCGTTCTCCAGGTTTTTCAGGAATGCCAGACAGCAGATCCCACATCTGGGAGCAGCTGGGGTTGGGCTATTTCTTTCCTCCCCCCCTTTATTTCAATCGTTTGAACAACTGGGATTGTTGGGCAAGCACATCTGGATCGGAGGCTGTCCCTCCCCAGGGCTCGGGAAGGGAGCTCGGTGTGCTCCAGCAGGAGCTTTGCCGCATCCCACGTCCTGCACCGCCCAGTATTTGGAATTCAGCGTGGGCTGGATGATCCGAGCTGTGCTTTAATAAACCTCACAAGCCCCGGAGTGTGAAACCACTGGCAGTTCCTGACGGGGTGCAAACTCCAGGCTGTTACCTCGTTAAAATCCGCATTTCCTGGGTGCCTGGCGGAAGGTGAGAACATCCCCGGCGGAGCAGGAAAGGGAACAGCTTTTGGAACGGAACTGGCTGGACAGATGAAATAAATTAACTGAAAATACTCATTTTTCAATTATTCCCTCCCCGACCTCGTCCTTCCAAAGGGGATTTTGTTGTGTAACGGTGCAAAGTCCAACCCGGGCAGATCCCGCTGAAGGCTCTCGGCAGGATTTCAACCTCTGGGTTTTCCTTTTGGCGTCGGGCTCATCTATTCTGTGACTCCTAATTAGTTCCTTGTCTGTAATTGTGCCTTGTCATTATGAGTGATTAACGAGTGATTAATCGATAAGAGCTTTTCTCCAGGGAGTTATTCCCGGCTGTGGCATAGCCGGAGCGGGCGCCCATGGATTTAGGATCAGTTCTTAAAGGGTGGCACCAGTGGCTTTAAGCTGAAGGAGGATGGGTTTGGGGTTAGAAATAAGGCAGAAGATTTTTATGGCGGGGCTGACAAACCAATTCCGGTCTGTGAGTGCAGGGCTGTGAAATGTTCCCGTGTTTAACAGGAGGAGGCTCATCCATTAAGGAGAACTGGAACCCTCCGTGCTGCTTTAATAGTGACAGGTGTCGGTGAAGAGATTGGGGCTGGATGGATTCTTTAAATAAAGTATCCTTTTTTTTTTTTTTTTTTAAATTTTTTTTTAAACTATCTCTAAGCTGCAATTCTGCTGCTAAATAAGGACTGCTAATGAATGTCCTGACAAGCAAAGATCACATCTATTCCCGAGATTTATTCCAGTCTCCGTCACCGCAGCTTTGGTTCTCCTCAGATTCTGGTGGTCTTTGAGACCCTGCCTTAAACATCATAATGATATTGAGGGAGATGTTTCTGGATAACTGAACTCAGCTCCTGAGTTCGTAAAATCCCAGAATCCTGGAATGGTTTGGGTGGGAAGGGACCTCAAAGCCCACCCAGTGCCACCCCTGCCATGGGCAGGACACCTCCCACCATCCCAGGTGGATCCAACCTGTCCTTGGGCACTGCCAGGGATCCAGGGGCAGCCACAGCCAATCTGGGAATTCCAGAATTCCCAGCCCCTCCCCACCCTCCCAGACAGGAATTCCCAATTCCCAAGATCCCAGCCCAATCTCCCCTTTCCCACTGGAAGCCATTCCCTGTGTCCTGTCCCTCCAGCCCTTGTCCCCAGTCCCTCTCCAGCTCTCCTGGAGCCCCTTCAGGGACTCTGAGCATTCCCTGGATTTTTCCCTTCTCCAGGGGAACATTCCCAGCTCTCCCAGCCTTTCCTCCCAGCAGAGCTGCTCCATCCCCTGATCCCCCTGGTGCCCCCTCTGGACTCTCCAGCTCCTCCCTGTGCTGGGACCCCCGAGCTCAGGGCTGTAAGATTCTGCTGCAGGTGGTGACAGAAGTGGTGACTCTCCCTCGATAAAACCGTAGATAAATCAGAATCCTGGGAAGGACGGTTGGAAATCCCTCCTGTGAGTCCTGAAAAGGTGGATCTGAGATCACTCGTGCACAGCCTGGAGCTGATTCCTCCCCTTCCATGAGGGACCTCTCCATGAGGAGGATCTGACCCATCTGCTCTCCCCCTGAGCTGGCCTAGGGGAAAGCCACAGGCTGGAGGAAAGTGCCCATTCCTGCCTGCTTGGGATGCAGGTGGATGTGGGAGTTCTGGAAAGCTGGATTTGGGGATTTCAGTGTGCAGTAACACAGGTGAGTCAGGATGGAGGATTTGGGGCGTTGTCCGAGTCCTTCTTCTTCACCTTCTCCCTCCTTCTCCTCCTGGTTCAGGTGGATTTCTGTGACTGGGTGAAAAGGGTCGGCGCTGCGGCCTTGGGTGCTCATTGCTGGGTCAGAAATGTCAACAACAGAGGGGTCACCTCGTGATTGGGTAATTAGCAATTAAATGACCTTGGAAAGAGTCGGAGGTGCTCCGTTCCACCTCGTTTCTTGAACCTGCCAGTCAGAGCTCACGGCTCCCGAGGCTGGAAACGGATAACAAACAATAAACATCCGAGTTTCCCGTGGATTAATCCTGACCTTGGCAGGGAGGAAAAGAAGGAATAACCATCAGAGTGGAGAGTGGAATGCTGGGATAACGCCGCTCCAGCCCTCTGGTCTTCCCTGGTGTCATCCCACCCAAAACTGAACGGAGGCAGAGCCCCTGTGGAGCTCGGAGCCATCCAAGGGAATTCTCCATCCCTCCTGATCACATTCAGCAATCCTGGACTGAAACCTAAAGCCCAGCACGAACCTGGAGCCGTTCCCTGCTCTCCAGAGAAGATTCCCCATTTTCCCAGCGGGGTGGATGAGGTGGAAACGCGGCTGTTCCTGCAGGATGGCCGGACAGGGCGGGAATGAGATCCCAGCAAAAACCAGAGACTCCTCTCCCGAAGGAGCCCCGGGCTGGCAGGACTCATCAGGGAGCTGGAGCTGCTGGAAAACACTGCAGACAGAAGAGGAATTAGAGGAGAAAGAAGTGAAAATGAGCTGGCAGAATCCTGAGGTGACTCATCAGGTGCATCTTGCGAAGTCTCTTTCGGAGAAGTAATGAAACCGCCTGTTCTAACAATATTTGCGCTGCAGCAGGGAAAGGCATAAATATTGGGATCAATTAATGAAATTAGAGAATTTGACCAAAAAAGCCCTCGTGCTGGCTCAGAAACCATCCCTCTTCCTTTTTGCTGGTGTCAGTGCCTGCAGTTGGAGAGGAAAATCCCGCGGTTCCGTCTCCTGCCCCGGATAAAGGAGATCTGTGGGGTCACTGGGACGTGCTGGGAAGGCTTCTGGAGCCCGAGGAATTCCACCTTCACCCCACGGGAGTTCTCCAGCTGGTGGGGAGGCAGAGACCTGCTGGCTGGCTGGGCATGGAGCCTCCTTCCCTTTGGGTTTTGGGATTTATTCCCACCCGGTCCTCACCACCCACAAGGATTGTCCTTTGCGCCCCCCAACCTCTGTGTTCCACCTGGAAAAGGGGTTAAAATTCCTTAGGAAGGGAATTTTTTCCTCAGGGAAAAGCCTCTCTGTGTGTGTGTGTGTGTGTGTGTGACATTTAGATCTTCAGCTCCTCATCACGAGCAGTGGAGTTCAGCACAGAGCTCCGTTTTTGGAGCATGAGGTGAACTGGGGACTGAAATTTGGGGTGGTCGGTACCAGTGGGTCAATTAGAGCAATTTATATCGGATTAATCAGCCTATTCCAACAGCATTTTAACAGATTTCTGTTTGGGAATGGCAATAAACCTGGCGTGAGGGACGAGGCTTCGTTAACGCCCCGGCAGTGATGAGCTGAGCGGGGTGAAGCCCTGAATTCCAGGGTGTGCCCCTGGGTGGCTTCTGGTGGGGAAATCGCCAGCCAAAAAAGAGCCATCGCCATCCCGGGATTCAGTAGCAGCAGGAGCAGAACTCCCCAGGTTCTCCTGCCCTGGGATTGGCTCCGGCACAACTCTCCTTGGAAAAATTCCCCCGGTTCCTGGCGGCCTCCACTCGAGAGGATGTTGATAAATCGGAGAGAAGTAAAAGAGCCACGAGGGTGGGGAGAGATTGGCAAAGGAGCCAGGGAAGCAGCCAGGCTGCTGGCTCGAAGAGTATTTGTGGTTTTTTTTTTACATTTAAATGGAGGTTAAAGGGTGGATTTGCAGCTCCGAGTACCTGAGGGGAGAACAAACCCAGAGAGAGGTGCCCGGGGCTGAGCGTGAGTTTTAGCCAGCGTGTGATGGGACATTTCAGAGTCCTGGCTTCCCACCCGTCCCTGGGGTGCTGCACATCAGCCTCTGGCCGGTTTGGAGGTTGTGATTTGGGTTCACCCGTCCCTGGGGTGCTGCACATCAGCCTCTGGCCGGTTTGGAGGTTGTGATTTGGGTTCACCCATCCCAGGGGTGATGCACATCAGCCTCTGGCCGGTTTGGAGGTTGTGATTTGGGTTCACCCGTCCCTGGAGTGCTGCACATCAGCCTCTGGCCGGTTTGGAGGTTGTGATTTGGGTTCACCTGTCCCTGGGGTGATGCACATCAGCCTCTGGCCGGTTTGGAGGTTGTGATTTGGGTCCACCCGTCCCTGGGGTGCTGCACATCAGCCTCTGGCCGGTTTGGAGGTTGTGATTTGGGTTCACCCGTCCCTGGGGTGCTGCACATCAGCCTCTGGCCGGTTTGGAGGTTGTGAGTTGGGTTTAGGTGTCTGTCTTGGTTTGAAAAGACAGGTATCTGCTAGGGAGAGGCAGGCCTCTCTAGGAATGGGGAATTCCAATCCCTTTCCTCCTTGTTGTTATAATTTGGAAGATTAAAAAAAAACTTTTCAGTCAGAGCTATGGGGAAAGGAATAACAGTCCTTTACTAGTAAATATAACAGGACAGACAAACAACGACAGCAATTATAATAATAATAAAACAGAACCAAGAACCCCGAGGGGCTTTGTCTCACAAGTCCCGGGCAGTCTGATCTCTTGGGACCCCGAGAGCGCCAAGCCGAAACGGTGGAAACTCTGGTGCCCATGGCTGGAAAAGGTGGGGTGTCCCGGCAGGCAGGGGGGTGTCCCGGCAGGCAGGGGGTGTCCCGGCAGGCAGGGGGGTGTCCCGGCAGGCAGGGGGTGTCCCGGCAGGCAGGGGGGTGCCCTGGCAGAAAAAGTGAGCAGTGCCAGAGAACCCGCAGCGGCTGGACCCGGGCTCACCCAAAATCCAGCAGGGCAGCGAAGAAACTCCGAATTCCTGGGCGCTCCAACAGATGGTAGAATTCCCAGGACCAAACCCCTCCGTTAACCGTGGAATCCATGCAGGCACCAGTCGCTCGACCACCGAGAGCTGAAAAGAACCCCCACCCTCAGCT
The DNA here is from genome assembly GCF_015227805.2 of Hirundo rustica. Classification (NCBI taxonomy): domain Eukaryota; kingdom Metazoa; phylum Chordata; class Aves; order Passeriformes; family Hirundinidae; genus Hirundo; species Hirundo rustica. The sequence continues at coordinate 816,941 of NC_053454.1, read as the reverse complement.
CCCGGAGCCTTTTCCTCCCCCTAAACTAAGTGATCCACTTCTTTTGTACGGGCTAAGCACCCTTTAACTATCAATATTTAGTCTCCTAGCAACTTATGGGGGGGGGAAAAATTCCACAGGAAAACTTAACCCCCAACAGTGGAGGAAATCCCTGTTCCTCTGAGAAGGAAGCGCCAGCCCTGGGGCCGTGTCCGTGCCAGGGCATCTCTGGGGCCGGTGTCCCCTCCTGGTCCCCTCCTGTCCCTCCCAGAGGACGTTTCCTGCTGGTGCTCATCCATCCCCACGCTCTGAGCCGCATCTGGGGCTTTTGGAGCTGTCAGGGTGCAACAGCGAAGAGTTTCAAACGCGATTTTTTTTCCCCCCCCCTCTCCGTGCGCGTTTCTCGGTGCATTTAAAGATGAAAGCTGGCGGCTGTTTATTCGGTTTATTGGGAGCGCAGGGTTCGTTTGGAGAGCTCCGTGTGTTCCCTGCCCCACCTTTGTTCCCCAGCAAGGCTGGATTCCCGCAGGAAGCTCATCCAGGGAGAGGCTGTGCTAAATTTACCTTGAGATCTCCGTGCAGCGGGGAATTTGGGGTTTGTAAAGCCTCGAAGTCTGGCTGTTCTTGTTCTTTCTTGCCATTTAACGCAAGCTTCATATTGTCTCTTGCTGCTCAGGCGGGTGTGAAGGAGCTCAGGTGTGTAAAGGATCTTTAAATCCGTCCTGGCAGGCTGCGGAAAATGAGGTTTTTGTCCCAATCCCTTGAGTTTGTTCATAACAGCAGCTAAAAGATGAATATTTGGGGTAAAACTGCACTGTTTTGGGGGGTTGGTTTAAACATTTAACGTTCTCTTTTTTTTTTTTTTTTTTTCCCAGCTGTGGGGAGCTCAAAAAATCAAACAGGTAATACACTTCTAAAATGTTCTCAATTTTTCCTTATTATTTTCAAGTGTTGCTGCTTTTTTCCCCCGTCCTCCCTCATTCCCTTTGCCAGTTGCTGTTTTGCCTTCCCATGGAAATGTAAATGCGGAGAACACTCTGCCACCAAAAAGCCTGATTTTTTTTATACATATATATATATATATATTTATATATTTTGATGTCTTCATTTTCTCCTTCCTGTCTAGTCGAGAGCTTTCTTGTCTCCAGTTTTTTGCAAACACTTTGACAGTTCCTTGGGAAGGTTTGTGCCTGTGCTGCACCTTCCTCCCCGCAGTCCCAGATCCCTGTGGGAATTGATTTTTTTTTTTTTTCCTTCCCAGTTAATTCCAGTGCAGCCTCCTGGCCCTGGCAGGAAAATTTTGGGGGAAATGTGGATGGAAACGGGCCAATTGCTGCTCACCAGTAGAGCAGATTTGGGGTTTTTAGGGAGGTTGGGATCTCCAGAGGCGCCAGGGCCGGCTGAGCAGCTGTGGGTGAACATCAAGGGTGGATTTTCGGGAAAATCCGTGCGCTGTGTGGGGGTTTTTTTGGGTGGGGCCATCCAGGGGAGGCTGTGCCTGCCTGTTGGTATCCCAGCTCGGGCTGGAGAAGGGTGAAGAGGTTCTGGGATGGGATCCACACATGGGGAGAAGTTCTGGGATGGGATCCACACATGGGGAGAAGTTCTGGGATGGGATCCACAGCTGGAGATGGGGAGAAGTTCTGGGATGGGATCCACACCTGCAGTTGGGGAGAATTCCTGGAATGGGTTCCACACCTGGAGATGGGGAGAAGTTCTGGGTTGGGATCCACAATGGGGATAAGTTCTGGGATGGGATCCACACCGGGAGATGTGGAGAAGTTCTGGAATGGGATCCACACCTACAGTTGGGGTGAATTCCTGGAACAGGATCCACAGGTGGAGATAAATTCTGGGATGGGATCCACACTGGGAGAATTCCTGGAATGGGTTCAACACCTACAGGCAGAGAGAATTCCTGGAACAGGATCCACACCTGGAGATAGGGATAAGTTCTGGGATGGAATCCACACCTGGAGATAGGGATAAGTTCTGGGATGGAATCCACACCTGGAGATAGGGATAAGTTCTGGGATGGAATCCACACCTGGAGACAGGGATAAGTTCTGGGATGGAATCCACACCTGGAGATAGGGATAAGTTCTGGGATGGAATCCACACCTGGAGATAGGGATAAGTTCTGGGATGGAATCCACACCTGGAGACAGGGATAAGTTCTGGGATGGAATCCACACCTGGAGATAGGGATAAGTTCTGGGATGGAATCCACACCTGGAGATTGGGAGAAGTTCTGGGATGGAATCCTCACCTGGAGACGGGGATAAGTTCTGGGATGGAATCCACACCTGCAGACAGGGATAAGTTCTGGGATGGAATCCACACCTGCAGACAGGGATAAGTTCTGGGATGGAATCCTCACCTGGAGATAGGGATAAGTTCTGGGATGGAATCCTCACCTGGAGATGGGGATAAGTTCTGGGATGGAATCCACACCTGGAGATAGGGATAAGTTCTGGGATGGAATCCACACCTGGAGATAGGGATAAGTTCTGGGATGGAATCCACACCTGCAGATGGGGATAAGTTCTGGGATGGAATCCACACCTGGAGATAGGGACAAGTTCTGGGATGGAATCCTCACCTGGAGATTGGGATAAGTTCTGGGATGGAATCCACACCTGCAGATGGGGATAAGTTCTGGGATGGAATCCACACCTGGAGATAGGGACAAGTTCTGGGATGGAATCCTCACCTGGAGATTGGGAGAAGTTCTGGGATGGAATCCACACCTGCAGATGGGGATAAGTTCTGGGATGGAATCCACACCTGGAGATGGGGAGAAGTTCCTCAGCTGAATCCCTCCATTGTGTTTGGGCCTCTGGAGTTTCCCCTGGGATCCCTTTCGCTTCCCCAGCAGGACAAAGCGATTTTTCTCCTCCCCACCCCAATCCACATCCCTGCCCTCCCATCCCTCTGCCACAGCCAGGGCTTTTCCCATCTTTCCTACCCAGGACATTTCGCCCTCAATGGAGGCAGCGACAGAAAACCCTTTTCCTTTTCCCTCCCAAATCCGCCTTTCCCGGGGTTGGGGCACAGCTGGGGCTGGCTTTTGGGGACCCAGAACCTGGAGCGAGCCAGGTGAGGGTCAGTCATTTCCTCCTGCACGATGCGCTGGTGCTGAATTTCCCTGGAAGGGGTTTTGTGGAGGCTGCCGAAGAGCCCGGCTGCGCTTGGTGGG